>NC_143014.1:229863774-230182524 GCF_055824585.1 Amblyomma mixtum | reverse complement strand
CCATCGAGCTGGCATGGCGGAGTGGATAGCATGCTCGTCTCGCACTCCGAAGACCGGGGTTCGATTCCTGAGCTCGACCAATTTCCTACTCATTTTTATTTATCTATATGGCCTGACTAGAAAAGTTAATTAGGCTAATTGGGTAATTAAGCAATTTACTTAGCTCAGTCCCACTTTCTTGGAGCATCACTATATGATCCCTTCAATTGGTTGCATGGTTACTAGCCAAAGTACAATTGGCCCCGTTTGAAATTGGCGCACTGTGACGTCACGACCGTTTCGACCAAAAGAAAAGCGTGACATTTCTGACGACAACTGCTGCTTACAACGATGAGACATTAAAGGCTTTCGCCTTAAAAATTGTTTCGTGTGCTTCTTGCTGAACCTATTGGAGGAAAACTAGTTCCTATCAAAGTTTCTTGGTGGGATGCAAAAGTACTGGTCTAGCTTTTGCATCATGCAGGATAGCCACTCACCAGAATTAACGAGTTCAAAGATGCAGCATAGCTTTATGTTGCGATCGTAATTATTTGGAAGGCATCTTAGATCACGCCCAATTGTTACCCTGCTTCTGAGATTTTGATATCAATGGCGAGATCGCAACTTACAAAGAACAAGAAAATGACTGCAAAATTAAAGTGGGATATAAGAAGGCTTGTCTAAGACCCACGGGTGGAGGAAAGAAGCGCCCGCTAACATTCGGCGCCCAGCTTTAGAGAGCTGCCTTTTCATGCTGTGTGACGTGCTTAAATACAGGGCTTGCTCTGTTCGGCGGCCCTCTCATCATGCCGGCGCCTGTAGCCGCCACCGTCGATCCGGCACTTGGCCGACGCTGCAGTAGGTTGTATTAACTGAGCAACAGCGCTTGTGCGCTAGATTGTGACTAGCCATTTCCGAAGCCTCCATGCGTGGTTGCGCCGTCTTCCATGTTGCTATCCACTCCTTGAGCTGCGTCGTCAGTAATGAAACGAGGGGCATGTAGGCCACCCACGTTGGTGCGCTCTCTAACTTTTCTGGCGGTTACGCCACACAAGCTCTGCGATGACACAGATTCCACCAAAGATCTTGGGCAATTATTGCGTACGGTCGCCGTGACCATACTGGGTGACCTTCTGCAAACTTATATAGGCCTTTGAGCATAATTTCTAGCACTGTGAGTGGACAACTGGGAAAAACGAAACCCATGTTCAAAAATGCAGATATTATGTGAGTACAGTGATAACAATCTCGGGGCTGTAGCGGAGGCCTGATTGGCTGGTTGCATTCCTTGATTGAAAACTTATTCCTGTTTGAAGGCTTCGACAGCGACTAGAACACATGGTACTGCGGAACCATTTCAGCCGACGCCTACAAATGAAAATGTAGAAAGCTGGTTTGACTTGAGTCATCGCTTTGGCGCTGCAGTCACGTGACGAACGTGCCATGCTGCCTGTAAACTGTTTTCGATTCGCCAAAGTTGAGTGTTCGCTGCTGTAGCCTCGAAGACATAGACGGATATCACCCCTTGTTTAAGGAGATCAGAGGGCATTTCCGCGCAATGTCGACGAGCGGAGCGCTGGTGGGCCTCATAGAAGAGTACGTATTTACGAGCACTTAGTTTTTTTCTCCATACTCTCTTATTTTCCTCTTCCTGAAATCGCTTTTGCGCGTAGTTCTCGTTGGGGCTTACCTCGGTTGACGACGAGGTAACTTTGAATGGTTGCTCCAGAGGCAGTGAGCCTGCCAAATACGGCGCCAAAAGTCGTGCATCGTTTAACCCTTCACAATTTCCGCACGTGCAGCTCATTATTGTTTTGTTTGGTGTTTATTCTAAAAGTCAGCAGTGTGTGGGAGCTATGAATATTTGTGCATCGATAGACACGTAGTCCTTTTTCTTTCAGCACAAGATGACTAATCTATTATTGTTACGAGAAGGTAAGTGACGCCAACCAAGTAAAATACAGGAAAAAACACGACGTTTCGGGACCGGCTCGGTCCCTTCTTCACGGTGTGACTACGGGCGAGCGCAGCTTGGCTTTTTTAAGCCCCTGTGTGGAGGACCTGCGGGTCAATGGCCGCAGCCCATGGACGTAGGATGAGGGGAGAGTCCCCAGGGAACGATTAACATTCTCTCGTGTTTGCTGTATGTGCCACGACTCGAGTAGAAGCCTAGTAGAAGTCGTGGCACATACAGCAAACACGAGAGAATGTTAATCGTTCCCTGGGGACTCTCCCCTCATCCTACGTCCATGGGCTGCGGCCATTGACCCGCAGGTCCTCCACACAGGGGCTTAAAAAAGCCAAGCTGCGCTCGCCCGTAGTCACACCGTGAAGAAGGGACCGAGCCGGTCCCGAAACGTCGTGTTTTTTCCTGTATTTTACTTGGTTGGCGTCACTTACCTTCTCGTAACATTAAATTTCCCAACCAGACAGACTTCTGTCGAATGTTTTCTTTTTAATCTATTATTCAACGCCTACTGTATGCCTTAATTCATTTCTTCAAAAAACACTTATTTCGTGTTATATATTAGTCTATGTCAAAAGTATAGTTTCCGTCATGTCGCTAATTTTTTTGTGGTAGTGGGCGAAATGCTTTGAAAAGAACGCAAATGGCGAAGTCTGACAAGGAGTACAACCTTGAAACCCTGATAGCGCAAAGACTGCCAGTGGTACATTTCACAGCGTAGAGACAGCATTCCGATTCACTGACAAAATTGCGCTGAACTCTGAAATACTGAATACTGACTGCAGAACCTTATTTTCTGAGTGCAAATGGGAGGACAATATCATCAACCACCCGAAGGGACCAGTAGAGCAGGCCCTCCGCACACTTCGGTACTACTGGGGGGGGGGGGGAACCAGTCTCCGAATGGGCGGGTTCCGTAGCTGTGCCGAGCGTGAACGTTTCCTTCGCGGAGCCACTCCGGGGCCATCAGTGCTTGTTCAGCGGAGCATTGGGACCTCGTTCCTGTGTGCTTGTGTGGGAGCAGCATGGGGTTACTCTCGTCGGTGTCTTCGTGCTATGCAGCGAATGAGACGCGATTCTCGAAATCTAAGATTCAGTGAGCAACCAGGAAGGGACGTTTGCTGGGTGACTAGCCCCGAGAGCAATCACGCGAAACGGACGCTGCGTTGTTGTGGTTCACATCGTAGAATGGCGCATACCCACACAGGGGGAAAGTATAGTATAGTAGTCACCGCGGTGGCTACGGCGCTCGGCTGTTGATCCGGAAGACGCGGGTTTGATCCCGGCCGCGGCTGTCGCATTTCGATGGAGGCGAAATGCTAGAGGCTCGAGTGCTTTTGGATGTCAGTGCACGTTAAAGATTCCCAGGTGGTTGATTTTATCCGGAGCACTACACTGCAGCGTCTCCCATAGCCAGAGTCGCTTTGGGATGTTAAACTACAAAAATAAGCAATTAGACAAAAATAGAAAGGATTTATGAACGGACGATTCAGTGGTGGGAGGAAGTGCTGTTCAGCTGAGACCCGAACGTTCAGCAAAAGCTGACAGAAAGGGCTAGAGCAGCTACAAGGTCCAAAAGAATCCCACAAGATTCTGCTAGCTGACAGCCAGTTTTAGTGGCAATTAAAGTGGTTTCATCGTCATCGTGTGTCACACCCATATGCCTGCATAAATTGTAATCTTTGAACATTTTTTCAGATTTAAAGAATTTATTTCTGCTTATAAAAACGATAGTCCATTTGTGGCGGTCATGCGTTTTCAGGAAAGAAACCATTACCTGTCTGCTTATGTTTGAACAAGAGAAGGCAGCGAAAAAACGCACAGCATTGACGATGAGGTGACGCTATACAGTATTAACTTTCATTTAGATTTGTCATTAAAAAGCATCTTTCGGCGATTTAAGCTATATACTTAGGCTTTATGAGGACAATTCGCTTCCTTGAGGCAGGCAGGCAAGGGCAGCTTTGAAAGCGAAACTTATGCGCATGGACGATGATGAACCAATGCAAGCGATTTGAAAATTTGGAGTACCAATGAGGTGTTATGTCCTGCTGTCCCAGGTGGTCATGTGGCATGCGTCGCCTACCCATGGAACTCTTCGCCTTCTGCGCTTATACCACGTTCACGCAGGCGCGTAGATTTGCAGTTCTTATGCTCAGCACACACGTGCATTGGTAGCTTCGACGCTGAATGGCCCCAGGAGCTATAGATGATCCTGACAAAATCCTACATGCTGCACAGGTGGGAGGACCTTATGTCGACTTCGATCATTCCGTTGGCACGCATGAAGACGCCGACAACAAATAGCCATGTGCTGACCTATCTTTTGTATATGAAGTACTAGGATTTGCCAGCTGCTAGAAGCCTGCTCAAGCCGCTCAGGAAGAGGGGGACGTGTCACTAGCTAACGTGGACATTTTAAACCAGATTAGTTCTCTGGCGTTCCTAAGGCGGCTTTTTGGCAACAAGGCTATCGACGAGCACACGACCACGGTGGGACATGGGAAGCACTGCTCTACTTCAAAGGATAAAACTCGTATAACGCCCTATCTAGAGAAACAAGAGCTGATATTGTGTGAAATGGTATTTTTGGTTGTTATATGAAAATGCCACATAATACGAACTTCGGGCACGCATTCCACACGACCACCTGGTTCGTCGTAAGTGTGATAGACATGGGTTTTTCGCTGAGAGCTTGGAATGCACAGACCTGCTTTGAAGAATCAGATGCGCATAGCATTCTACCAAACGAAATAAGCGCCAATATTGTGCGAACTTGTATTTTTCGCTCTAGTATGAAAAGTATACCTGATACGAAGTTCGGATACAGCGACCGCTTTCCGCACGACCGTCAGGTTTGTAGCAAGTGGGTTCGAGAAGCGTTTTTTCTCTGGTACTAACAATACGGTGCACCGGTTTTGTACTTTTCTCTCCAGTGCAGCGAAGAAAATGAGAAGAAAGTCTCGTTAACCTCCGTGCCATTTTATTCTCGCGTTTCTTTCATTCACAACAAGATGATGTATAGTTGAAATTTTGTGGTACTCTGTGGTACTTTTGGTGCTTTCAATGCTACCGTTGCCTATGGTCTATTTTTTCTGGGCTCATCAACAAAACCATTATGTTGCTTTCGAAAAAATAGAAATACACCGTGGAATTCCTGCGCATATAAGCTCTAAAAACCATTGTCTTGACGTCGAATGATTAAGTACAGGCTAGTACCTCGAGGCAAAGTTCTTTTTGTATTTACGGCTGCTCTTAAAATCTCTTGTCCTTGTTCTAAGACATTTTCTGTGCAATAGATGCGTCGTTTATAGACATGATCACACGTATTAGCGCCGACATCCTGCTGGAACTGTTATTTTCAAAACCGCTACAAAAAAGAAGAGGGAGAATAGAACAGAGAATCGCTCGCGCGCACGCGTTCTGCCCGCTTCCTGCAGCATTCCAGGTTAACTTTTACGCCACGTAGAACATTCTTTTTTTGCCAGGTGAGGCCATGCGGTCTATATGTTTCAAGGGCGCCCCTCCCGACTCTGCTGCGCTCCCGACGTCGGCCACGCCACCTTGGCTCCGGATTTCAACGCACCCGTGGCACCGTTGAGCAAGGGTCGGGCTGCTGCAGCGGTTACTGCGGGGACAGGGCGACCTGCGCGGAGCGGTCATGTTGGCGTCCAACAGCCGTCCAACTCGACGAGGGCCACGTCATCGCGGTCCGAGTCTGCGACAGCGGACCCGGAGAAGAGGGAGGTGGAGAGGGCCGCCGTCAATGCGCAACAACTCGGTGGCAACCGACGCTGCATGCAAGGGACGCCGCCCAGCTTGGCAGAGCCGTGAGACGATCTCCCAGCTACGAACTCAGGGCTTTCACAAGGAAGACTTCTCCGGTGAGTTTTGCGGAGTCGCGAAGTATTTTCAGTCGCAATAGTGAACGTGGGCTTCGAACAACTAGTAATGGTTTCCAAAAGTCAACAAAATGTATCGTGCAGAGGTACAGCCGCCCTGATTTTTAATAATATAGCGCGAGCGTCGACCGAACCGCTGATCAGCTCCTTATAACGGCAATAAGCGTGTAACAAGGCGAGAGTTCGCGCACGCGCACGAAAGCAGAGCGTCGTCTGCTACGCTGTTCCGAGCAGGAGGACACACGCCCTGCCACAATATCAGTTCGCAAGATCCCGCCAAGTCGTAGAGCGCATGCGCATGATTAATATGTGAGACTGCATGAGACGTGCCTTTTTATACCGTCGAGACGCTGCAAGGCTGATTAAGGAGCTGGTTGGAACGCCGTTTATCGCAATCCAGGCAATGGTTTCGATGTGCTGCTATATTTCTTTCCTTTTATTTTTCTTATAACTTTGCATCGCCAGGCTGGCCTCCCGTAATAGGCAAAAAAATAGAATGAAATCACGTCTCCTGCAGTCTCACATATTAATCATGCGCATGCGCTCTACGACTTGGCGGGATCTTCCGAACTGGCAGGGCGTGTGTTCTCGTACTCGGAACAGCGTAGCAGACGACGCTCTGCCTTCGTGCGCGTGCGCGAACTCTCGCCTTGCTGCACGCTTATCGCCGTCATGAGGCGTTGACCAGCAGTTCGGTCGACGCTCGCGCTAATTTATAAAAAATCAGGGCGGCTGCACCTGTACGAGACAAAGGCAAAAGGGCTTTTCACGGGTAAAATTTAGTAGTGCAGAAAGGCACTACGAAATTAGAAGCTAGAAGAAAGCTTTTCAGCTCAGGTGTGCAGGCTGGCGAACTCAGGTTTATCCACAAGAAGTACTCACTTCCGTGGCGAAAAAGATGTTCCGAAGCATTCAGCGCACGAATACTAACGCTTCAGCCGACGTTCGGCAGCGAAATAAAAAGGTCGCCGTTGTTCCATATATGCACACAATATCGCATAACCTTAAAAAAATAGGAAAAAAGGCAGGCTTTGATGTCGTTTTCTCGGCCCCCCAGCGCCTTTCCAGACTGTGCCGGAGAATCAATGCAAAGACAAAAATTAACTCCGGTTGTACCACGCGGCACAGAGATCCCTTGGTCACGTGCGCTGAGGGTGTAGTCTACCCGATACCTCTTTCTTGTGGAAAGGCGTACATCGGCCAAACAGGCCGATGTATTAATGAAAGATTAATGGAGCATCGTAGGGATCTATCTGGTTCATCACTCAGGAACTTGCCAGTGCACTGCAAGAATTGCAAACTTAAACTAGGTTCTAATGAACAATGCACCCCTATGTTCAAAAGAACAACCATTCTGAAGAAATGCCCCTACCAGCTGACTCGCGAAATAATAGAAGCAACCAAGATTTGTAACCTCAAGAGTGAATGCGTTAGTACGCCTTCTGTTTCTCTGTCAAACAAAGAGATAGCGTTCCTGTCTGGTTTTATGTGATTTTGACCTGGTTTTTTCCGGTACTTCTTCCTTCGTTTTTACTTTTGCTTTTACCCTCCTTTTTGTACCTCTGTTTTATCTCTTTTAGTCTTCGCGTTAGCACTTTTTACATCTCATTTGGCACCACTTTTTTAGCCGTGTTAGTCGTTGGCCCTCATGCACTTCAGATGTTTTTTCGCCTCGGTCATCATCATGCTTAGTTACCGCGATTTGTGCTTTTACCACTTTTAAAAACGATTTCTGCCCACTGTTTGTTACGCAAAAAAAGGGCAATTGAAATAATTTCTTCTCGCTGCTTCTTGTAATCTTTCTTCTTTTTTGCGGTCTTGGTCACCCTTGTATTGTATGCTTAACTCTTGAATATTTTTTCTTGCTTGTGGCTTGACACGTGCAGTAATTTTAGGTTTTACCCTAGTGGGCGGTTCCATGAGGGTATATATGTAGAGGTTGGCGCCTTTTCTCAAATAAAGTTGCAGTTCAGCGCTCGTGTGTGTGTTTTCTCGTCTTGTGTCCTTGTGTAGCATGTGCTGTTGAAAAAATTATTAGAAAGGCTGAGTTCACGATTGTAGCCAGTTAGTGCGACATTTTTCCGAAGAGGAGCCATTCATTTCTCTTTTGTTCCAATTTATATCCTTGTTTCAGCCTTCTCTTGGTGCATGTTTGCAGCCATTGTAAGGGTGCTATCGTACCTTTCCTTTTAACTGCTTAAACCCCATGCCCCAGAGGTCTGAGATGTGTTCTTACCCGACGATACAGGATCAAACCCCGCGCACAGCATCCGCGTTTTGACTCAGGCGAAATGCTAACGACGACCCTGTGCTGTGCGTTGTCAGTGCACGTTCAAGAACTCCAGGGGGTCTAAATTATTACTGGTGTGCCCCTTTCTCTCTTCCTTTTTTCGCTGCTTCCTTCATCCCTTTCTTTCTAGTGTGCTTGCGTCGTCCACCAAGGAGTGCGACATTTATTTTAGAGCCTCTGCTTTCTTCAAAACCATTTTTTTTTTCGAAGTGTTCGCCCTTGTCCTACGACTGCGTACAACAGTCGATGACAATATTGAGCATGCGGCTCAGCATAGGGTGGCTACTTGGTCGCGTGATGAATTGGTTGATTGATTGCTAGATGGATGGATGGGTTAATTTATACATATATATAGGTCAGTTGTGCATCTGGTTGGTTGAACCAAATCCGGACTGCACGGCTGGTGGAGGGCACGAGGAATAGGGGGATTGTGAGGAGTGCCTTATAGGACCGCTGAGGCAGTTGCGCCGCCGGACGTGGCGAAGAACTGTGGTTGGTCCTTGGGATTCCTTCTGAGCAGAGCAGTCTCACAACCCTGTAAGGTAAGAAGGGAGTAATTGAGTATCATTGCAATCCATTCAAGTGCTGCCATACGGATACAAAGGAAAGGTATACAGCTTTCCTTTGACCAACCTTGTTAGGTGTGGCGTTCTCCGGGGTGGGTTTGTCAGGGGTGACGGATTCCAAAGTCATTTGCTGTAAAGTGCCTCAGTTCCTCACATCTCCTGTTCAGGGGGGAGATGGTGAGGTTGATGTAGTGCTCTTGCGTGAGGTGCAGTTGTGTGTATTCAGTTGGCTTGGGCTGATTAGGTCCGATTAAGTGGATTGACCGGGCGCACCATCGGGCCGCCGACCGCTGCGGACGCGGCGTAATATGACTTCCCAATTCTGCTTCGTGAGGGTTGTGTTTGGCCCATAATGAGGGTCCATGTAGGATGGTGAAGTACAGCCGGCCAAATCTTTAGCTGGCGTGCGCGAAGGCCGCGTTTTCGCTCCTCCTGCAGCTTATGACGGCGCAAACTCGGTTAAGCAGAGGCTCACTAAACCCCTGCTTAATGTTGAGCTCTCCCCAAGTTTGCTTCTTCACAAAGCGCAGGAGCGGGGAAAAAGCGGCCATCGCGCACACCAGCTAAAGATTTGGCCGGCTGTACTGTGCTCATACATTATACGCTTGCCGCCTCTTGCAGAGGTGAAGTCGGAGCAAGTGGGGATGAGAGGATTATACATGCGCATCTGATTTTTCATGCGCGGGCCAGGCCGAGACCTCACAGAGCGGGAGTGCCTCGCCACCTGCCGCCTGATCCGAGGGTAATGTTCCCTCATGTGATTCCCCCTTTCAATGCCTCACGGGGAAGGGTAATCGCATAGGGTTTCAGGTGTATGAGGGGTTTCAGGGAAGCTGACCTCTAATCTTAATGACAGGCTTTTGAGATTTAAGAATGCCTTAGCGACATAGAAATACCTTTGTTGGAGGACATCAGGAAACCAGTGAGACCTCTCCAGTTACTAGAGTCCTCTTCAGTTACTAGTTGAGATGGCTTAACTGCTTAAGGCTAGTTAACTAATTTGTGATTGTTAACATTTTAACCTTAACAGTTGAGCGCCTGCTTGCAGTGAGAGATTTGCAGCTGGCCTCTTGCAATTACCGTAAATGTTTTATAGAATTGCGGAGACATGATTACTCTCGCCACTGTATACTTCAAAGAATTTTCAGTATCACGCTCCAAAAGACACGCACTATCGTTTCGCGTGCGGCTTTGAAAAGCACAAAGGAACGCCGCCTAGCTCATATACCTCGTTAACTTGTAACGTCTCAGTTTCAAACGCTCGTTTTGCCTCCCTATTTGTGATCAAGTAACCTGTACGGGCAAGAAAACATCGCACTACAGATTCACTGGGGGGTGACTGTAAATTAAAAAAAAAATTTTGTTGAACCTTTCGGGCTTAGGTGTTAGAATGAGGTTTCGACGTTTCCGCTCAGCGGGCCCGAGCGAGGGATGAAGTTTTCGTGGAAATCGGCTTGGAATAGGGCGGTTTTCCAGCAGTATGCGCTGTACAGTTTTCTGTAGTTTACTCGGCGGAAGACGTGTCGAAGACCGCTCTGATCACCCATGGCTGAGCCTTCTGTTCCTTTCTCATGCAGTGTACGAAGAGCATGAGCGCTGCTTCTGCAAATGCATCTGTAATATGTGCCTGGCCTAATGTGATGCAGAATGTAGTGGGCCTTCATCACGATAAGGACCTGGAGCCGTCAGCAATATTTTTTCAAGGACTAGTGTTATGGTTGCAGCAGGAAATGTATACAACTGAGAGAAGTAGCGACATGTCGACGTATGAATCGATGTCATCCGTAGAGAGCTGCCCACGTCAACGAAACGTCAACGTGTCTGATGCTGGTTGGGTTGAACGGTTTGAAAGCCAAACGCTTGTCTGCTCTGCGACGGATAGCCACAAGCGAGGTGGCGATCCAATGGAAATCGACATCGGCTGATCTGCTCGCCTCCTCGACCACCACCTCTGCCAACAGGCTGGCAGTGCTCCTGTCTGGTGGAGGGATTCGACGCTCTGCACAGGGCTCACGGCGCGGGGCTCTTGCCTGTGCTGCCGCTATGCTGTGCTCCGTGCAGCTGCGTGAGTAGCATCGAGCGGCGTTGCACTTGCAGTCGCAGGATGTACAAGGGGCAACACTCTAAAACTCTGCACCGCTCGCGTACTGTGGCGAATCCACGGCGCCTCTTGAGGCATAACAACGCGGGCGGTATTAGGAAATACGCCAGAAAGCACCGACGGTCTGTCACGCTGCGCCGTTGAGTGGTAGTGTCATGGCGCTTGGGCGTTCCTTTTCGCATTTCCTTCGGCTGAATGCATGACGGCAAAGAAGCTGAGATTTTTTGTCTCCCGCGGAGAGCCATTTTCGCAGCAGACCTCAGGCAGCTTATTTAGTCGAATTTCTTGTGGTTGTTAATTTAGTGCGAAGGCACTACTACACTAGCAATCCTGAGAAACGCGATATTTGTCAGAAGCGTCGCAGAAACGCAGTAATATAATATATATAGCCGCGACTGGGTTTCGAAACGCCGGCGGCGCGAACAGATCAGCTCCTCTGGCTACTGCACAGGGCCGCGTTCTATCCCCGCAACCGATCACGCCGGGGGTTAAACTGCCACACTTTCGCGCAGTGCATTGCATGTCATCCTCTTCATCAACTTCCACCTGTGCGCAAAAAGCACTATTTGCCTGTTAACCCGCAAAATTCGCCGGTGGACGGGAAGCTTCTGAGACAGCCACGAAAGGAAAGGTAACCCGCATGACTGGCTCTCTAGGTCAGTGGATACCACAGTCGCGCTTTGAGCGACGCGGAAGTAGTGAGAGATGTGCACTGCATGCGTTGGGAGAAACGCGGCACTGCATGAAAACGCGTTGGCTTTGACAACATTGTTTTAGAAAAGCTGCACCTGAGCAATATACCGCCGGCGTTCTTTAGGTACATTTGCAATGATGATTTCGGCCTTGGCCTCTGTCTACGTTCACGGTGTTGCAGACTCGATGATTGTGAGGAAAGTAAAGGCATATAACTGGCCCCCTGGCTCAGTGGACACCTTAAGTGCGCTTTGAGGTGCATGATGGTGGGGACCACATTAAAAAAACTGGCGGCTAAGTTTTTTCTTAATTTACGGTCACCCAACTGCTATAACCTTTTATCGCGCATGCGTAGAAAAACACTATCCAGATTGGCGCCAAAACTTAGCAGACTGGCGAGGTTTCTTTGCTCATTAATGTGATCATCAAGCGCTCGAGCCAAGTTTTTCTCCTTTTCCACAGGCAAACAAGCAACTGGGTTTGTTTTTCAGGCGCGTAGTGAAGCACTTAACGGCACACCTTCAGCCATTAAGGATGCATAAGGTTAGGAGAACTCTTGTCCGCAGCTCTTAGAAATATCTTTCTTTAGGGGTGCTGTAGGGCGCCACCACACAACTGGAAAGCAAAGCCGGCTGCTTAATTTCTTTTCGAAAAACCGGTACACTGTGATATTTCAGTTGTAATTAGTTTGGGGTGTTTATATTATTCGTGCGTTAGCTCTAGCGGCGCTAATCTTGTATTTTAAACCGAATTTTAGCGTTAAAAAATGTGTTGGTCAGATGCACGAGCCAAATGGAGGAAGTGACTAGTCCTATTACCACAAAATATCGAGAAATGAAAGCGGCGAGCTGAGCATGATGAGCGACCACAGGAACTGCAGATTTCGAGGGCGAACGAACGGTGGCCTTGCAAATAGCTACGCCACCTACCCTTGTTTCTATTCACGGATCTTCGTTTTCCTTTTTCCCTGAGGGTTAATGGAAACAGTAAGCTACCGTATCTCTTGAGAGCAAGCATATTGGAGGAGATGGCAAACATTTTCCGAGGTAGAGCTATCTGGCTGAGAATGTTAGGGGCTTGAAAGTCTTGTTGTGACTTGAATCTGAAGACGGCCAATAGTCACCGAAAAGAAATAAAAAAAAAACTTAGGAGAATGTGTTGTCTTTCTTATTATTAAAAAACACTCTCACCCATGCTTTCCTTGCTTTCGTTGACTGTTGAATTCCTTCACTATCAGGATAGGGTAGTGCATCTGATTATGAAATTTATGTTATCAGCAGCTGTGCATTCTAACGTGTGGCATCAGAAGAAAAATCCGTATATATCCACCTCTAACCTGCTTTTGTACTCGCGCGGCTAATAATGGAGACGGTTCTGCATATGTATTCGCTTCTGGCAATTTTTTAGCGTCAACTCAAATCGACACCGCAGCGCCCCCACGGCAGCAACAGCCAGGAATGTTACTTGCTGTTGCTTGCTCTTAGGCAACGCTTATCGACCAAGGTGGATGTCCCGTAGCTTTCAGGCAGCCGTCGTAGCAGGGGATTAAGGATAGGTGTTTGCCTATCGGTAGTGCATTGAGAAAAATGTCAGGGACTGTTAAGCTTGCGGCTAATGACGTATTATCGCCCGCTAGCGCGGTTAGCCCTTATCTTGCGTGGTTTTGACTGACTTGAAATGGCTTGCCTTGGTTGATATAACGCACGATGTAAGTTTTCGTGACATTGTATTATTTTATAAATGTATTGCATTAAAACTGGCTATGCTCTCTATTCATTGAACCTTGGCAGTCCTTATACCACTGCTTGCACTGAGATGTAGCGGCTAAGCGACGCGCCACTGCCCCGCGATGGCGGGTTCAGCCATCCGTGGGGCTTGCAAAGGTTGCTCTTCCCGAGGAACCTCTCACGGCTAATCAGTAATTGAACTGCCACCTGTCATGGTGGGCAGTTAGCCCACAACCTAGGGGATAGGTTGTGATGATGTCACAATGTCACCGGATCTATGTGCCACATCTGCCACTCACACGGCTGACACCCAGCTGTCGCAGGTCGCGGAGGGAGCAGGCAGAAAAACAGAGAGTAGCATTTCGGCGAAGTGGAAGCCCTAGTGCTTGAGCGCTAAAAATGACGCCGACAATAGGGCTGGACGAAACTGAGGAAGAACTGTGACGTCGTTATGGGCGCCGCTTGCCCCTATCTCTACGGCTGTGCCTGCGTCACCTATTCCAGTGGCATGCATGCACAGTTTGCTTGCATATCTTCACATTACCTTGTAAACATGGTGGCACCAATGATCTCGTTATTTCGGACAACCAGGGCCATGTTTCGCAAAGAGTTACGTCCGTAAAACAACATATCTGACAAAAGGGGTATCCAGAGAACATATTTAGAGCGGCTGTTGCCCATGCAACCAGGACTGTGCATGGGGACTCATGCTCTCTTCTTTCTCTTACGCAGGTCGCATAACGGGACCTTGACCCGGTTCTGAACCTCCTTAGACTGGCCTGTTGGGTGAAAGTGGTAGTTTGGAGGTTTTTATTATAGAACTTGCTATTCCTATTTTGAAATTGTGTACGTGAAGTAGCGGCGCGCCTCATTAAAAAGACTTATAAGGCTATGTGTTGTTTTCACGTTCTTAAACAGCTAGTTAGTACAATGTGTTAAGACGTAAGAAATGCGCTGAAACCACATTTTGAATCTTTGGTTTTTCTCAACTTAAGCAGTAACAACCACTTACAACAGTTTGGGGTACTGCTAAGTGAGCAGAATTAGCAAAAATGTCTGAGCAAAATCACATACTAGTTAATTTTCTTACCGAAACTGAAAAGTACAGCTAAAAATATTCTCTTCGCGAGGGCTCACCACTCCCTTCAGTGAAAAAAAAAAAGTAGTGTATTCAGTTTCCGTTATTGCATTACAATTTCCAGTACTCTTCAGATTATGCCAAGCAGCTTCTTTGAAAGCTACTGCTGTGGCAACTTGGAGAGGGCAATTATCAGGAAATTAGCGACACACAGGTGGAGATAGAAAGTGTGCACACTAGACGAGAAAAAATTATCCGCTGCATACATTTGTTGACCTTTAAGATGTGGTGTTCTTCATGCTCAAAGGGAACCGACACAGCTCGCGAATGCCCGTGGATTTTGTAGCCTCGAGTCGACGCCGGGCCTTTAACTAGGGACGACGCCGGGGAGGGACAGCGCATAGTAGAGGTTGACCAAAAAACAAACTTTCTTCTTTGGCGACGCATAATACTTTGATGGCTGACAGTGTATGATGAAATATGTACAGCCGTCTAAGGGAGTGTAAAATCTGTCTACCGAAATCAACACAATAAAGTGCAATCGGTGGCGCAGATGGGACTTGTGGCACCAGATGCTCGTAGGCCTTCAATTTTGCGCGATTTCTTTCCAATGCTATCAAGTTCGCTTTGAACAATACTTTATTTGGAGGACTGCGTTCATCCGTACAGTATGTGTGGCCTTTCGGGAAGCGTTTTTCTGCGCGTTGTTTGAGATCAGTGCAGTATTTAACGCATTAGCCCTGATAGCCTTCTAGCACGTTAGCCGGTTTATTAGTAGCTAGTATAAAATGGGCTCAAACGTTTCGAATTTAGTGGGTGAGAGCAGGCCAAATTTGTTGAAAAAAAATCGATTGCAGAGTGAGTTTAGGGTGACTAAAGCCATCAAAGAGTAGCGGTGAAAATTACTTAAAATCGTGGAGAAAATTGTCCGGTATCGCGTATTTGTATAAGAGCTGCTGAGAATGCGAAGATGAAGAGAAATCATTCCTCCCAGGGCTATAGTGCTGCATGTCATGGCACGATTGGTGGACGGGGAAAACTAACACGCAGCGGGTTGTCTCACAGCACCGGCCAGGAGCCATTTGCTATACTTGGGCAAAGAAATAACTTTTTTACACCCCAACAGGAGTTGGGACGTGGGGCTTCGCGCTCGACAGACAGTTTCTACTTGGGGTAGCTTAGCTCAACCAGCAAAAGAATGAAGATCTTCGCAGCCGTTATTTTTATTGGCATAAGTATCTAGCCTGTAGTTATAGACGCTGACGATGGACGAAGAAGATACTGTGGACCCGGCCGATCCAAGATGGAAGCTTCGCTTCTGAAGAGAAGGAAAAAACTTTAAATCTAATGCGCAGTGAAGAAGAGGGCTTGCTCCATCAAGGCCCGCTGATAATCTGCCGAGCACGCTAAAGGAAACACGGAGAGGTAATGGCAGTGCTACATGAGTAGAGAACCTGTTCTGTGTCTGCTGTGATTTCTGGACAGCTAGGGCAGTCAACTGTGTGCCGGCATCCGAAGTTGTAGAACATTAGTAAGGTGCGTATCAGTTTAGTCTGCACTTTCCGATGGATGCGGGCTTGTTCCGCCTTCAGTGACGGGTGAGGTTGCGGTAAAATTGTGCGATTTTCCTTCCGCTTTTGGTAGTGCTCAGTAGTTTGCTCTTATTATGTTACGGTGTCTTCCAGTAACGTTGGATTTGGCCAGGAGATCGAAGGCCCCCAGATGTTGATTTTGCGGGCCCGTTAAAGCATTCACAATGTTGTCAGGGAGTCGAGTTTAGAGCAGTTCGCACGGCGTGCAATATTCCTGGCCGGCACTGAAGACATGAACGATCTTTACTTGATACAGTTTTGGTAAACGATTTACATATTATTCGACAAATTGTACTTTGAAAGCACTTCAAACGGAACCTTGAAATGCGACATGTTCGAACCCAAATAGCTAGTGAGCTATACTTGCCCTTCTATTCTACTAAGGTTTATTGCTTCACCTCAAAACCCTGCACAACCCCCAATAAGCGCCCCATAATTCTTCCACCTACAAGATAGCGCAGAGGGAAACACGTATTCTCTTATTTAATATTTTCATATTCTTTCCTTTTTTTCTTTCGCATACTAGAAATCACGAAGCTAAACATTCTCATAGTCATAGCCTTCCCTTAGGAAAGCGTGAAACCTCGTGGGAAAGCGACAAGACTTCCGTATGTTGTCGCTGTCATAGCTTGTAGATGGTGTTTAGTAGGCTCCACTGCTGTATGGCATCTATGCGAAACCAAGGTCTGCAACTGGAGGTCTTGAATGTAAGCCTCTCCTTACGAGAATTTCTCCCTGGCTCGTTATCATATTTTTTATTCAGAACTCCTGTGACACATTCTTTCAATGTCCGTCGATAGATTTTATATCAATAATAGACCGGAATTTGCTGTTTCACGGGGAAGTTGTGAGTGATGCCAAGTTGTTTGTCGGCAGCCACTTTAGACCTCCTCCTGAAAGCTGCAGTACATGGACAACATCTTGAAATAACTGTATGGATGTGGTTTTGAATCGAATTTCGATCCATGTTTCAGAGCCAGGAATAGAAATAGGCCCGTCTTCAAAATCTCGTACATCTCCCGATCTGTAACATCGTAAGATTGTGAGTGTTGCGACACAGGAAAACCCGCATTTTTGACACCATAGCGAAGCTTTCCACACTAAAATGGAAGGTCACTGCCGCAAACATTTATTTTGATGGTATTGAGGACAGCCCTTTCAGTTTTCGTGTCCTGGCTTTATCAATAAACGGCAAAAAAAAATGCTGATTAGTATATTTGTGGTTCTTGGTCGTTTTCTTAGTGTTATCGCGTCATTCAAAGCCTTTCAACTAATTTCCCTGTGTATGTGTATTGGGCTCCCTCCGCTTCTTACCCTGCCTTCAGTTTCGTGGAGTCGTTTTTTGCCACTTGTCTTCACAGCGAACCTCGACGTCAATTTGTCATTCTGAGTTCAGCCAGGGAGAGTATCGAACACTCAGAGAAGAAGAAAGAAGACTGGCCAACTAACACAACTTAGTGGAGAGAAACAGCATGAGATGAAGATCGCGGGGATAAGACCTAATAGCGCAGCGTTAATTGAAGAGAAATGAGGGACGCCTTAATCGAGGGCTCCGGATAATTTCAATCACCTGGGGCTGTCTAGAGTCAACTTACATCGCTTAGCACACGGGCCTCTACCATTCCGCCTACATCGCAATACGACCGCGGCGGCCCGAATCGAACCCGCATCTTACAGGTAAGCAGTCGAGCGCCGTGAATGTCTAAGCGGCAGTCAGCGGGCGCACGCCATAACCTGAGGCCTTTCTAACTGGTCCCCGACAGAAGACCCAGCCACACCGGAGCCGGTCTAATGACAGTACAGTGAGGCAATAATCCACCACAAGCTAAATCGATGGAAGGTTTGAGACACTAAGCAAAAAGATACAAACACTTGTTACTTTTCTCCTGACCCACAACACTGGCCCACATTCATCTTTGTAGCTAGGTTTAGCTTTAGAGTTCCGCCAGTGCACCTGATTTAAACCCACCAATGAGGAGTACACACCCTTAAACATGTCCCATTCCTAGCTCATTCCGAGGCTGCTGTTGCAAGCCCGAGTCCAGCAAAGCCAGACGACAACGACACGCCCTGGACAGGACTACACTTCGCGTGATGCCAAGTTTTGTAGCCAGCCCGGTCTGCTCGTCGCTTTCGGGTAACACCTGATGTTGCCCTATTCTTGCATTCCGTAAAGATTTCATAAAAATTGGCCTAGACCCGGCCGATTTCTATCCGAAGATGCGACTCCTAGAAAATGAGTTTTCCAGTGCACAAAGCTGAAGACATCGCTAAAAAAAAATTAGCGGATACGTTAGGCTTATTTTGTTGTGGTGTTCTCAGATGAGCTGCTCTGGTAGTTTAGAAGAACTTCTTGTTGGGCAAGTTGGTGCATTGCTTTGAAAGAACCAAGTTGCGCTATAAAAAAGACAGCCACAGGAAAAAGCCAAGGAGACAGACTGAGCAAACAGATAGGCGCAAACTATCAACTGATATTATTTGTGTGAAAGTGCCTTATATAGTCAGAATCACAGCAGAAAGAACAAGGGGAACGAGAGAGGGGGTACAGCCAATGAACTCCTGGTCAACAAGAGGTGCGAAGAAAATAGTTTTCCTTATTATACAGTTTTACAGAAGTGTCGCTTACACATTTATCACCGTTTTCTTTTATGTGGTAGGCCTCCAAAATCTTCCGGGCTGTTTTGTTTTTACTTATTCATAGAATTTTAATCTGCTTAAGCAGAGGCTCGCATCCACTGCAAACAAGGCAATGAGCAGGCAAGTTTGCTCCATCTTTATTCCGAATGGATCGGTCATGTTCCCCTGCGCGTTCATTCGCGTTCATTCACGTTCATTCCCCTGCGCGTTCATTCTTTTTTATAGCGCAACTTGGATTTCCTTCAAAGAGCTGCTCTGGCAAGCGCGGGCGCTTGCGATCCATTTGGTGGTGCATATCTGAACGTTCAAACGCCGCCCACAGTTCCTCCCGACGTCGGAGCGTATATCCAACATCGTGCTGACGGTTAGATGCTCCGGCCGTCGCGCTCTGGTATAGTGCGTGGGACTGTGCCTAAGTTTGCATGCTTTATCGGCGAGAACACAGAGCGAAAGGTGGCGCTAGCGCTGTAGGCAGACCGGCAGCAGAGTCCACATGGCAGTGCGGATGGCTCGAAGGTTAGCACGGACGAGAATAAGCCAGACGGCGGCGAGTTTTTTCTAGTCTTCGGTGTCGCATAGACGACGTGAAGGCAGCACACCAGATTCCTCAACTAGAAGGTCGTTCGCAAGGAACAGCAGTTGGTCATCTTTGCTGCAGTGAACGTGGTGACCGCCCGGGCGTCAACGATAACCAAACTCAGGATCTCTTGAGGACCATGTCTGGGGACGTTTTCAGTACTACTTCAGGGTTGGTAACTATTTTTTTTTTCATAGGCGTGCCGATTCAAAGTTAATGTAAGAGAAGCTAACCAGGATAAGCAGAAAGCTTTTCTAAAAGGCACAGTACGGATTTATCATGACTAAGCCAGCAGAGAGATATAACTCTCTGGATTTGAATTCATACAGCCTGAATAAAAAAGACGAATTCCCCAAAGATATAAATTTCAACACTATCAGAAGCATGTGGCCCATGAGACGAGCTTTAAAAGTAAAAATATCTTAAGATATCTACTCAAGGCGTATAACCTTTCGTCCTGGTGGTTTCCTTCCTTGATCAGTATTGTACACACATATTTTTAATAAACCTGCAGCTTTCTTGAAACCAGTGCTAGCAGGAGATAGCATGCTTTTTTTCGCCTTTCAATTCTACAATATTGTTACTCGATAGGACAATATTGCAGGATGTTTGAGCAATTTTCATTCTCAAGTCATCCAAAAGTACAAAGAGAGGACATCCTCATGAGGAGATTTAGCCATGATGCACTCAAAAGGTACTCAGAATGTCCTGTTCGAGGTCAGGGTGTTTGGTGTTGTCTGGGTGACTTGTACTCGTATTCTGTAACATGGGAAGAAGTTCCGCGACGAAGACATAAGAGCGGCATCCTTGAATGATAACCTTGAACACAACTCCCCCCCCCCCCAAGCGAGAAATTCTGGTGAAGGAAACAATGCTGAAGAGCAGTTTTCGAAAAGTCTAAGAAACGGATGGTTAAAATTATACCACCCTCCCCCCTCCTCCCCCCCCCCCCCCCCCCCCCCCCCCCCCCACCACCATACACACACACCTACTGCAAGAGCGAGAGCTAGGCTGTGCAAGAGGAAGGAAGAGATTGTGAATGCCAGGATTGAGTTCAGCACCGCCCGTTGGGAGTTTAACGATCCTCCACGCGGCCTGATCCAGGCCTCGTATGACCGCTCCACAGCCCAGTAGCGATGGCGCTCCCTTTATCCGGCGGGCGCCCGACACTCTGATGTGAACGGGAATCGGGACCAGGGTCTTCACCGCATTAGGGCGAAGCAGGCAGACTACGGAGGGAAGGCTTCGGGAGGAATAGCAAAGCTTGAACGGTTTATTTTACATTTTGTACAGTAGCAACTAGACCAAAGTCAGAAAATGAGGGAGGATGATCTGGCACCCCACAGATTGCTGCTTAAATGCAGTTCAGATTCCCCAGGTACCCAGGTAGGGAATCTGATCTCGGGTTGAGCGTCCAATGGGCTGCTAGCGTCTTCTTTGGCTCCGCCCTCCCCACGTGACGGCGCACACCGCACAGACACACACATACACGGGCAAGGAGGAACTTGGCGTCTCTGAGTCGCGAACTGTTTTCCCAGGCCCAAAGGTCGTTTGCTGCTGAGTGACGATCCTGATCGATGGGGACGCGAGCGCTGACCGCTCTCACCGGTGACCTCTTCGGTTCGGTGGAAGGGACAAATTAGCCGTGTCGCCCCGCTGCTTGTCGTCTCCTCAGGGCGCACAGGGTAATGAGTTGGCGGTGCAGTCGCCCCCGCTGTAGTCGCCGCTGGGTCCCGTCCGTCGTTCCACGGTCAGTCCGGGAGAAGCGCCGCACTCAGCCTTCCCGGCGAAGGGGATTAGACGCCTTTGTGTACGCCGACGCCGTCGCCAGTAGCTGCCCCACGCAGTGTCTCTTTTGTCTCCCCCGGACAGCAGCGCTTTCCGTCGCAGTAGCCTGATGACGCCGGTCTGGCTCGCCTGTTTCCGCTGCCAGTCCCCAGGAACGCAGTCCGGCACCAGAGCCGCATTCAGCATCGCCGGCGAAGGGGATTAGAGCCTTTGTCCACGCAAACGCCGAGCCAGAAGCCGCCTCCAGGCCAGCTTTTCCTTGCGTCTTCTCCGAGAAACAGCAGCGCTTTTGGCCGCATACCTGATGACGCCTGACTGTCGCGCCGTTCTCCGCTGGCTGGGCCTCCGATCATTACGACTCCCAGATCAATAAAAACCACAGCGTCATAGGCGTCCGTGGCACGGAATCCTTCAGACGGAGAAAGGAACTCGTGAACAATGAACCGAACTGTACCGTGCATGGTTGCTCAGCTGAGTGGCACCAATCAAGAGTATATTTGCTACTGACAGAAAATCCGTAAATTTCGGGAAATTAATTGTCAGTAAATGTTTCCAGAAAAAGGCAGGAAAATTGCAAGAAAAGTTTGGGGCCAAAATATTAAATGATCCAAAGTTGCATGTTCGCTGCAGAAAGAATACATGGTCGAGCCAGAACGCTCATATCTATGAAGGTAAAAATTTAGGGAAGGAATCCTGCGTCAAAAACTGTTTAGATGTCATGTCGTAAAAGCGACGTTATTTTGCAGAGGACCAACTTTCTGATGGTCAGAACCAGCACCAGAAAATCCGCAGTATAAATTATGGGGTCACTCTGCGTCCAGCCGCCCGGGAAGGCGGGCTTCCGTGCCGGCTACACGCAGGCGTTACTCGTACGCGACACGTTTCCCCAACCCGCGGTGCAGGGTCGCTGCCACAGCAGGTTCGGACAAAATGGGCAATGGCAGAGCACGCTAAGAAATACTTCATTGTCCTAACGCGTGGTAAAGCACACTGCACCAGAGTGTTCCGTCCGTTATAATTGAATTTCAGTAGCTCACAAAGTCGTCGTTGACGACAGGCGTTGGGCCGTCCGAGGGAAGCTCCTCTTTTAAACCCTCGGGCATTGCCTAACTAGAAGCAATCGGTCGCTCACAAGGTAAGGCATGCAACCTTTCCCTAAGGAGTCAATGCGCTGTCATGACGTCACGTCATTGCTGGGCCCGGGAGAGTAGCCCGAGGGCCTTCTTTCCATTTTTCTGGCCGCTCGCGCACGTCCTCTCGTAACTTCGGCGCGGTTGCCGCTGGGGCGGGGGGACGAAGAGGGAAAGCAGTGTATCGCACAAAGCGGGAGTTCTAATCAGGCATGCGAAGTGAGTAAGGCCAGTCAAGCAGCAAACACTACATGCCTACACAGGCCTTTTCCTCGACTTTCGCAGCAACAGTAGCAGTATTGCCGTGGACCGGTATTTCTCGAGGGGGCGCTTAATGTGGTACAAAATGTAAGCGCACGCGGCACGCGGTGCCTGAGTATGGAAGCAGATACATTCATCCTTGTATTTCATTCATCCATGCATCCAGAACTAGCTCCAATGGCGTCTGCGGTGGCTTCAGAGGCCGGCTGCGCGGTCTTTTGAAAGTTCCACTCTTTTTTTTTTCTAATGTTCTGTTTTTACATCTAGACATGGTATTTATTCGTGCCCGGCATGCATTTTCAAGAACGGAGACATTGGCTTGTTGATATGGATGCGACTGAGCGGATGTAGTCAACTAAAAAAAAACGAAGTGATAAGGTACAGTGGCGGGCTGCTGCCTACTTTTTCACTGTTCCCCCAGCTCTTTTGCTGATTTTTCTAATTCTTTCTTAGCAGCTCGTCAGAAGCAGATCTAGTGACTACGCAGGACCTCAGCGCAGTTGATGTGCAACCGCTCGCATTTTCTTTCAGCGTTGTTTGATCTCACTGCAGCAGTGAACTAACAAACCCTGTTAGAACAACTGTAGAAGGTTAGCTCAAATTTATTCTTATCTCATGTAAGGTAATTAAGTGAATAACATTACAAATTAGTTCGTGGGTGTGCACGCTAAAGTTGTTGAGCGCATCGTATGGCTTCTGAGGGAGTCGTGGAGGCAGATAAAGGGGTACGACGAGTTGACGAAACCGAGGCTGAGGAGAGTAGAGAGCAAGCCAGATATATGATACGCAATTTGCGTGCTTATGTGGCGGATGCATCGGTGTTGACGCGGCGAAAAAGCGCCCCTGTGCTGTATATCTCTAGGTGCCTGTACTTGCAGAAGGCCAAAGTGGACACCGAAAGATTTGTTCCAGATTATCGGCCAGGTGCCGTTAAATGTTACAGAAAAACAATTTGTTGACATTCCTAGAAGAAATGGAGGTGTGGGTCTTCTTGCTTGACAGATAATTTGCGCTTGGGTTGGTTCCGATAGATTAAAGAGAAGAAAGGAGATTCAAATGGTCGAAAGCCAGCCGTATTTATATTGCGCACCTGAACTTTGACCTTGATATACGGCTAACAGGCAGTACACACTCAGTAGACCCAAAATGGCGGCTTCTTTCGGCATGGTATGCAATGTTTAACGTTCTAAAGCTTCACATGGGCTATGAGAGGCACTATAGTGGAGGGCTGCGGATTAACTTCGACCAGCTGGGGTTCTTTAACGTACTATCGGCCGGAAAATAAAATGGACCACCGCTCAGGGTAGCGGAGCGGCTGCGGGGCCGCAGGAGCGCTGTTATCTCGCGCCTCTCGCTGGCAGCCAGAGTGCCCCTAGTGATGACAAACTTCGCCCTCGCCCTCACGCGGGGGCTTGTCGCGCTTGATAAATATCTAGTGTTGCGTTCAGCTGCTCTGCTGTTGACGGTCCCGACGAAGGGGAGCGCGCATCGCCTCTTCATCGAGCACATCGGGCTGTGGCAGATCAGTTGGACAGCCGCGGTTTGACGGACTGCGGCTGTGTGAAGAAATGAGTCGAAGTTTTGTTTTTGGTCGTCCTTTTATATTGCCCTCATGTTAGATGTTACTACTAATCCCCTGCATCCACCATAGCCGGATTTTAGGCAACGCGGTGCAAGACGCCGCGTCGGCAGCCACCGTGAAGGACGCTTTTTCATGCCGGTGAGATAACACAGACGGCGAACTTCTCTGCGCGCGCTGCTTCTCTTTCGAAGCTGTCGTATTGGCACTGTCTTCGCAATAAGCTTGATATTGTGTTAAGCAAAACATCTGCAATTTTTTTTTTAAATTGGGGTCTTCGATACGTAGTCTTTGACGATAATTTCTTTACAATAGTTCAGTCCCGAAGAGATTCTTAGGAAGACGAATCACAAAAATCATTGTCCGTGATGAAATTTATCTGCGAAAGCAGATTAAATATCTCATTGGCATTCTTCGGAGTGACCTTAGTGAGAAGAAAAGTTGCCGTCTGCCGCGATGACTTGACTTAGTCGTCTTGGCATAATCATATAGTGCCGCCACTAGGTCTGGACGTCCGCGCAGGGCTTCCCATTCCTCTTTGACGGCATGCCAGAGCTGGTCAGCTGTGCCATCACAAAGGCGCCGTGAGGAAAGTTCCTTCTTGATGACTCCCCAGATGTTTTCGATGGGGTTGAGGTCAGCCCCGTTAGGCGGCCACGGGAGCTGACGCACGGCGCAGCGCTCAGGAAGATCGCTTACAGCACGCGCCTTGTGCACGGGGCTGCGGTCGTGATGGAACACGTATCAGCCATCCGGGAACGGTCCGTCCAGGACGTAGAGAACCACGTGACCGGTAACGATCTCACAGTACCTCGGCCCGATGAAAGAGCCCTCGATCCGCACGAGTCGGCCGAGCCCGTCCCTACTGATGGCGCCGCAAACGCTGACTGAACACCGGCCACTGCTGAGCACGTTGTGGGTGTAGTCAGGGAGATACCTGTGCATAGGACAGCAAAGATGCTCCAACAAACGTTAGCATATGTCCGCTCCCAAATTTAAATCAAGTAGCGCTAACATAACAAATCCAACACTCGGCTGAAGCTTCTGTTCGGCAGGAGAGATTAACCTACTTCGTATTTGATGCTGAATCTACGTCAAATCAAACAAAAGGGAAAAACGAGGCTGCGCTATATTCCCAATACTACGATGGGTTGCAAAGCATACTTCATTAGCTGTAAGAATGGCAGGTCATACGTGCTGTTGAACGGGCGCCACACACGTTGCTGCTGGTCCCGGCGCGTGCAGAATGTGGACTCATCCGAGAAAATCCCTTCCCGCCACTCCTCTGGAGACCACTGCTGGAAGGCTCTGGCGAATTTGAGTCTCTCTTTTCTCTGGTTTCTTGTGAGGTGCGGCTTTTGAGCTGCAACGCAGTTCATTAGACCTGCTTCTCGCCACCTGGATCTAATGTGTCGCAGGAGCAGCTCATCCCATATTCGTCACGAACCTCCCTGGCGTTCAAGAACGGGTCGAGAACTACTGCAGCAACGATTAACTTTTCTTCAAGCGTAGTACTCCTTGGCCGTCCACAGCGCTCAGCATCGGAAATTCTGCCGTGTTCGTCCCTGTATGCTCTAAGAATGTGGCTCACCGCTGTTCTTGTCCTTCCGGTTCGGCGACAGATTTCACACTGAGGGACGCCTTCTATGCCCAGTCGCACGATCCGCCTTCTTTCCTGGATTCGAATTATTGGTGGCATTCTTGCGAAGTACCGAAGCCGATGCAACCTTTTCTCGGTTTTGTACGTTCTGCGGTTTGCCGTTATCCAATGGTGAACCTGGATTGAATCTTTGTATTTTACTTTTATCAACGTTATAGGCCAGAGCCTTTACAGTGCGCGCTGCTATCCTGATAACATTCTGTCTGGTCATTGGTCACTGAAAAATCCAGCCCGACCGCAGCCCCGTACACAAGGCGCGTGCTGTAAGCGACCTTGAGCGCTGCTCCGTGCGTCAGCTCCCATGGCCGCCTAACCGGGGCTGACCGCAACCCCATCGAAAACATCTGGGGAGTCATGAAGAAGGAACTTTCCTCACGGCGCCTTTGTGATGGCACAGCTGACCAGCTCTGGCATGCCGTCAAAGAGGAATGGGAAGCCCTGCGCGGACGTCCAGACCTAGCGGCGGCACTATATGACTCTATGCCAAGACGACTCAGTCAAGTCATCGCGGCAGACGGCAACTTTTCGTCTCACTGAGGTCAGTCTGAAGAATGCCAATCAGATATTTAATCTGCTTTCGCAAACAAATTTCATCACGGACAATAATTTTTGTGATTCGTCTTCCTAAGAATCTCTTCGGGACGGAGCTATTGTAAAGAAATTATCGTCAAAGACTACGTATCGTAGACCCCAATTAAAAAAAAATTGCAGACGTTTTACTGAACAGAATATTAAGCTTATTGCGACAATACGACAGCTTCTAAAGAGAAGCAGCGCGCGCAGAGAAGTTCGCCGTCTCTGTTACCTCACCGGCATGAAAAAGCGCCCTTCACGGTGGCTGCCGACCCGGCGTCTTGCACCACGTTGCCTAAAATCCGGCTATGGTGGATGCAGGGGATTAGCAGTAACATCTAACATGAGGGCAATATAAAAGGACAACCAAAAACATAACTACGACTCATTTCTTCACACAGCCGCTGTTTGACGGACTGCTGCTCTCCAACGGATCTGCCACAGCCCGATGTGCTCGATGAATAGGCGATGCGCGCTCCCCTTCGTCGGGACCGTCAACAGCAGAGCAACTGAACGCAACACTAGATATTTATCACGCGCGACAAGCCTCAGCGCGGGAACTAGGGCGAAGTTTTTCGTCACTCGGGGTACTCTGGCTGCCAGCGAGCGGCGCGAGATAACAGCGCGCCTGTGCGGCCCCGCAGCCGCTCCGCTATCCTGAGCGGTGGTCCATTTTATTTTCCGGCCAATAGTACACTGACATTAGACCCCACATGGGCGCTTTTGCATTTCTTTTCCATAAGTTGAGTGAAATCTTTCAGACGCCGACAGACCGCGTGCGAAACCACTGAAAATGGAGTGGCACAGACACAAGCCATCACTGAGATTAGATGGGCCTTTCTTTTGAACGAAGTGTAATGGCTTTAACTGAATAATCATGAAGTACTTCAATAGAACCATACATTCGGCTATAGCTGCAAGGTTCTACCATACGACGTTTCTATACTGTTATACTGTTCCATAATTGGACTAAATGCTTTTTTTGTTTCAGTGTAATTTCTTCACTTCTTTGCCTTCTTTTAGCCGTCCCCTTGGACACAACACACTCACAAGTTTCTGTGAGGCCCTTCTAGAAACCATAGAACAACATGGTTAACTGATGCCCCTTTAACGCTTTCTTTTTGGGGCGCAGTCGTAGATGGCTTCTCGCTGCTCATCATAGAACAGCAGCCTGCAAGTAGAGCGCTCGAATAAGGGCTCAACTTCGGCTCTACGTTCTGTGGTTCAAAATAAGGAATTATGGATCCATGACTCCAGTGGAAGAGCCTTTTTAACGTGCGTCGGTAAATTACGGAGTTATGCTATGAGAGCTATTGTGTCCATAAGGTGCCAAGTTCTTTATCGCAGCGAGTTAAGACGTCCTCCGAAAGCTTCAACACATTTATTACACCCTAAGAATACTGTGTGAATGCGGTATTACAGCGTATGATGACTTAATAGAAGCAGCGACGTGTTCAACTCTCAGATCCCGGTCGCCGCATGGGCGTTTGCTTCTGAGTGGCATGACGCCAGAAAATTAAGTCAGGCGCCGTTTTTTTTTCACGAGCTAACGGCGCATTCCACTCTAAAGTAGCGCATTATCGTTGTTCTGAGACACGCGCCTTTCAATTCTCACGCTCTAACACCTCATCTGGGCTGATGCAAAAAAAAAGGTTGCTCTCCAGGCGAGTTATTCTTGTGCGCTCGTAGGAATTCCATATAATCGATTTTCTTATACTGTGCTCCGTATGCTTCTGTGTATGTCTAATGGAGTTATCATTTCCTTTGGACTTTGAATGCTTGAACACAACAGCAGGAATTGTGCACTCCGCCATGCCAAAATTTTTTAGAGGCAAAATACAACAATGGTCGTGTGTCGTGCGAATTCAGAGCACGTTAAATTCGCTGTAAATTAATCCGGAGCCCGCCACTGCGCACGTCCCTAAAAGCACATGCGTCGCTTACTGAAGTTAAACTCTGCGATTTAAAATTTATAGCTTTGTCAGAGTTGAAAAGCTTCCATTTTAAAATCCTTGTTTGTTTGCACTGCTTTCAGCTAATACACAAAGTTAATTCATATTCAAACCTTCCAATTTCCTGCATATAAAGCCGTCTGCCCATATTCAGTTATCTCTCTCAGATGAACCAGTTTATTATTTATTTTAATCTGCCAGTCTTAATTCAAATGCTTCCATGAGAAAATTTTTGAGCATCTGCAAGTCGCCGCCTCTGTCTCGGTCACCCCCACCCGCCAACACTCACACAGTTTTTATGCGCCATTTATTCCTTGATGAAAGCAACATCAAATTAGGAAACAATTCCTTGAAGTAAGCGATGTACTCAGCCATGTCCCTTGAGTGAGGGGACTTTGCATGGACTTCAATGTTTCTCATGACTTCCATCTCTTAGGTTGTACCCTGATAGAAAACCTAGAGCAAGACCTGTGGTTTGCTTTAAAGTGAGGCTCTAGCGCACCAGGCTCGTGTTTCAGGCCTGACTGTCACTACTGTGTAGCATGTGCCCACTATATAAACTTGCGTATTACGTTTGCGATTATGATTACTAAGGAAACAACATCGTTTATGCTATAGAATGCCTGCCAGTGAAAGCATGACGACAAGAAAGCATTTTGAAGATTTGCGGCAAATATAAAGATATAAATGAGCGGCGTGATTGCTACGCACATCAGCTGAAAGAAGTAATGGGGTTTCAAGGTAAAAGTTATAAAGCGCAGGTTACCTCCAGAAAATATGTTCTCTCTGCTTCGTGTGTCTGTAAAATCTTTATCTTCTAAGCTGCACCTATTTTCGACTTTCTTGCGCTTACTGGCTCGACCAAAGTCGTGATATTCTTTTTTTTTCGCTTGCGCTTTGATTGCGAAGAAGAGGAGGCAGAATACAAAGGAGAATTGCTCGTGCGTTTGCGTTCAGGTTGGAACGTATACCCTAGGGAGAACATTACTGCCGTCTGGAGAAGTGGCCATGCAGTGCACGTCCCTTGAGGGCATTCCGATTGGCACTTCACGCGCTGCGCCGGCTCCATCGCCGATAGAACTGACTCCAACATGGTGTCGCTGCGCCACCGATAAGGTGTCGGGCTGGCGCGGCAGGAACTCCAGCCACAGCGCGACCTCTGAGAAGCGGCCACCTGCGCAGCCAGCGGTCATCGAGTTCGGCCAGGGCCTCGTTGTCTTGGTCTGTCGCTGCGATAATCAAGACGGAGAGCACTGCCGCCGGAGACACCACGCTCCGAGTAAAGGGCCACCGATGCTGCATGCACAGTACAGCGCCCAGCCTGGTGGAGCCGTCTGCCGTCCAGCTATCGACCACCATGGCGCACTGACATTGAAGGCTTCTCTGGTGAGTTTTACGAACAGACACCGGCATTGCGATTGCACTACACTCCTGTTAGTTTCAGTATTTTTGGAAGGTTGCTCATTATTATAACTTGGGGATGCAGTCCCGTTTCTCAACGTGGACTGCAAGGAGAGGAATACTAGTTAAGAGTTGCTAAATGGACTTTGCGCAAATGGTTATATGCCTCCACTGCCCGCGCTGACACTTCTTTATCAAGAAGAAAAGAACGGGGCTAGTTGGTGTTTCAATGTGCGGAAATAGCGTTCAGTGGTAGAGAAAGACGGGAACACAAACGGACGAAATGAGTACTTTCAAATGATTTATTTCAAAGGATGTGTCGCTTTTGCGCAGAACAGGATACCACGAAAGGCTGAAGAGAAAAAAAAAAACAATTTGCATCCGGAAAGTGCGACAAGAAAGTAATCTATGACGTGCCGCTGCCGTGCGGCAAGAACTACATAGGGCAACCCGGAAGGGGTATCAACAAAAGACTCAGGGAACACGCCAACTCGTGTGGCCAGGTAACGCACCCCGGTAATCTGACTTCCCACTGTCGCCATTTCAAGTGGAATCCTCATCACAACCGAACCAACCACTCGAGGTCACGCCAAAACAAAATCCGAAGAAACTTGCAAGCCTCATCTTGACGACACCACCATACTGGGTCACGCGAAAATAAAAACTGAAAGATAAATGATCGAAGCCTTCAAGATCAGGAGTACTGCAACAGAAAACTGCATCCACACACCGTCAATAGCCCTAGAAGATTGTAAAATAGAATGAATGAGGTCAAGGGCGGATTATAGATGGGAATTCGAAGGTAGTTTTTCGGATGATGATTGTTTTTTCTTCGCACTTTGGTGTCAGCCTGGTCTGTATAAAATCTCCACATCCTTAGAAATATATCAGTTGAAAGTACACGCTTCGTCCGTCTGTGTTCCCATCGTTCTGTACCTATTAGTGTGATTTCCTCAGTACCACTTGATCTGCTCAAAAGTCTTCCCAATGCGTAGCTGCAAATGTTGCTCTCGTCTTGACGTCCACCTACCATTTATCATATATAGCTTAATTAAGCCAACGCACTCTTCTGTCAACAATGTTTGCGCTATCCGCCATAACATGTGCCCGTGTGATTTATATGGTGTAAAGTTCCACGACGAAGACGTAAGTACAGCATCCCAGAATCACAGTTGCTTCCCAAGCTTTCGAAGCCAACGTGGCCGCCAGTAATGCTCTGTGCCGAAGTTAGGAGTTAGTCTCTCTGAGCCTTTTCACGTTTACGCCTTTACATTGGTATTATTGGCACGGACCACTTATAACAGTCATAAAGGAAAGAAACCCGTCTCTAAATAATGAGAGGCCTAAAGAGATCTCGTATATGCATTTCGGCTAATTCAGATACGTACAGTGTTTTTGAGGATGGTACTGCGCTGCTCTCACATGCAGTAATGACAGGCAATCAAGGGTTCTCTTTCCGCGTACAAGACAATGCTCTGGATGCAGCAGCACACATCTATATGCCGATTAAAATCACCAAAACAAGCGTGATCAGCGAGGGCCCTTGGCGTTCAATTTAGAGCTTCGAAGGCATATAATGCGAAGCGTTGTTAAGGGTAACGGACTGGATTCGAAGAGAAAACAAGGTTAGCAGGGGGCGGCAGAAAATAAGGTGGGTGGATGAGATTAAGAAGTTAGTGGGGATAGGTTTGGCCGCCGCTGGCACAGGACAAGATTAACAGAAGATGTATAAGGAATGCCGTACTGGAGGGCTACGGATAATTTCGACTACCTGGGATTCTTTAACATGCACTGAAATCGCACAGTACCCGAGCCTGTAGTATTTCGCCTGCATCGAAATTAGACCGCCGTGGCCGGGATCGAACCCGCGTGTTTCGGGTCAGCAGCCGAGCGCTATAATCACTGAGCCACCGCGGTGGCTTCACCTAAAGGAATCAGAACCTTCTCAGCTGTGTGTAGAAGAATCAGAGTCGAGAATGCACTGTCCTAACAGCGTGGATCCATGTGCACATTCCTACACTTTCGTCGGTGCGAGATGTCACGCGCACCTGTCAACACCCATGGAAAAAATGTCAGGTCACTTATCTTGCAGTACATGAAGAGTGGTGCCGTAGTTCTCCAAATACATCCATTTCTGCGTTCAGCCTGTTAATGCGACACAGGATGGCGTTAATATGCATCCCGGTGAGTAACCGACGCAGCGTTCACCTGTGTTTTTGAGGAGCTAGTGCGGTAGCTGCTGCACGTAATGCACAAAACTCCAAAAAGTCAGCGATGTGTCGTTGACTTGTGGAGATGTGTGAACCATAGCCAGTGCTGAGTATGCCACTTAGAACCAGACGAAGATTAAGTGTTTGAGAGGAGAATCAAGAAGCAACCGGAGGTCGAAGGCGGAGGAGGAAAGGTCGTTCTGTAGGACGCGCTCCACGGAAACGTTTTAACAAGCAAAACACTTGGACTACGTGCGTGTGCTTGTGTGCACCTTTTTCCTGTTCCCGTCTTCGCAGCAGTGCATCTTAGAATAGCCTATGTCTCGATTGGGAGGGGCAACATTATGCTCACACGCGGGCACGCTGACGTCGATGATAGTGGTAAAAACAACGACACAGAAAAACGTTTTATGACTGGACAGTGATCAATGAGAAAAAAGTTATGTAAAACACATTACAAAATTTGAGAGTAAAAATCAAGGTTTTTTTTTTTGAATGGCTAAGAATTAATGCTCATATCTAAACTGAACGGTGCTAAGTAGCGAAATGTTTATACTCGCCTAGTTATAATGAATAAAAAAAATCCACTCAGATGACCTAGGCTGAGCTCATTCTTCTGGCGAGAGTATTAAGTGGGAAAGTGTTATTTCTGCCACCGTGTGGGCCACACTACCACGCTGTCGTTTGTTCTACCACCTTCCAAATGATTCCAAGCGTAGGACATTCCACTACAAAGGGCACTGAAGAACATGGTTGAATATTGTACGTATATTCAAACCTCCACTTTTCATGCTCTAAGAAACAACTCCTGGACGATTAGTATTTTCAAAACCATAAAAATGACAGACACATTCGCCTTTTTTTTTTCTTCCGCTGCGTAACTTGTGTTCCCGCTGTGCGGCGCGGATTAAAAGTATACGCACATTGCTTGCGTCCGTCTAGACGGCAGTGCTCCAGCCGTCATCTCCTAACCTGTCCCATGCAGACAATGGCCCAGGCTCTGCTCACCGGCATACGTGGAGCTGGATGTGCGGCTGCTGCCCCACTGATATCCACTTGTACCGTGGTGGTTCCGCGGAAAGCGACATCCTCTGGGCCGGTCATCACCTCCTCCACCACCACCACTGGCAGCGACCTGACGGTGCTCCAGCCAGAAGGGTGGCATGGACGAGGCGCACGAGGTTCGGGGCACGGGTCTTTATCCTGTGCTGCTGCTTCTGCTGTGCTCCATGCAACTGCGTGAGTGGCTTCTCAGAGTCGGTTGCATTCCTCTCTTGATAACATTTGGGAAGATACAAACGCAGGAATCGTAAAGTGTTCGTATATCGGGTGATTTTATTGAAGTTAACAAATTTTTATTTTATAAACAGTGTGAAGTACTGCGGGGTGGTCTGTGCAAGGCTGTCCTTTTGTACGTGGTAGAGCCCAACTAAAAGCCGATTGATTGGCTATATTAACTATTGAAATTTTGATTCCTTCTATTTTAAAGCGCAATATCTATTGCAAAATTAAAGGCCGTCGACATAGGAGCCGAGCATAGTTTTAAATTTGCTGAATTGGAATTGTGGTTCGAGCCCTCCACTACGGCGTCTCTCATAGCCATAGTTGCTTTGGGACGTTAAACCCCATAAACCAAACCAAACCAATTGTGGTTCGAAATTTCGAAGGGGAAAAATCCGCCTTTCAAAGTTCGTGAAGTTCTCTTTCTCGCGTTACACATCACAGGTTGATGAAAGGGAGCGCTACGCATTTATAATGCAGCAAGTACCGACGCAGTATTATTCATTTTATGATCTGGAAGAAGGTAATGTAGTTTCAGCAACAATACTTAGGGCAGCGGCGTCATTTAATAAATTTAAAAAGCAACAAAGCCATCTCAACAAAGGTTTTTAAAGAGCATTTTTGAAGCTCGATATTTCACGCCAAAATGAGATGAAGATAATTTAGAGACTGTGCCCGTCTTAAAGGTGAACGGCATTCAATTTCGCAATATTATCTTGCGGCCTAAAACCAAAAACTGGAAATTTTATTAGTTCATTCTAATTGATAAATCGTCTTTTACCTGCGCTCTATCACGCACATAATGTGTCTGCAGTGAGTGTGTCAATGACGTATCTCTCACGGCTATTAAAGTACGTAAATGTTAAAAACATAACCATGTATATATTTGTTTGTGAACTTTAGGGTTCGACCCAATACCATCCGGCGAGGGAAACTCATAGCAATCTGCAAAAACGTACACTTGCAGAAATTTGGAGGAATGATAACCACTAACGTTGCGGCGCCCATACTGGTGCCTCGATTACAATGAGATTAAGGAACGACAGGAACGAAATAAACAGGAAGAAATGGGCTTGGACTGGGCATGTCAGGCTGATGATGATGAACGAATGACCCGTTTGTGTATGGTATGCGGCATTCTACGGCGGTATAGCGCATGAATCCAAGATGCCGATCTGCCAGAAAACAGCATGGGGAGCATAAAGTCCTCCGAGAAGACAAATCACCGTTTGGCGTTGTCACTGGTACCACGTTCAAGCGTATATAGATATGATAGTAATTAATCGTACAGCAAGCTTACAGCTTTGGAAAAAACTTATGAAGTTGGCAATACGCTTAATGATAAATATTGACTAAAATTTGTTAGTAGTATGGGCGTGGTAGAAGGTACTAAAAGCCTCTCAAGCGGAACAAACGGCGAATGTTTCTGCGATAATCCAGGTCAGTTTACGCGAAACCGACTAGAGGGCACCGGCCGGCCGTACTAAACATCTCTGTTAATGAATATCCATATCAGGCTCTTTAACTAAGCGCCACTGAGACGAGGTCTGTGAGGAACTTTCGGGTGACACTTGCAATGGCTCCAGCAGCGCCAGACTCGCAGATTAAACAGAAACCTGACGCTGTCCGAATTCGTGCGCCTTAGATGCGTCAGCCTAATGGTGCAGGTGAATATTCAGAATAACCTTTAGTGTCAAGAATTGAAATTTGGTGCCTCGGCTTGCTGGAAGTGCTCAGAGATGAAACAAATGACCAATTGAGAAAAATACCGCATAAAAATAAAAAAAGGGAGAAATGCGAAATAGACCGGTTTGCCGCAAAGCTTTGTTTCCTTTGTGGGGCCGTGATGCAGGCGGCTGCGATTCCGCCATGAAGCGCAGCCACCGTCCGCCGCGGCCAACAATACAAGGCGCCTGTTTCTGCTCAGCAACAACGGTTATCGATGATGGCGGATGTCCCACGGCTATCTCAGCAGGGGATTAGCGAGATTGGTGGAAGTATCGACAGACCTGTAGACTATAAATGTGATGCCAACTATCACCTCAGAGAACCAGGACCACTCAGTAGGTTTCTACTGTATGAAGTCCTATATAGCGAAACACTATTTTCACGATACAGATTTTTCAGTGGCTGTAGCCCGAGTAACCAGAGGCACGTGTTTGGGCTTATATAATTTACTACTTCCTTCTTCTGCGCAGTACGCAATAGACCATCTCCTGGAGGTTACGGACGCGCCCTGGACTGGTGGTGCTGGTGAAGGCGGTACTTTGGGGGCTTTCACTGGAGAAATTGCTTTTTTGTTTGAAACAATGTGTGCTTAAAATTGTAACGTTCGGAATTAAAATTCGATTGCAGACATATATTAGTTTTCCTTGGAATTTTAGACAATGGCATTATTGGAAGTGAGTGCGGCTGCTGAGCACGAGGTCAAGCCATCGAATCCAGGCCGTGGCGGACCCGTTTCCACATGTGCGATATGCAAGAATCCGCTGTGTGAATTGAGAATGCGGCAAAGAACCTAAGGGGGCCGAAATTATTCCGAAGCCCTCTACTCTGTTGCCTCTCTCCGCCTCCTTTCACGCTCTCATTCACCTTTCTCTGACAGCACGGTCCAAGCTTCCACCGAAAGTACGATAGCTACCACGTATTGTTTTCCTGATCCAACGGTACCGCATTTTTACGCTGGATCGAATCCTGCCTGCGGCGGCCGTGTTGCGATGGAGGAGAAACACAAAAACGTCCGTGAGCTGTGCGACGTCAGCGCACCTTTAACCACTCCAGGTGGTCGAAATTAATCCGGAGGGCCCTCCACTAAGGCGTCCCTCATAGCCTCCATATGTCGCTCCGGCACGCTAAACTCCACTTGCCAGTGCCAAACAATACGAAGGTATTTGAGTATCACGCACTGATCTTACCCCTACTTTCTATGTGTTAAATAATATTCCCACAGGCGCTGTCGTTTCTTACAGATAATTAGGTGTGCATGTAACTAATTATCTTAGCTGGAGGCAACATATTACATCATTCACAGCTATTGCATGTGTGGCTACCTGCGTGGCGATGTTTCCTGCTTCTGCTAAATTGACTATGTGCAAAACTTTAGTGCATTCAGAATTAGAACACGCTTCTGCTATTTCAGACCTCGGTGTTGCGAACTGAACTTCCTCACTTGAGGTGATTCAGAATATGGCGCGTTTATTCTTTCCAATTGCAATCGCACCGAGGAGCATTACCTCAATGAAACTAACGCTATCATTGCCACTCTCTGGGCTCCGCAGGTAAGTGTCGCGTCTTACCCTACTCCACGAATTTTATTATCATTAACAGTTGAAAGATGCATTCATTTTGCAGCAAACCTGTCGCTCGTCCCACATCGCCGTCCGTACAGAGCAGACGCCTTCACTTGTAGAACCAATGCGCTTTCTTGCTGGTCCCTCCATAGAGTAGAATCTCCTTCCACCTTACGTCGCCTTTATACTAGTTCATTACTTATTTCGCTCAGCACTCGTAAGGCACTTTGAAGGTGATCTGTGACTTATATTTTTGTAGCCATATATCTTGGTTCGATAGGTATGCATGTTTGCTCCGCTTACGGTTCGAGCTGCTGTATGTAACACTATTTCTTATCGTCGTTTATTATCGTTTTAAGTTTGTCGTGCTTTTACATGCATATCGGCATTTGTTTTGCGCTTGTATTTGGTGTTCCGTATTGCATTTTTTTCGGTTTAAGCATTATCATGTTTTGTTTAATCTCTCTATATATTATGTACCACTCTCCTCTGTAATGCTTTAATGGGCTTGGTGGTAATAAAATGAAATGAGAACAGGACATCTAACCACGTCGGACGCATCGCGGTGTATCTTACGAGTGCTGGTGCTACTCGCTTGGTGGATCGAAAGCTCCTGAACAGTGAAGAGGCTCGAAACGAAAGCAATGTACGACGAACAATGCAATGAAATTTGTCAACGTAAAGTTATGAAATAGAAAAAAAGGATCCATTAGAACAGAAAAGAGGGAAAATGGCATCTTAGGAGGGATAAAATGGACTTGAGCAGTAGGTTGACCTCATAATACGCAGGCATATAACCGGGAGCAGCACAGAAGGGCATTTCGCTGGAGCTTGATGGCTGCGACTTGCGCAAGGCAGCGTAACTGGAGGTACAGGGTCAGTCAAAAGTTCCAAGGCCACAGGGTTTGCTTTTGAGCAGCATAGTCGGGCTGTTGAGATACCCTCGAAGCTCAATATATCTGTAGAGAATAGAAGAAGGATCGTTCTACCATCTGAGAACCTCGATAGCTCTATCGGAATCTTAAGTGCCAGGATATACCGTGTACCTGGTAGGTGTCTCTGTCCTCCTGGGGAACTAAATGGGCCCCGAACCTACGGTACATAAATCCTCGCTACTATGACACCACTTGAAAATAACCATTTTGCCCAAAGAAAGCCGCTGTGGACACAACGGAAGTCCCGAAACCTTTAATTGAAGGACGTTTTCCATCGGCTGTGTCTTTTCATGTCTCCTCCCTTTCCAGTTATTATATGAGGCCGTTTCCTCTGCTCCTGCACCACGGCAGAGAGATGGCAGCTGTTAGCCGAATGCATTCGTTCAGGATCACTAATGGCAGGTGACAACGAGAGCGCAGCTGTTGAGAGAGCAGGCGGAGGCAAGAGTGGCTAGTCAGACCCTGAGGCTTGCAGTAATCTGATTTACGCGGGGGCGGCACTTTGTGCATCGAACCAGGATATAATGAATTATTTATTACATCATAAAAACATCCCCTAGAAAAGCCCATCAAAAGTAAAGCAATATAGATCGCTTTTATCGAAGTCGCGTTCATCGAAGTCGCGCTTCTCCTAAAGGTGCTTTTCGATCACTTTTAGTGCGCGGAGAGAGGTCGGCTGCGCCATGCTGGACGCCTGTTGGTAGCCCTACTGCGGTGAAACTGCGAGACGAGGTGAATGCGGGGTGGGCTTGAGGGTGGCCTTGGGTCTCTGGTACTCATTTTCACCGCTGTCTTGCGGAGTGGCCAACTTAACTGAATGGGGGTGAGCGAGTAGTACTTTTTCAAAAACGAACCGAATTCGAGTATCCTAGCTTTGCTACCCAATCGAATACGAATCGAATATTTGTATGCATATTCGCTACTTGTGTGAATTATTGTACACAGTGAATATTCGTGTGAAAGGTCAAAGTGATTGCGGTGGCGCTATAGGCAGTTTTCGGTGCGAGGAAGAAAGAAAATAGCCTCGAACCGGCACGCTCGGCGCCGCTTCTCCTCCTCCTCTCCTCCTTGCATGCGCGGGCGGCGAGGTACGCGTTAAGTGACGTTCGTGACCTGCTTCTTTTTACACGAGAAAACAGCTTTTACGTATTTTGACGCTAACTCTGAACATGAATCGTGAGCCGAGGTCATCAGGATACCACTTCGCTGTTGTTGGCTGCACCAACAACTACTGCGAGCGGAAGAAACTAGCCGCAGAGCCAAGTGCACAGCATCAACAGCCGCGGCGTCAGGGCGGCTGCGACCTGTTCCAACTGCATCGCATTACGTTAGATGAAGACGAGCGACGTCTTTGGCTGGCCAGCGTCAACAGAAAGGAATTTATGCCTGCTTTCTTCTCCAGCAAGCAAAAAAATGATTTGTGGCATCTGGACGAGTGGCCACTTAAGTCGTCAATCTAGTCAGTGACAACACTTGGACGCCTTACAGCTTGTCACCTGCAGACAAGTCTGAAGGTCACAGAATCAGAGAAATGGAAGTAGATAGTGGAGATGAGCAGGAAAAAGGCCTCTTTAAATTTTTTTTGCATGCTCAATAGACAGCAAATTATATGCGATATTATAGCACTGCCGAGTAAGCAATGTTGTTTAAGCACTGTTGTAACCGCGAACAATCGGGCTTTGGCAGAAGCAAAAGAGCGTGCTTATTGCACCAGTCGTCAAGATACCAAAGCCTGCAAAATTTGCTTGAAGACGCGTAGCGTGCTTAACGACGACCGCAAACGCGCTTGCTCGCCAAAGCACAATCCAGGTACGGGTGGCGGGGTGAACTTCTACTGCCGCGCAGAAAATACCCATGCAACCTCTAATCTAACTTTCGTTGCTTAACGCAACAGTTATTTAGGGCCGCAACACTTTTCTTTCGTCGAGTGATGAGTGGACACTTACGAGAAAAAAAAAAGGGCGAGGCAGTGAGAACGACCATCGCTCGCGCTCACTAGGTGGCCAAGCCTCCAAGGAAGCGACGGTGACATAAGTGTTGTCAACTAGCGTAGGCAGTGCTTTCGTTCGATGCCTGCGCGCTATGGCTTAGTAAACGTTCTCGAACCTACTATCTAGATCTCCTCGTAGGCGAGCATTTGTCTCAAAGTGATAACCCGCTAACACGTAGAGACGTCACCAGGTATCAGGTGCCTGAATCTGGCACAACACTTTTCTCGCTGCGAAGTGCACTATAGTACCTGCCTGAAATTGTAAATTGTATTCGGGTCCGTGGTCGAACAATAAATTTCGCGTCTGCATACCAGGCGCACTTAAGCAAAGTGAAGTGCGGCTAGCGTAAACTTTCATGAAGTGACTTTGTTAGGATGGCTGGTAATCGTAGTCTATCGAACTCAATCAAATAGCACAAAAAAAAGCTTGGCGGCTGCCTGTGTAGCTTCTTCGACCGCCGTCGTAGCCAGCGTTGCGAACGTTGCTGTGCACTAGAGCAAGCAAACAACTCGCTTACCTAGGTGAATCATCCAAGCGACGGTGGAAGTGCCTCTGGCCTCATAATCCGATGAAATTCCGGCCATCACTCAACCAAACGACGGCAGCCTTGCTCTAAAAGTTTTCCCTTCACCCAGGCGCTTTTCTAACACACTCAAAATGGCAGTGGGTAGCTCTGGTTAAACCTGGTTGTGTCGCGAAAGCAACGACTGCCTGACTACGCTTATGATTCGCTTGTGGTTAGGCATTTAGGCGTGTTGGCTAAGCTCTGTTGTTTATACACGAAGAAGACACATAGTGAAGCATTGGTTACAACTTTATAACAATGAATACGCTTCGATGGTCAGTAAAGTAGTGTGTTTTTGTTTCTACTGCACTGATGGCGTAGTTTGTTTCTGCAAATGTTCTCGGCATCACCAAGTACAAACTGCATCCTAATGTGTGGTGGTGGTTGGTTGTAGCTTTAGCTCTAGTTGAAAACGGTCTTCGACAGCTTGGATGAAGGTAGAATCTCTCTATGGATCCTTGTTGTAGTCATCAGTCATGACTACCAATTCTCGTTCAATGCGGCTAGACACTCCAGTAGCCATACCGTCCAGCGCAGTTTCGATGCTGGCCTGGAGAGATATACAGGGTGTGTCACGTAACTTGAACGAAGGATTTAAAAAAAGCGGTAAACCGCAGCCCGCTTAAACCAATGATACATTGTTTGCCGTCATGTGGCGGTCCTCAGAATATTTTTATTGCGCTTAATTAGTTAATTAACTCAGATGATTTATGCAAATTTTTAAATAATCATTTTAGTGCCAAGACCGTTACGTTGGGTTGTAGAGCAGGTTTATAAACACACAATCCAGTTTATTGTAGCATCGTATCTCCTACGGGGTCCTTTTTACCGGCACCTAAAGAAAGCCTGCGAATTATGAAAGAAATGCCACGTGACTACGCTCGTGCGCTACCAAATTGCAGCGCTCTCAACGGCGCTTCGAGCAAACGGAGCATGCCCGCTGACCGCGGCGGAGTGAACGGCCGCCGCGCCGCTGCGGAAAGTGCTGACGCATTGTCAAGCCGCTGCTATGTGCGGCGGCCGTTGATAAACCTGCTCTGCAACCTAAAGTAATGGTCTTGGCACTAAAATGAATATTTAAGAATTTGCAAAATTCATCGTAGTTCATTATCGAATTAAGCGCATTAAAATATTCTGAGGAGCGGCACATGATGGCGAACAATGTATCGTTGGTTTCAGAGGGCTGCTGTTGACCGCTTTTTTAAATCCTTTGTTCAAGTTACGTGAAACACCCTGTATACACCACGGTTACAACGACTCCTGTTTCACATAATCTGGCGCAGCGCGGCAGCGGCAGCTGCTGCGGTTGGTACGCGACGGCTGAAGGTCATTCGTGGAGTCGCTGGCACGGGGAAAGTACAGCCACGCTGAAGAGGCGAAACGCTGGGCGTAGTGTTGCTTTCGCAACAAAAAAAACAATCAGAAGCTCCGAAACGTCAATTTTGCGACCCCGCTCTCCTGCACCGTCGGCGTACCACAAATGCGCGCGCGCATACCGGCATGGCGCTAGGGACAAGAACAGGACATAGACGGCACCACCTTCCCAAAATGGCGGCGCCCTAGATGAAATGGTCTATAAAAGTAGTTAAAGCTGTAGCCATCGAAGGAACCCAAACTGATCTCCACTAGGGGACACGCAACATGATGTCAGTGATTCATTCTGTGACCTTCCTTTCAGTCACGTAGGAAAATTACCTTTTGCTACTGATTACGACGGTGTACGAATCAACGCCATGTCTTAGTTGCTGTTTTTGGCAATTCTGATGGAATTGCATGTACCCACAGTGGGGGATTGGCAAATGTGCCTTGCACATTGAATCATTAGAAGCACATCGACGCATCTGAGATAAACGTTGGGAAAATTTTGTGGTAAAGGAAAAAATTCTGAATATTATAACTAACAAAGGCGTCTCCCTGACGCAATCATCTAAATATCAAAACAATCACGCAAATGATTTTAAGACATGCCCCTGGCGCGTGCCCAAAATGAGAGAAGAACCGGAATAGAAAGTGGAAGCCCTAATCGAGTAAGGCGAATCTCCTGATATACTCTTCGTAGAGAAGGTAGCCGACAGGCGAAGAGAAAGTGACCAAGTGATTGAATGAATGATTCATATAAGTTCGACAGGACCCTGACCGGCAAAAATATTTATTTGCGGTATTCTGCGCCACAAAACGCTGATGGACACCTCGAATTCCCTTTAACTGCATAAGCGGACACTTCAAGAGAAATCCAAATACTGAAAATTCGATGCGGCACTGAGACGCTCATGACGAAAAAAGTGCAGTTGCAGGAAACGTTCAAATCAGGCTAGAGTCAAATGCATAGTGTTTGGAATTAATGGCACCATAGGTCCGCAAAGGGCAGACTTTGGTAAAAAAATGAGCCATCACATTAGAAGCAATGCCGCAATGACCAGGTACCCAGTTAAAACGCACTTCTTTAACATGGGGTGAAATGAAAAATCGAAGGAAACGGTTCAGAAGAGCGTCCCTCGAGCCTTCGAGCGCAGTCAAGACAGAAACGCTATCAGCAAGTATAGCGACCTGCTTTACATTTCAAAGAATATTTTGTAAGGCCAACTCAATCGCTATCAATTCAGCAACGAATATAGGCGTAAAATGAGGCACTCGAAAAGAGTAACTACAATCAAGAGCCCTGGAATAAATGCCTATAGTTGCCTTTTCGTTTTGCTGGCAGCTTCTGTGAAAACTACAGCGTACGGTCTACACGGCAGAAACTGTAAACACGGCAACTACGGCAACTACGGCAACTGCTACGGCAACTGCAAGTCTGGCAACGGTAGCAGCGGCAACGAGTTGCCGTTTTTAGCCGAAGTCTGTCGGGCTAAGTTATAAAACTAGACGATTTTAGCATACCGGAGACGTATTAGCGCAACCGTATACCAGATGACCGGACGCCAGCTGCGCACGAAAAATGACCCCGCTGTACCCCCAACAATTATACTGCGCGTGCGCGGAAGGGGTCGAGTAAACCGGTATGCGTCGCCACTAGTAGGTCTCGCCACTAGTATGTCTCCGGTATGCTAAAAACATCTAATGTCTGTTTTTAGCACATAGGAAACGTAAAGCGGTTTACCGGACGCCAGCTGCGCACGCGCTGTGGCCCCACTTGGCCCCTCCCATGTCATTGTGCATGCATGGGAGACGTTAGGTAAACCGGCACACGTCTCCGCTAATACGTCTCCGCCTTGCTAAAACGTCTATTGTAAGCGCCCCGTCAAAGTAGCTTGCCTGGCGAGGTATTAATGATTTATTAATACCTTAATTAATTACATTAATAATTAAAAACAAGTCTTTTCTAGTTCAAATTTTATTAAGCCCTAACTGTTAGAATGGAACAGTTATGCTGGTGGTGGTGAAACTACGAAATATTCTGGGGAGGGGATACTGGTCCCGACGTATGTTGACCAGTCAGCGGCATCACTCTTGGGGACCAGGGAAAAGGGGAAGCGAGGGGGAAGGTGATCGCCGCCGCGTCGGGAGATGTGCTTGGCCTTGCGAGGGATCTTGGAGTCGCACCGCTGCCGCAACAACAGCACGGGGGGGGGGGGGGGGGGCGGAGCCTCGGCGCACTGGGAGTGTATGCAAACACCGGAATGGGGGGAGGTGCCTAAGCGCACTGGGAGTGTGTGCAAACGCCAGGCAGGGGAAGGGAGAAGAACCACGATGCACTAGAGGTGTGGGCAAGCATCGGGCTGGTAGAAGTCGATCTTCTAGACCTCCATGTGGCTGTGAGACGCCGTGGGAGACGCGGGATGTCTAGGAGATTCCAGGTCCTAGGGGCTGTAGGTCCAGGGATCCGCAGGCCTCGAGGATTGTGTCCAGGCCGGTCTCCTTGTTGCAGGCCAGCAGCACACGGTGAGAAGCGCTCAATGTCCCGCGGGTCAGAGGTTCAAAGGGGTTGTGGTTCCAGGCATCCGCAGGCCTAAAGGAGGGTGTCCAGGCCGGTTTCCTTCAGGCAGGCCAGCAGGGCACGGCAGGCGGAAAGGTGGTTCCTTGCCGGGAACAGCAGCTGGTCCGCCGTGTCCGCTGGAAGGCCGAGGGCTCGGTGACCTGCAAAGAGGCGGCGGCGATGTGGATCAAAAGTTGGGCACGGACGCAGCAAGTGTCCCAGGGTGCCCACATCGCCGCACAATGGACAGGCAGAGGAGGGGCTAGGCCAACGACAGACTTCCGCGTCGGCGTCCAGGAACAGCTGATGCGGAGTCGTACTAGGAGGGTACGTTCACGCCGGGGGATCTCGTCGAGGGATCTTGTCACCAAGCCGTCGGTGAAGAGGAGGGTAGAACTTTTGCACTCTTCCAAGAAGGCTGCGGTGGTCTGGCGAAGTGCAGCAGCTGGGGAGTGACCCCCCCATGCAGGGTGACCTGCATGGGGGGTGGGTCGGGTTGGGATGGAAGGGAGAACTGAGTGACCGTGGGGACGGCCAAGTGCCTCCACGCAGAGCGCGAGCAGCTTCACAATCGCGGTGCTCGAGTTGGCCTGCAGACGCTCACGGAAGGCCCCGCCGTCACGAACGTGGGCGAGCCGGTCCGCGTGCGTCAGGCCTCTTTGGAGCAGCAGGATGTCCAGCGGGCAGACGCCCGCCTCTGCCAGCGTGGTCGGGACCTGCGATCGCGGTGGAACTCTCAGGAAACGGCGGACTCATTTCCTGCGGGAGAGTTCTAAGCGATTACGACGGGTAGTCCGGAGGGTGACTAGAGGGAGGGCGTAGAGGATGGCTCATGTGGCCGCTGCCTCGAAGAGTCAGATGGCCCAGGTGGGGGTGCAGCCGTTACCTCGGGCGAGGAGGGATCGAGCTGCTCGGCCGACTCGATCCATGTGGGACAGGAGGGCCTTGTAAGAAGGGATCCAGCTGAGCCGGTGGTCGATGGTGAGACCAAGGTACTTCACCTGCGATTTCCAAGGAAGGTTAGTACCATCTACTTTGAGGCTAGCTGTTCCAGCCATTCCTCGGGCTCCCCTCGGATGTACAAACAGGACCTCCGATTTCGTGGCTGAGAGAGACAGCCCCTTGGTCGCCAGGAACTACTGCACCCCGTTGAGGGCACGCTGGAGGGCCTGTCTGGCAGAGGTTATCTGCCCCCTCGGTGCTCGGGTCCAGAGGGAGACGTCGTCCGCGTACACGGAGCAGACGACCTTGTGGCGGCAGTCCTACTGGATGGAGCAGGGGAGGCCTGCCATGACCAGGTTGAACAGGAAGGGGCTGAGGGCCGAACCCTGTGGGACCCCGCTCAGGGTACGGCCAACCCGGACCTGCATAGAACGGTTAGAGAGGAAGGAGGTTGTGAAGCGTCGGAGGTTACCTGTCATCCCCAGCTCGTCCAAGACCATCTCGATGGTGCCGTGGGGCAGACCGTCGAAGGCCCACTGGACGTCCAGGAGGACAAGGAGGGCGACGTCTCCCTGGTGCTTCGCCTCCTCGAGGGACGACACCACATCCGCGATAGAGTCTGCGGTGCAGCGGTGCCTGCGGAACCCTGTCAGGTTCTCGGGAAAGAAGTTGGTGGCCTCTGCGATTGAGCTGAGGCGCTCCAGTGCCACCGACTCCATGGTATTGCAGGCGGCTGAGGTCAGCGAGACTGGTCAGTAGGAGGACAGCTCCCTAGAAGGCTTGCGGGGCTTGAGGATAGCAACCACGATGAGCGTGGTAAAACACTCCGGGAGGTTGTCGCTTGTCCAGATGTCGTTAAACACGGTCAGGAGGCGGGACTTTTCCGGAGCGTCCAGATTCCGCAGCAACTGCAACGTGAGCCCATCTGCCCCAGGAGCGCTCTTCTCTTTGGACCGGTTGAGGGCCCTGAGGAGCTCATGTGGGGTGATCGGGTCGTTGCACAGGGAGGTCGCGCCAGCAGTACACGCAAGAACTGGAGTGCTGTTATCTGGACACTGGGAAGGAGGGCCCAGGGGGGTGGGGGCTTCGACTCGGGTGGGCTGCATTGGTGAGGTGGTCGGCCAGCTGCTCTGCAAGTGGCTGGTAGGACACGCCCCGGGTGACAGCAGCATCAAGGACTGGGTGGCGATTGACTGCCACCTGGAGCAGGGACCGGAGGAGGCGCCTGACCGTCGCCGACCCCCGGGCTGAGCGGATGGATTGGCAGACGCCAGCCCATCACTCCCGACCACTGTGCTTGGCCTGGTGACGGCAGACAGCGTCGATCCGCCGGTTGGCTGTCCAGTCAGCAGGCAGCGACGTCCTCTCCGCCTTATGCTCAGCCCGTCTCCTGGCAGCTCGAAGTCCCAGCAGACGGAGGTCGGGGGCTGGGGCCTGTGCTGGGGTAGAGCAGGACACGGTGGCAGCTGGGGCACACTTGCGAGGCAGGGCCAGAAGACCCCTGCATGGGGAATGTCCTTTGCGAGATCCCTGAACAAGGGCCACTTAGTGACTTTGTGCACTTTTTCTCTCCGTCGCCTTCCGGTGGAAGGGTTTAGGAAGATGGGGAAGTAGTCCGAGCCCAGAGAGTCCGCTGCTCTGTCCCAGGTGTAGTGGCTGGCATCCGACAGCAAGGCGAGGTCGATTAAGGACGAGCGTCCCGGTCGGATGAATGTAGGGGCTGTGGGCTGCACGACCCGAAGACTGGCAGTGGCAATGGCGTCCAGGAGTTTCCTGCCTCTGGCGGTCGTAGTTCGGCTGCCCCATTCCCTGTGGCGAGAATTGAAATCTCCACAGATTAGGACATCCTTACCGAGACGTGAATGAAGGGCCGTGAGGCAGGAAGGATCCCAAGGCACACTGGGAGGGAGGTAAACTGAAGCTAGTGAGGTGCCCGTATTGCCCATTTCTCTAAGTGGCCACAGATCTCTAAGTGGCCCAGGTCAGGCTCATCCACTGCCTGCACGGTGCGGGGGATACGGTTCCTGACGTAGATGGCCGTGCGCGGTCTCTCCTGTGGTTGAGCTTCGTCCATGCAGGGTCGTCACTGCAGTCCTGGAGAGAGCAGCAGGAGCTGCCCTAGAACCCTGTGTACCCGGGAAGACGGGACGATTGGCCTGGGATCCGGGTCTCTAGAGTGTCAGCACATCGTAGTCCAGGGAGCCCTGCAAAACAAGGTCTTTTAGAACGGCCAGACGGGCACGCAGGGAATTCACATTCCACTGCATAACCCGTGGCCTTGAGGTGGCTTCGTTACGGCGAGCCATGGTGGCGGTCGGTAGGGCTCTCGGTAGCGAGAACAGCCATGCACAACTTGCGTGCCCCTGAGGGAGGGGGGAGTTGCGGCAGGAAGGACTGGACAACGAGCCGCAAAGTGGCAGTCACCGTCTGTTAGGCATTATGGGCTGGTGTCCGCGCTGGGACCTGGACAGCAGGGCGGGAGGGCCTGGAGCTCTGTGACTGCAGGGCCTTAGCATTGCTGAACCCTCCGATGACCCTGGCTGCCCCGGACCCTGGTTCCTGGTGGGCTGCTGCTGGTGGCGGATCTGGGCCATGGCTGCCCGATGGGCTGCAGGGTCGGCAGTCCTGCGGAGAACAGTTGTTACTTGACTCTGCTCCTTCCAGTGGGGACAGGTAGGATCCGCAGCGAGGTGGCGATCGCCCCAGTGGAGGCATCGAGGGACTTCAGCCGTGCAGTCCCTGTGATGGTGGGGGCCGCTGCAGAAAGTGCAGCGCAGTGGTCGTGAGCAGGAGGCGGCCACGTGGTTGTAGCCTCCGCACTGGGAGCACAGCAGGTGCCGGGCTTTGAAGGGGCAAACCCGGAGCAGCATCCTGGCGATCTGGACCTAGTCTGGTAGGGCTGCCGCAAAGCGAACGGTGACGGCGTGGCCACGATGTCTACCGAGGCCTCGATGGTGTCCGAAATGTCCCTGTCAGTCGCCTCTGGGTCGACGCCGAAGATGGTCCCGATGCAGCCATCAGGATAGGATGCCTCAAAAGCCCGGACCATGGTGGACTACTGGGAGCTAGGGCCCAGGAGAGCAACCCTGGTCTCCTCGCTGGAAACATCTGCAACGATGATGTTCCGTTTTCGGTTGATCTTGACCTCCATGACACCAGGCAGGGAGTAGGGGTAGGTGCTGAAGTCCTCCTTCACGACGTCCCGGAGAGAAAGGGACCTTTGGAGGGGCCTGAAGAGGGCTGTGGTTAGACGAGAGCGGCTGCGAGCCGCCGGACGCCTGGCTTTCCGCAGAACTTGGATCCAACCGGATGCTCCGTGGTGGTCCTGGTTGCCTGCAACAGAATGGGGAGGGTGGGAAAGCGAGGGCTCTCTACCTTCCTCTGCAGGGCCCTGGTCGGAGGGCGAGAGGAGAGATTCCTCAAGGAGGGGCTCCGGAGGGGTGGCAGCACTGGTGCTGGCAGAGACTGCGCGAAGTTGCTGACTGGCCGCAATGAGCAGCTTCTCCAGGGCTTGGGACTTCTCTCCCGCGGTCTCTCCTGGAGGTGGAACCTCTGCAGAGGGAACGTCCAGGGCGGTGACACGGGCACCAGCCAGCTCATCCTGCACCGCGTGGAGGGGCGGTCCATCTGCAGGGGACAAAGAGGACAGTGAGTTCTCAGGTGATATGGTGACTGTTTCCTGGCGAACTCCTGTGGGCAAGGCCTCCATTGCCGTCTCCACGTGAGGCTTAGGCTTGGTGCTCCGGGGTTTCTTGGGCTTGGTGCTTCGGGAACTGGGCCCGCTAGCGAGTGACGACCGGCGAGGGAGAAGGGCTGCGCACGGACGACGGGTGCCTGGAGCAAGCGGCGGTGTTCAGTGGGCTGGCGGACGCCTGGTCACAGGATGCTGGAAGGTGAGGGGGGCCTTGAAAGGTTTCGGGACGTCCGGCGTTTCAAGGACACGCTGACCCCTGTTAGTCTTCTCCAGAAGGGCCCCTACACGCAGGCGGAGGTGGCGTAGGAAGACACCCTGGTCACAGGCCATGCTGGCAGACCGCAGGTGACAGAATGTGCGCCTTGGGCTACCGGCTCGTTGCTCGCAGGGTTGTCCTCCATAGTCGCATGGGGCTCCCCTGCGAGTTTCAAGCACAGGAAGCACCACAAAAACACAAAAAAAACAGAAAAAAAACACAGAAACTGCTTGGGTGGGGAGCAACCCGAAAGTGAGACTGACACTTATAAGGGTGTTGTCTAGTCATTATTATAATCAAGGCAAAAAGGTTTTAGTTTGGTCACTGTCTACAGAAAGTTACAAAGTTATCATCGCGTTTATTTAAAAAGTTAAGGACAAAAATTTCGCTGGTTATGACTTTCAAGGACGTTCTTGATGTCCTTCATGAACTGTGTTCGTGGCCGTTTTCAACCTCGAAAATAAATTTGCAAGTGTAAAAATGGCATCGATATGAGCAGGTGAGCAATTTTGTGCCAATTTCTCATTGGGTGAGTAAAATGCAGAAAGATAAGTCTTCAAAACACTACTGTTCTCTGGCATCGTCTCAAAAAGTTAAGGCCGAATAAATTAAGGTTAAGGAGAGTGGAAGCGCTATGACAAATATTAGGTCGAGAGCACCAGGGTTTATGTGAGATACAAAATAACTGTTAAAGAATGAAGGCAGTTTTAGAAAAAATAATTGTTTTGATTGCTACCACGCATTTGGTGCCAGGATATTAAGGTTTTGTGGTGAAAAAGCAGTGCATTAACCACACTGGTTGTTTTGGTTTTTCTATTACTTTTAAAATCGGTCCTTCTCTTTCTCGCCATACTCTTAGGCGGGTCCGCGCCTCAACTGCGGAATCACTTTCGCGTATTAGCTCTGCCCATCTCGTCCGAGAAACACTTTTCTTTGCGCAAGCCCCAAGAAGAAGACGAGGTAGAATAAAAAGCATAATTGCTCGTGCGCACTCGTTCTGCCTGCATGTTCACCGGCTTTGTCTTGGCCACTCCCCCGTAGTGGGTACGTGCCACTCTACTTGAGGCCAACCAACCAACCTATCCAACACTGGATGGTTAAAACACTGCGCCGAATGTTCCTACTTTTCCACGGCGTGTCCATGCATTCTACCCCTTCCAAGGCCCCTCCGACTGACCATCCGCACTCTCGACCACCTCCAGTTCTGCGCCTCCCAGCTGGAAATTGTTGCTGCAGGGTCGGCGAACAGGAATTGAGCTGCCACCGCGGGAAGTCAGGACACAGCTTGCCCTCATCGCAGCCGTCCTGTGGGTGGCCAACCGCCATCAAGCTCGACGAGGGCCTGCTCGTTCCGGTCCTACTCTCGGACAGCAAACTACGAGTACAGGGGGCGGCAGCCGCCCGCACCCAAAGAGGTCCGACTGACTGGGCACGGGAGACCGCCCAGCCTGGCAGAGCTGTCAGCCTTCCTCCTAGCCACCATCGCGGGGATTCACCATCGGAGACATCCGAGGTGAGTTTTACGGACAGACAATAATCGAGAAAATTCTTGTAATATTTCGTACACAATATATTGGATTGCACATTGGTTTAAATTGGCCAAACAGTGATATTTGCGTATTGCATTAAAAAAAAATAGCAGAGCAGAGCTTACCGGCTGTCAGCGAAAGCTGCTTTTTTTAATGCTATGTTTATTGCCTCAGGGCATAAAACGGTATGTAATGATAGATGAGGATGCCTAAATAAATGAGAAAAGGCTCACTGATGTTATGAAATCGAGCAATGAACGATGATAAGGTCCTTGTGTCCAAGCGGTGTATGAAGCACTATTGTCGGGCGAAAGCCCCGCTGCCGTTAGGTGCCGAATTCTTGTCGGCTTCAACGCCGGGCAAACCCACAGCAGGTGGTCAATGTCGGAGTCAAGATTTCGGTCCTTGCAGACTGGACATCCGGGGCGGGGATATACACCATCGCATTGCGGCCACTTTCATGTAACAGCTGGAGTTAGGGCAACCCCGACCCGATCCTCTGAAGCGCAACCTCCTCTGCACGGGTTAGACCACGGGGGAGGGTGAGAGATTAGAGCACATGTGCGGCGCCGGAGGTGTTCCTTTTTGTTAAAAGGAGGGTGGTGTCATCCAGAGTGAGGACTCGAGGCGAAGTTTGGGTCACAAGGCGGGTCGCAGAATCTGCACGGCTTTGCGAACTCAGGAGGTCTCGTGGTACCCACTCAATTCGGATTGCCTGCGGGATGCTTGCCGCGAGACGATGGATGTCCTGGAAAATGCCTGGGGTGCGACTGACGCGTCATAGTAGGCGTATGACGTGAAGGGCGTAGGTGCGGATGACAATGCGAGCCGTAGGTAGTAGAGGAACGGCGGCCACAGAGCAAAGTGCGCCTTGAACGGCAAGCATCTCCGCACAGAAGAAGGAGGAAGGAGGTTCTGGGAAGCGAAAGCTGCTCGGAATCAGCAGCGTTTCCGGCAGGTAAGGGTGGTCTGGCGCATGCTTGTAACCCGCGCGGTAGCGCTGGCACGTACATATTTAGACATTTTATGCAGGCGGTGCACCATCCTGACGCACACGTTGCTACTTCGCTTCGCTTTTCTGCGCACATTTATTTGTTTGGCTTCGAACCTCTTTTAGGGCGTGTTTAGCTACTTCGCTTTCTCTTGTTTTGAGCACTTTAAGGTACATAGCCTGACCGGTGCTCAGAGGTAGAGCACCGGACGCGTAATTCGGAGGTCGTGGGTTCGGATCCCACCGGCGGCATGTGGTTGTTTTTCTTCTGCTTTTCTAATCAATTCGCTTTAAGCGATAACATATTCAGTAATATTCTAAATCGAACGACAGCACAAACTAAAATAAATCAATTAAAAAAATCCCCTGTGCCCCCTTGGTTTCTGTGGCTGTTGGCTTCTTTCATATTTATGACGAGCCCCTCATTCCCCTTTCCCTGTCTGCTTAATTGCTTAACGAGAGCATCGGTTCTAGCGGCCTTGATATCATAGGAAGCATAAGAGGGTTCTCACACAGCCTCCACCCTCGCCGTTCGATAACGTTCCACGTCACACCAGCCGCAACTCAGGACGTACTACGTCCGCCGCTTATGAACGTGGGTGGCGCTGATGAACACTCTTAAGGTTAGGTTAGTTGTAAACATAAATACCCCCTAAAACAGAAGATTTGAGAGCCGTCGCCGTAGCTAAGAGGTAGAGCACCAGACGCGTAATTCGGAGGTCGTGGGTTCGGATCCCACCGGCGGCATGTGGTTGTTTTTTCTTCTGCTTTTCTAATCAATTCGCTTTAAGCGATAACATATTCAGTAATATTCTAAATTGAACGACAGCACAAACTAAAATAAATAAATTAAAAAAAATTCCCTGTGCCCCTTGGTTTCTGTGGCTGTTGGCTTCTTTCATCTCTCTCTTTAAGGCTCGTTTAGCCATTGCGCTTCGCCGCTTTATGACCCAGACGCACCGTTAGTGGTGTGGCGGCAGGTTTAGCGCGGATATCAAGACGTTTTCGACTTTCCCTTAGGAATGGATAATTATCACATCTGCCGGCATGGCGAATCATCGAGGATGATACCGCGCATGCATTTCGCGAACATGCGTCGTGGTTCCTCTTCTTGGCCCCTCGTCAATACAGCATTGAACTCCACAGCTGACTCCTTGTAGCGTTCGCAAGCCTGATGCGGCTCCTCTTACGCGATGAACCCCACCGCCTTGTCTAGGAATCCTCCTTTTAACCCCGTTTAAATACTCTCCAGCTCCGCTGCCGCCGCGACGAGCAATGCGCGGTACAGAGTTCTCTCTTCGTTCCCTCCGACCTCCCGCCTACACCCACGGCTCAGTTCTTCATTTTTCCTTTCCTCCTAATCCTCCTCGCTACTCACCCTGCGGCTTAACAGGGTTTCGCTACAATATTTTTTTCGCGGCTGTACGGAATGGCGTGTATAAAGCTTTTGCAGTTCTCTCTGTAAAACACTAACCTCACACTTATAAATTTACGATTACGCGTCAAAGGTAATGTTTGGTTAATATTATATTTAAAAATCAAGCCAGCAAGGCTAGGGTGTTTATATTTTTTTGGCGACACAGTTGAGCCCGGAAACAGCGTTTTAAATGCAGCGTCGTTTTGCTCAGCTCTCTCCGAAAGATTTCACGCGCAGGGCAGTCCACACTGGTATCAGATTCAAGAACAGTGCGGCGCATTGTCTCGTTTTTATTCTCTGTGGTTCTTTTGCTAAAGTGGACCGCTTCACCATTTTTATGATAAAGAAAAAAATGGGGCTTTTAGTATTTTTTTTTCCGCCGCATAACTGACATTCTACTTCCCGAAGATGGGTGTTACCATGTCCACATTTCGTTTGCCTTTTCGCTCGGAACCACTACATTACACTTCATGCTCTAACATTTTTCGGGCAGTGGACAGCGTTGGCTCGACTCACTGGCACACGCGGAGCAGGACGTCTGTCTTGTTCTCCACAGACACCCGCCTGCGCCTTGGCTTGCTCAGCGAAAGGGACATCCCCTGAGCCTTTCGCGAGCACCACCACCACCACTAGCAGGGTGCTGAAGTTGGAGTGACCAGGAGGACCCGCAGGATGCCGGACGCTCGTTCTTGGACGGGGCTCTCGGCTGCTTTTCCCCGTCCTCAACCGTGAGTGGCACCATGGGGGCGCCTACAGACTGTTATGTCCGCACCCGACTTGAAGCGAGCAGTTCGAGGCCACTAAGAACAAATGTTTACGCACAGTAGAGTGATAAACAGTAGAAGGAAACCTTAGAAGATGTTCGAAGCAAATTCCCTTCTTGATTGAGGGTCCCGGCTTGAAATAGGGTAAAGGGTAAGAGCGACACTGCTCCCAATGGAGGAGCATTGAGGAACTTCTCACCCGTCGTCCTCTCCGACGTGGCTGTCAGGCGAGTGCTACACAGCTACTCTGGGGCATATAATGTATGTAAACCAAAGAAAAATTGAACCGACATTTTCGATTTACATTGTTTTCGCATTAGGACATAAAAGGAAACAGCACATTATAACTTTTTTTTAGGTTTTTTGCGCAATTGTTTGCTTGCTTCCTTGCGCCCATTTCTGCTGGCTTTCTTGCCGCCAATTTGGTTAATTTAAGGGAGTTCGGAGTTAATCTTAATGGTAGCTACTCTAGTAATCCCTTTTGAGGAGCCCCGGGCCGTCCAGTAATCGCTTGCAAGATGTTTTTACCGCGGCAGCGTTCGACGTGTTGGCAAGGCACAACCGAGCAACGATTGAGCTGCTGCGGCGGCAGCTGGGGCCACAGATCGTTCTCCGCAAAGCGGTCATCTGGCCATCTACAAGAAGTCGGGCTCGCCAGGGTCCTCGCCGTCGTACTGCGTCTCTGCAATAGCGAACCCGAAAAACAGGGAGGTCGAGACAGCTGCAGTCACTTTGCTGCAAGCCAAACGACATCGAGGCTGCTTGCGCGAGAACGGCCAGCCTGTCGTAGTCGTCAACCGTGCGGCCATTGACCACCATGGTGCCGTGACTTGGAAGGCTTCTAGGATGAGTTTGTTGCACAGACAATCGCACTTCGGAATCGCAGACTGTCGTCTCATATTTTGGCCATAGTATTCTTGAAGCTTCCACGATATTCCAACTCGGCAACTCAGTCTCCGTTGTCAATGTGAGCTCCGAAATACTAGTAATAGTTTTCAGATGTTAGGAAAATGTGGCTTTGCGTAAACGGTTTTCGTTCGGCGGCGCCTGTATAGAAGAAAAAGACAGCAGGCAATGTTTAATCATTCAGTGATGTAACGTGGGTATATTTTTGAGCGAGCTTCGTGACGTTTTGCGAAGAGGAGGCATAAATATTGCTTTTATTTAAATGTCTGTCTCATTAGTTCTTCGGTATGATCTGGTATGGTATGATCTCGGTGTGCACCCACAATAAGCTCAGCCTCTCGTTTTAACTGCCCACATGCGCTCGCCCCCCCCCCCCCCCTCCCTCTCACCACAATGAAGCGGCCAGAGCGTCCCAGGTGCGCTTCGTGACGGGAAGGCGAGATGACATGCTAAAATACCGCGTATGCTGTGCAATATTAGTTACACGTTAAAAAACTTCAGACGGTCGAAATTTTTCCAAATTGCTCCACTAAAGCGCCTTTTTTTTCACTCCCTCGTTCTTCCTTTCTTCATAGCGCAGTTTAGCTGTCCAGCAAGAAGTAAGACTGTAGCTCGGCCTAGCCTTTCCCGCGGTGTGTTACTACCGTGTATCCCACTCGATTGCAACCTATTGTTTAGCGCCCTGCTTGGAATCGAGTCGGTACCTCATAGAAGGGAAGAGCTACGTGCGGCCAGAGAGATTCATATATATACCGGGTGTCCCAGCTAAATGTAACCAAACTTTTAAAAAAGGCGAAGTGCCCTAGTCCAGTGAAACCAACTAAGGGTTGTTAATAGTCGTGTGGCCTAGACTTGAGTATTTTTTCGCTCTTCAAAGTTCAGTAATTAGTTAAGTTTAATGAGCTAACTTTTTAATTATTAACTTCAGGAAGAAAGTGTCAATGCATAAATTTTAGATCACCTCGAAAAACCGCTAGTAGAGCTGTTTCCGTCAAGTTACGATTTACGTAGCTTCATTTATTAGCCTTAAAAAAAGTTGTCACGTGACCAGCTGCTCGCTCACTTCTCTGCCCCAATGTGCACCCAAAGTCTCATCGAGGAGAGGACTTCAGAAAAAAAAATGGATTTTATTCTTTAAGGCGCGTCTTGGGACGTTCAAGTGGCACAATTGTCATGTGGAAGCTTTTTCTTGTTGTGGGGGTTATGATTAAAGGCCGGTAAAAAAACTACTTTACGTAAATATTACTTTGCTGCAAATGTCTCAGTAAGCTGTTTCTCAAAGCGATCTACAACTTTTCCATTGAAACTTTTTTCCTCAAGTCAATAATTAAAAAGTTAGTTAACTAAGCTTATCTAATCAGTCAACCTTGAAGAAGGAAAAAATACTGCAGACTAGGCCACGCGACTCTAAACAACCCTCATTTGGTTTCAGACGGCTAGGACACCCCATGTTTTTTAAAAGCTTGGTTACATTTAGCTGCGACACCTGGTATATATATATAAAACTAAGAGGATATTTGTATGTCTAATTTTTTAATTTGTGGTATTGATCGATACAGAATATTACTGAATGCGTTATCGCTTAAAGATAATAATTAGATTAGAAAAGCAGAAGAAAAAACAACCACAGGCCGCTTGTGGGAACCCAACCCACGACCTCCGAATTACGTGTCTGGTGCTCTACCAACTGAGCTACGGCGAAGGATATCAGACTTTCTGCTTTCGGGGGTATTTGTGTTTACAAGTGACCTAACCTTCAGAGTGTTCTGCAGCGCCACCCACGTTCATAAGCGGCGGACGTAGTACGTCCTGAGTTGCGGCTGGTGTGACGTGGAATGTTATCGAACGGCGAGGGTGGAGGCTGTGTGAGAACCCTCTTATGCTTCCTATGATATCAAGGCCGCTAGAACCGATGCTCTCGTTAAGCAATTAAGCAGACAGGGAAAGGGGAATGAGGGGCTTGTTATATATATATATATATATATATATGTATATATATCTGCTTTCTTCTGCTTTTCTAATCAATTACCTTTAAGCGATGACATATTCAGTAATATTCTAAATTGATCAACACCACAAAATAAATAAATTAATTAAAAAAAATACCCTGTGCCCCTTGGTTTCTGTGGCTGTTGGCTTCTGTCATATTTACAACGAGCCCCTCATTCCCCTTCCTTATTTGCTTAATATATATATATATATATATGTGTGTGTGTGTGTGTGTGTGTGTGTGTGTGTGTGTGTGTGTGTGTGTGTGTGTGTGTGTGTGTGTGTGTGTGTGTGTGTGTGTGTGTGTGTGTGTGTGTGTGTGTGTGTGTGTGTGTGTGTGTGTGTGTGTGTGTGTGTGTGTGTGTGTGTGTGTGTGTGTGTGTGTGTGTGTGTGTACTGCGCAGAGCTACAGCGCCTGAGAGAAAACTGGCACGGCGTTCTAGAGCGCATGCAAAAAAGTGCTGTCGCCTGTAGGAATATCGCAGGGCCATGGAGCTGCCTCCGGAGAGCGAATTGCGTAGTTTACATCACATTGCATCGACGGGCACTAACAGCAACTGACCACTGGGCGAGCTCAGATCCGGACGTGATCGTGGAAAATGCAAGGTGGAGGCCAAGAACTGACTGTCTGACTCAAGAACTGACTGTCTAACTGAAAAACTTTATATTTAAAATATGTATAGCGAGCGAGTGGAGTGGTCCTTAAGGGGCCGTTCCTTACGGCCCCTTACGGGGCCGTAAGGGCCGTAAATTATGGAAAACAACATTTAAATTACCAAATTCCGGTGCTTCTAAACAAACTTCCAGATGATGTCGACCTCAACAAATCGATTAAGAAAAAAACGTTCAAAACAATGGTTATCGAGAAAGAAATTCGCTACCAGTGACTTCTCTCTTAAAGCCGTATGTAGCATTTGTTTGTAAAACAGTGCTATTTTACTGTGTGTTGGATGTCGCCTTTTTCTGTTTTCCTTATTTTCACATGTACATATGTTCGCCACGATGATTGACCTTTGCATTTGGGTTCATATGTTTTTTTTCCCTATTTTGTCACATCTAGGACAAGAAATCTGTTTTATATAATTGTGTGCAGTGATATGTACTAGATCCTCTATGACATAGAACTGTGTAGAGTGTAACTACAAATGTGTGTGCTGTTTTCTTAAATTTCTTTTGTAATGTTGCCGAAACTGTATGCGGAGGGAGGGCCTCGTCAGGCTAGTAGCCTTTAGCTCTCCCTTCGCTTTTTCCTTGTATTGGAAAGAAACCAATAAACAAACAAATAAACAAACGCTTGATGGGCTGCTCATTACAGGAGCCCATTGGCTCTAGCTGCTGCTTTTGCGCGCCTGACCAGGGCCTTTTGGCTCGCCAGGTCAGAGCAGCCGAGCTGGGCCGCCTCCTGTCCTCCCGGATTTCCGGATTAAGAAATGAACTTCTGTTTAAATCTTTTTCCCATACTATTAAATCTTTTCAGTGTATAGTTTCGGTGCATCGAAGTTCGCCAGTAACCACAGGTTACACCACGTTAGCAACAGCGACGCCAGTTTTACAGATTATTTACCTTTTGTAGCTTGAAAAGGCCATTAAAAAAACAGAAGGGTTGGCACCACTGGCCCATTGTTTAAGTAAACTGCAGTGTGTGAGCGTACTTTTTAGGGTGCGGGTCTCAGAGGCTAGGCTATAAAGCCGGTTACTTCGAAAATAGTGATCACAGAGCCCGTTTCGTCGTAGAAGTGACATTGTTCTTTCCAGTGGAAGGAAAGTTTCTAAGTGCCATTTCCCCGACCACAGTTGCGTCTTTTGTTCTTGACAAACATCAACACGAATAGAAAGACTAACGTGAGTTCATGTCTGATGTCGCAAGCTAACGTGTGGAAGAAAGAAGAGGAAAAAATTCAGGACGCACATTGACCGTCTAACGTGCGTAGAGGCGAAAGAGTTTTCCACGCCACTTTCTCTCTGTGGCACTGGTGACGTCACCACAGGATGACGTCACAGATAATTAATGAATAATTGCTAAGTAATGACAAATTACTAATGAGCGATAACTGACTAAATAATAATTAACTGCAAATTACTTGCGCTTATGCTTCGCCTTCAGGAGTGGAACGCGACACCGTGTTGTAGCGCTGCCAGGTTGCTCACGGAACGCCACCACGCTTGCAGCGCGATGATTTGCCCTTTGAACGCCATTCTTTTTGTGGAATGGAAATGGCGCAGTAATTCTATGTCATCTCAGTGGACACCTGAACCGCACAGCATAGGAAGGGAGGAAGCGGGAGTGAAAGAAGAAAGAGAAAGACGGGCCATAATGAAGATAATGAAAATTGTATTTGAGGAAAGAGAACTCCGCAGTTACTCTCTCACATATCTCGGTGGACGCCCATAATCGGTTTGTAGAGGAAGGGAGGAAGTCGCAGTGTAAGAATAAAGAGGGGCCGTAATAAAGAAAATAAATTTGAGGAAAGGAAATTGCGCTGTAACTGTCTCGGATATCTCGGTGGACACCCGTCAAAAGCATGGCACCTCTGCTCACAAGCGTCTACTGACAGCCTTCTGTCGACAACGATGAAGCATTAAAGGGTACCTGCCCAGGGTCCGGACATTTTTGAACAACAAGCCCACTGCATAGATGAGGCATCGAAGATAACCTCGCAATATACTAGACCCATGCTCGCCCCAAAAAGCTGAAAAAATTCAAATCAAAGCCCACTCGTTCTTTCCTTCTACAAAAATGTCCCCACCCACTACTCTGAACCTATTTGACGTCATGGGGGTTACTTTCGCTAAAGGCATTCCATTGGTGCATCGTTCTGTCTGACGGGAGAAGGTTGGGCGTAGCCTTGGCGTCGCGTCGTCTGCGCAACGCTTTCCGCAGCGCCTTCCGTTTTGGCACATGCCTACAAACCCGCATGAAGGAACAAAAAAAAATTTCGGAGGGAGCGTACGGCGACAGCCTTGAACACTAGTCATAAAAAATTGGCTGCAGCTTAGCTAAGGTTAAGCCTGGATAAGCGATAAGCTCTCGCTGCTTTTCAGCCAGCTGCTAAACTGCCACTTCTGGATCGGTGTTTCTGCACCGTCCGACTTGCTTCTTCTTCTCCTTCCATGGCGAGTGTCTCCGCTTGTTAAATGGGTAAGCGCGCCTTATATACGCCTCCTTGCAAATGTGCACTGCGCACGGCTGCGGCGAAAGGTCAAACGGTGGCGAGGATGGCCGCCTCTCCTATGGCCGCCGCCGCCGCTCACGCGTTCTCGCAACGCCCTGCGAAAGAACCTTTTCCTCTTGGGACGGCGGTGGTGGTGGTGGTGAAAAGCATTTATTACAGGTTACTACGGCGGCGGCGACCGCGCACCGGCGGCGAAGGGTAAAACGGCGGCGAGAAGGAGGAGCGGCGACGCTTAGACGACGGAGTCAGCGCGCGGCGGTGTCGACGGCAGCGGCCACCTGCGCTCCGCGTGACGTCGCTCTTTTTCGCGCATGCGCAGCTGCGGCTAAAATTGATCACGGCGGGCGCCAGATCCGGTGTTGACGAGCCTAGTGAAGCTTTTCGCTTCAAAAAGTAAAAAATAGTAAAACTGAGTGAGTCGCTTTCCCCCCACCGTGATCACGTCACGAGATAGCCCTCTGCGTGCGCGCTCCCTTCTCAGTTTTTTTTTTCCATGCAAGCCCCCCGAAACAAGGTTTTAGTTACTTGTGCAGTAGAGCCTTTCCCTCGCTCGCCCACTTGACCGCTACGCACACACACCGCTTATACTGTAATGAACGACATGAGCTTAGGAAAGGAGGAAAAACACAAACACACAGAACACAAACACACGGAGAAAAGCAAACGGGCGGTTGCCCGGTCCCCGCTTCGCCGTGTTTCGAACAAAACCGACTTCCGCGCCTCCGGTCGTGAAGCGGTGGGGAGGCCTAAAAAAATGAAAAGGTGGCTCGCTAACTAGGGTTGACAAACAAATGTACGAAAGGATGCGCTCGCTAACAAGTTTAGGTGGTCGAGCCGATCGACCCTCTCGATCGTTCAATGTGCGGAGAAAATGCAACGGCGCTGTTTCGTCGTTGAATGCGCACGCAGCGACTGGAGCCGAACCACGATACGGCTCAGATTTCCAGGAGATTATGAGTTGAGTCGTGTCTGGCTCCAACGCACCGGCCTTTCTGATACAACGGTAAAGAATGTGGTGATTTGCAGAAGACACTTCGCTCCGGAAGACTACGTCCACGACCCAAGCAACTGGGGAGAGGAAGGACAGAGAAAAAAAAAAGCGACGAAACACCGCGAGGACATCCAAAGAGCAAAATATAGGGGGCTTTGCGATATCTACGAGAGCTATTGACGGTGTGCTGACGCAGTTTTCTGTTCCACAAATACTGATCTTGAAGGCTTCAATGATTTCGCGTTCAATTTTTGTTTTCCCGTGACCTAGTATGGTGGTGCCGTCCAGGTGAGGCTTGCATCCTTCTTCTGGTTTGGTTTTGGCGTGGCCCTGGATGGCTGGGCCATTATGATTTGGGTTCCATTTGCAATGGTGACAGTGGGAAGCCAGATTGCCAGCGTGTGTTATCTGGCAGCATGAGTTGGCGTGTTCCCTCAGTCTAGTGTTGATGCACCTACCGGTTTGTCCAATGTATCTCTTACCGCATTGGAACGGCACGTCATAGATGACTTCCTTGTCGCATTCAACAAATCTTACTTCGTGTGCGATTTCGCACGGCGGTTTTTGTCGGTCGATGTTGTTCGTTTTTGCACACATTCCGATAAGCTTTCTGTGGGAAGAAAATACTACCGGGATATTGTGCTTGCCAGCGACCTTCTTTAGGCCGTGTGACACCTTGTGGATGTATGGTACAACGATGGGCAGCACCTTTTCCTGAGACGATTCTTTGCCATCCCACTCTGTATAAAAGGGACACGTGTTGTGTGAAGTAAACTAGTTGAAAGTACGCGCTTCGTCCGTTTGTGTTTTCGTGTGTCTGTGCCTTTTAGCGCGATTTGATCAGTAGACCTAGTAGCAAGCAAAAACCAAGAAAAGAATTCTATTCAAGGCGGGGCCATGACGTAGACATGTGACGCGCTGCACCAGACACCACGCCTCCGGCTAACAACGGAGGAAGGAGGGTGATTTTGCCTTGCCTTGCGGAGCCTACTCGAAGAGGCGCGGGAGAGAAAAATCTCTAGGAGGGAACGGAAGGACAGGAGGCTCTCTTCAAGAGAAGTAGAGAGTATTTTCGACCAGAGGGTAGTCTGGCGCCCCTTTAAAGGCTTTCGCTTTAATGTTTTCTGGCTATTCTTACTTCTGTACCCTATTTTTGCTTGAAATCTCTGCTCGTTCAGCCGAATTTCTCTCACATTGTAAGACAAAAATCGCTTCTTTATAGCGGTTCAACCACTATTTATAGCGGTTCAACCACTGACGATGTTTACACCTGCAGCGTTAGGTATATGGACAGTGCCTAAGTCTTTCGGCACGTGCGCCAACACTCTTCATCTCCTAACGTGTACGATGCAGCCAGCAGGCCCTGGGTTACGTTGCATACGATCCAGATGCCAGTCAGCTGTTCCATGGATGCACAGGTTCCTCCACATGGAGCGGTTTTCTTCTAGAGAATCTGTCATCGGCTGGGGATGGCCACCTCCTCCACCACCACCAAGCAGCCGGGGGGTGCTTCATCCGGACGCAAAGCTCAGGGCTCGCGGCGCCGGATATTACCTCTGGTGCTGTTTCTGACTGCCACCGTAAAATTACGTGAGCGGAATCGAATGGTGTTGCGCTTATGGCGAATTCCGCTAGTTAACTTAGAGCAGGAGGTGGTGAATGAGAATTCTATTTGTCGATTGGGATCGGGTTCGCATGTTACACTGGTCGTTTTGATGCAACTCACTTCCCGGTGCGGCGCTCTCGCTCGATCCTCCGAAAAGCGGCTGCTTTAGCCGGAACTCCTAGGGTGCGGGGCCGTCACTTCACCCATGGCCAAGCAGTGTGTTCATGTTTTTCGCTTAGATTGAGACATCGCAGGTTTACCCTGAGCGTTTATTTACTATCTGACTGCGTCTTCCGAACGCAGAGTGACGCCTCACGCCCGGATTATTCGGAAAGCGATTGAAGCAACCGAGACATTAGCGCCTGTGATGATGGCGATGGAAATTTCCTGCGTGAGCCGTGTTCGTCGTCGTTTTCGACCTGAACAATAAACATATATACGCAAAGATGGCATCGATATGAAAGGATGAGCAATTTTTGTGCCAATTTCGATTTGGTCTGACTAAAACGCAGCTATATAAGGCTTCAAAACACCACTGTTTTTTGTCACCGTCTGAGAAAGTTAAGGTCGAATAAATTAAGGTTAAGGAGAGCGGAAGCGCTATTACCGATATCCGGTCGAGAACACCAGGGTTTATGTGAGATAAAAAAAAGCTGTTGAAATGTTACAAGAATGAAGGCAGTTTTAAAGAGAAAGATAAATATTTTTGTGTTTTGATGCCCCAGGTGTGCAGCACTAAGGCAACTTTAATTGCAGACAAACTTGGCAACGCGTTCAAGAGTGGGAAACTACAGCTTGACAATCACAGAAGCTAAAAGGCAACTTCTAGCCCAATTGTGATGCTTGATTTGGTTCGTTTGTCTGGACTGGGCGTATACCTACTAAGAGAACAATGACAGGACTCATGATCGGATTTATTCGCTAAGCCCTCATATGAGTGCCATTGTTGTTGACAGAACGTTTGGTCCTGGCTGCTAAGAGGAGGACGAAAACTGCGCACATTGCGCGTGCCATGCAGTAGACACGTACCCTGGTGATAGTTTAGTTCGTTCTACTTTAAGGGCCGATTGTGAGCGGTTGTCATTAGCACATCATGCTTTCGTACCAGTGATCCGAGAGGTCGCTATCAATGGCAGCGCTGACGAGTAGCGACAGAACTGTAAATAACGCTGCCATGGACGTTGATCGAACTGTCGAGGTCACTGCGCAGGATAGTCAGCAGCAACAAGAGATGTCTGCTTTGTTCGCATGTTTTCTTAACCTGCCCGATCAGCTAGCTAGCCCGCCCGAGTTGCGGTGGCCGTTATCGACGGGCACACAACCCGACAAGGCTCAGAAGCGCGTCCCTCAAGGTTCACCGCCTGTGTCTTGGCCATTCCTCCGTAGTGGGTATGTGCCATTTTAATTGAGGCCAACCAACCAATAGAGCTTTGTAGGGGATCCTCGCCTGCACGTGGAGAGCCATTCCATGAAATTTTCGTACAGAGCCTGACTGCGTTTCACATCCTCCCACTTACGACGCCACTGCTCCATCGGCGTGGACGAGGCCGGTGAGTTCTAGACTGCAGGCGGGCAATGCATACATTCGCCGGCAGTGTGTCCCAGGAAGAATGGTGACAAAGCGCGGAGAGGAAGTTGTGTTAATTAACCCCTGCGGTGCTTGGTAAGAACGAGGCTCAAGAAGCGTTGAAATTCGGCTACGACGCCAAGGGGACGCGAGGGGCAGGGACAAAAATGGTCACGCAGCCATCATATGCCTGTGCAAAGATTAATTCTCCACGCCTCCCCAGTGGTGGTGGTGGTGGTGGAACTTTATTTCCAGCGGATATAGAGGAGCGACCCGAAGTCGCCCCCCGCTTAAACGGCGGCCGCTATCCCTTGGGCAGCGGCGGCGTCTTCAGCCAGCTGGAGGAGCTTGATCTGTGTCCCCGGGTCGGGGCTGAGCAATAGAGCCTCCCAATGATCAGAGTCGGTAATGAAGCGACTGGTAATGAAGGTTCCCGCTTAAGCATAATTAAGGAGAATATTTTTTGCCCATTTCAGCACTATGTGATCTTAAAAGTTTTGCAATGCTGCTATCGCGGTACTAGTTAGGTCACGTGATCGCGTACTCTGAGAAGGACACCTGCGCAGCAATATTTTGTCATAGTGCTTAGATTATACTGACACTATAATTTGGAGACCGCTATTGAGTACGCCCTGTATCTAGTCTGCATGGTAATATTTGGCCATAGTGCTTAGAATATACTGGCACTATAATTTGGCTACTACGATGACCCGCTGCGGTGGCTCAGTCGTTACGGCGCTCGGCTGCTGACCCGAAAGACGGGGGTTCGATCCCGGCTGCGGCGGCTGAATTTCGATAGAGGCGAAATTCTAGAGGTACGTGTACTGTGCGATGTCAGTGCATGTTAAAGAACCCCAGGTGGTCGAAACTTCCGGAGCCCTTCACTACGGCGTCCCTCATAGTCTGAGTCGCTTTGAGACGTTAAACCCTAATAAACTAAACTAAGATGCGTTGCAATAAAGGCTGCCTGTTGTTGCATGAATGTGGAGCTCTAGATCTAGACTGAGCATATTTACTCTACGCAGGAGCTCTCTGGCTTCAGGCACCCTACCACGCCAGTTGCCTGGACAACATGTCTGCCGACTCTAATCCTGAGGGGAACATGGCTGACCACGAGAATGTGGAAAACCTGCTGGAGCATCTAGCTTTGCTGGCTGCCGAGAAACCGAGTGGCTGGACGGTTAAGAAGACTGTTGCCTATATCAAGAGTATTCCAAGCTGCAGAGGATGTGCCGAAGAATTCTGTAAACAGCTAACCGCCAATGATGTTTTGGCTCTGCTTACTGAGGATTACCTGGTACCATGCCTCATACCATGGGCTTTAGCTTAGGGATGACTCTCAAGGTAAGCAATGTGGTCAGCTCATTGATGGACAACCAGTCATGGGTCTCGCGACTATAGTAATATGAGCTGTATCAAGACATGAACGCCGATCAGATGGAGCAGGACATTAGCTTGCCTTCATGTATGACCCACGGAGATTGGAGGGCTACAAAATCCTGATGAATTGCACTGTGTCAGCGTTGCGCCTCGTCTGAATGTGCCTCTTGCAGTATGTCAGGACTTGCACCAGCGTTTTCTTTAAAATAAAGAGGATTTCTCGCATGTGTCGTTTTTCTGGCCCTGCTCGTCAATACTGGCTAGTATACCAAGTCCCAGAGCAACTGGGACTGAGTCAACAGGTGCCATATGTGATAAAGGGAACAGTGTTGGTATGAACACAGGTTACTGGCAGCGGGTGCTTAGGTCGCTGGATGCTGGGAGGTAAGTGCAGCTTTTATGGAACATCGAGGTCTGTACCCAAAAATTCAGGGGCCGCTTTTTCACCTGAAGTGCGGTGAGGCGAAAGCCTTGGGCACGGTGCTGCTGGCTTGTGTCACTTATGTGTTGGTTAAGATGTTAAGCTTCGCCTCTAAGAGTGGAACGTGACAGCGTCTTGGAAGCTGCCAGGGAGTCCACAAAATGCCATCGCCCGTTCGGCTCTACCCTTGCCGGTCGGTAAATTGGTTTTTGAGGAAAGGAATGTATCTGCCTCACATATCTCGGTAGACACCTGAACCACGCCACAAGGGAAGGGACGAAGATTGGAGTGAACGAAGACACCGTGTTCACTAGACGCGCCTTTGTTCATTCCCAACCATCGAAAAAAAAAGTGGCATGGCGGAGTGGTTAGCGTGCGCGTCTCGAACTCCGGAGACCCTGGTACAATTCCCAAACTCGACGAATTTCCCACTTGGTTCTATTTATTTATTTATTTATTTTACTTGGAGAATCACTTTAAAATCCCTTTAATTGGTTGCATGGTCACTAGCCAAAATACAATTGGCCCCGTTTGAAATTCGCGCACCGTGACGTCACGACCATTTTGACCAATTCAAAAGCGTGACATTTCTGTCGACAACAAGTGCTTACAACGATGAGGCATTCAAGGCTTCCGCCATAAAAAAATGAAGGTTATGATTGCAACCAGGCATTTGGGGCCAGGATATTGAGGTTTTGTGGTAAAAAAGCAGTACATATCAGTGATAACACCAGGAATAAGCGACCACAGTTGCGTTGTCGTTATTGTTCGACATTTCCCTCATTTTATCCAAGTGGTCGACTTGGAAAGGTGTTATTTTTTATCAAGGGTGACTATACATGAATCAAGAATGAACTTGCGTCTTTCCTTTCTGGCTTTATTAATCTAAGCCAGAATTTAGATTATAGTTCCCTTTCGCAAGTATTCAAGAATAAGCTGGAATGCCTTTATTGATAAATATATCCCATCTAAAAGTCTTTCTGAAAAGTACCGCCGCGACATACCATGGATCACGCCACAGACCAGACGACTTATCAGGAAAAAACATCGCCTTCTAAAATCATAGAAAAAAAAATCGGTGCCCTGCAGCATTGCAGTCGATTCCTGCTCTTGGCAGTACACTAAAGACAAAATTAAAGCTCTTAAAGATAGCTTTTTTTAATTTCTTGAGATCTAAACTGCGTAAAAATCCCCAAAAATTTTAGGACGTTTCTGAAACACAACCATTCGGAATCCCGAATTTAGACGTCGATGGTGAAGTTATTACTAGTGATGGTGATAAGGCATGCTGCTTTAATGTTTTCTTTCAGTCTGCTTTTGCTTCAAGGTACATCGAAAAGCTTCCGTTAACTCGTGAGCCTGTCATTGAAACCATGCCTGAATTGGTTTTTACTCACCGAGGTGAGTCAAAATTGCGTAGTAATAACAATCCATCTTCTGCCGGTGGTCCTGATGGGGTTGCTAACTTTGTTTTAAAGTCATGCGCGAATGGAATATCTCATTGCTCCGGCATCTCGTTCCGAGCAGCTTTTAACTCGGCGTCTCTGCTAATTGACTGGAAAAATGGTAATGTGGTACCAGCGCATAAAAGTGGTTCAAAAAGCTTTGTTGTGAATTATCGACTGAATTCTTTAACCAGTGTTTGCTGTAAAATGTTGGAGCGCATAATATATAGCGGAGTCATAAAACACCTTGACTCTCATGAGAATTTAAAGAAATTCAGTATGGCTTTAGGTTAGGTTTTTCCTGTACTACTCATGTTGCTTGAGTTTAGTAATGATCTGTGTTCTTCCATTGACCCTGGCTCTCAAATAGATTGCGTATTTCTAGATTTTAAGAAAGCCTTTGAGTCTGTGCCTTATTTAATACTATTATATAAGTTAAGTAGTCTTCGTCTGCACCCCACTGCTATCCATTGGCTTCATTCGTATCTTCAGGCGCGCATGCAGCGTGTTTTATTTAATGGTTCGGACTGAGATTATGTAAATCTTTACTTATGTGTACCATAGGGGTCTGTTCTCGGAACCCTTGCTTTTCTGATTTGTATGAATGATGTTGTTTCGGATCTTACCTGCAAAGTTCGGCTATATGCTGACGACTGAGTCGTTTACCATGTTGTGGAAAGTTCCTCTAATGCGATACAACTTCAGCGAAACTGGATTCCATCCAGTGCTGGTGCCCAAAATGGCAAATGTCTTTGAACGCTACAAAATGCCAGTTTATCTCATCCACTCGATTGCGTTCGTCATTACAAACAAGTTAGTCATTACAATATGATCCCCTGTGAAAGTACTTGAATATTTATATCTCGGCGTTTATTTTACATCTAACCTAACGTGGACGAGGCAAGTTGGGTACATTACATCCAAAGCCTACAGGGTGCTCAATTTCTTTAAACAAAATTTCAATGAAGCACAGTCTAATGTCAAATAACTCCTGCATTTAACTTACATACTATCAATTCTTGAATATGCCTGCCCTGTCTGTGCTGCCATTTTCCGTACTTATCTGACCTGCTCGAGCACGTCCAGAATAATACTGCGAGATTTGTGTCCAATAATTACAGCTTCTGAACTAGTGACCCGTCCGTTAAAGACCTCCTCGGTTGGGGATCTATAGCTAGCTGTAGGAAACACTTGAGTTTGCTAATCATGCATCGCATCTATTTGGCAAAGCTGAGCATTGGGCACATAGCTGGGCGCAGAGGCCGCTGCCTGCTTCAACATAATTTTTTTTTCTAGACGACTTGATCATCAGTGGAAGAACTAGAAGAGATTAAATGTAGGACAGATATTTACAAAACCTCGTTATTTCCACGGAGGATCAATGAGTGGAGCAGGCGGCCAGCCTTCGTCACTGAGTGCTGCACGGAATTCGAATTCCGCGCATTCTTATCTGATACCTTATCTGTAATACCCCTTAAGTGGGGGTCTTTAAGGTAATAATAAAGTGAAGTGAAATGTGCTGCATGGCGCGCAGTTCTCTTGCGCATGTCTTTTATTTAGTTGGTGTCGTTGTATTTATGGAGCGCGGTTGTCCTCCTTCAGTGTACGCTTTTCCTCATCTATTATAAGTTCGTCAATGTATTTTTGTTATCCTATGGTACTTTCGGCCAAACGAGCAGAAGTTATTGTCTCCCCCCCCTACCCCCCCCCCCCCCCCCCCCCGGCTCAAATAATGCCTTCGGGCTTTGCAGGTGTCTGTAATAAAAAAAGAAATAAATATATATGCACCACATTAACGGCACAGGTTGTTTTGGTTTCTATATTACACGTAAAATCAGTCCTTCTCTTTCACGCCACATTCTTTGGCGTGTCCGCGTCAACTGCGCAATTTCTTTCACGTCTTAGCGCTGCCTGTCTCGTGCGAGCAAGCCTTTTCGTTGCGCAAGCCCCAAGAAGATTAGATAGAATAAAAAGCATAATGACTTCACAACTTTTCCTTCTCCTTATTTTTTGTTTTGTACAAATTCTAGCTCTGCGTCCCAAAATTTTAAAAATACTCCATTCCCTGTACATGAGTGCGTTTGTATCCGCTGTGCACCCTGGCCAATCCCCCGCCGTGGGTATGGGCCATTAAGCCTGAGGACATCATCATCATCATCATAATTGCTCGTGCGCGCTCGTTCTGCCTCCGTCTCTAACATTCGATGGTTCGAACACTGAGCCGAGTTTTCCTACTTTCGCACGGCGTGGCCATGCATTCTGCCTCTTCCAAGGCCCCTCCAAGTGACCATCCGCTCTTTCGACCACCTACAGTGCTGCGGCTCCTGGGGGCAACATGTTGGCGCAGCGTCGCCGAACAGGAACTGGGCTGCTACCACGGGAACCCAGGAGGACACAGCTTCCCCTCTGCACAGCCGTCCTGTGGGTGGCCAACAGCCATCGAGCTCGGCGAGGGCCTCCTCGTTCCGGTCGTACTCTCGGACAGCAAGCAAAGAGTACAGCGATCTGCAGACGCCGGCACCGAAAGAGCTCCGACTGAGTGGGCACCCCAGCTGCTCGCGCGGGAGACCGCCCAGCCTGGCAGGGCCGTCAGCTGTCCTCCTGGCCACCATCGCGGGTCTTTAACATCGGAGACCTCAGAGGTGAGATTTACGGGCAGACAATAGCACTGAGATATTGAAAAAATTCTTGCAATATTTGGAGCAGAATTTAGTGTATTGCACATTGGTTTAAACTGGAAAAAGAGTGATATTTTGCTTGCTGTATTCCAAAATATGGTAGAGCAGAGCTTACCTGCTGTCAGCGAAAGCTGCTTGAAATCAGCAGCATTTCCGGTAGTTAAGGGTGGTCTGAAGCACGCTTGTAACAAGGGCGGTAGCAGTAGCACTAACATATTTAGATATTTCAGCACACGACGCGCCATTCTGACGCACAAATAGCTACTTCGCTTCGCTTTTCTGAGCGTATTTAATTGCTTGGCTTCGAACCACGCTTAGAGCGTTTTTAGCTGCTTGGCTTTCACTTGTTTCGATCACTGCTGGTACCCAGCCTAAACTCACTGCTCAAAGCTCGTTTACCTAGTGCGCTTCATCGCTTTATGACCCAGCCGCCCCGTTAGTGGTGTGGCGGCACGTTCAGCTCGGATATCACGGCGCTTTGGACTTTCCCGTCAGAATTGATAACTATCACATCAGGTGGCATGGGGAATCTTCAAGGATGATGCTTCGCACGCATTTTGCGAACATGCATCCTGGTCTAATCTTCTTCGTACCTCGTCATCATGGCATTGAACTCGGTAGCTTACTCCTTGTAGCGTTCGCAAGCCTCACGCGGCTGCTCTTACGCGATGCACTGCACCGCCATGTCTACGCATACTCATTTTAACCTCGTTTAAATACCGCGCTAGCATCTCCAGCTCCGCTGCCTCCGCGACCTTCAAGCCGCGGTACAGCTTTCTCTCTTCGCTCTCTCCGACCTCTGCCTACAACCACTGAGCTGTTCCCCATCTTTCCTTTCTTCCCAGTTCTGCTCATTACTCACGCTGCTGCTTAACACGCTTTCACTACAATATTTTTAAGGCTAAAGCCTTTAATGGCTCATACTATCGTGACCAAGACGTGTTAATAAATTTGTCCGCGTTTCAGATTGGTCGAAATGGTCGTGTCGCTACTGCGCGCGAAATTGGACGGGTGTCCACCGAAATATGTGAGACAGTTCCTGCGCAATTTCCTTTCCTGAAATACTATTTTCGACTGGTGTCCACCGAGATATGTGAGACAGTTACTACGTAATTTCCTTTCCTCAAATACAATTTTGATTTTGTTCATTACGGCCCCTCTTCCTCCTTCACTCCACTTCCTCCCTTCTTGTACGGTGCGGTTCAGGTGTCCACCGAGCTGAGAGAAAATTACAGCGCCATTTCCTTTCCTCAAAAAGCGTTGCGTTCAAAGGGCAACGCATCGCGCCGAACGGGTGGTGGCGTTCCGTGGACTCCCCAGATTGAACTGCAGATGTACGGGAATCCAGTGCCCATTGTGCCTCAGGTGATGATTCTCGGGCTTCTCAGTAACAACGCACTTGATGCAGCCACCACCAAGTGCGTTGTTACTGAGAAGCCCGAGAATCTTCACCTGAGGCACAATGGGCACTGGATGCAGCCACCACCAAGGCGAAATTCTAGAGACCCGTGTACTGTGCGATGTCAGTGCATGTTAATGAACCCCAGGAGGTCGAAATTTCCGGAGCCCTTCACTACGCCGTCTCTCATAGCCTGAGTTGCTTTGGGACGTTAAACGCCAATAAACCAAACCAACCAGCAGCCACCACCCTTCAGCTCTCGCAAAGACAGACCAAACAGGTCACTGCACTGATCAGGCGGGTGGCAACACGCAATCATGGGCTGTCGGAACGCGAGACCCTCAATATGACAAATGCACTAATCATTAGCCGCATTACATACCACCTCCCATACCACATACTCACTCAGCGGCAAACACAACAGCCAGACATCCTAATACGCACGGCTGTCCCCTCCGCCCTACGTCTTCCACGGACGGTTAGCACGAAACGTTTCCTGGCCACTGGTACCCACAATACAGTGATCGAATTAATAGAGGCTCAACGCACCAACCAATTAGTCCGCCTGAGTCACACAGAAAGAGGACGCCTACTGCGACAGCTACGTCTCAATCCGCCCATTCCCACGCCAACAAGTCCTACACCTTACATGATTTCTCTGCGCACGCAGGACCACATATATCAGAAGCCCCTACCGAGAAATATGAGCGCTAGTCTCCTTCAGGGTAGGCGGCAGGCACGAGCGAGCTATTACACGAAAACGTATAGCAACCGCTCCGATATCCTTTATGTCGACGCGGCAGAAAATTCGAAACCAGGATATTTCACGGCAGTCGCAGCCTATGAAGACAGCTCAGCGGGGGCCGCTGCCACTATCCGGACTAATTCGCCCGCAGAAGCGGATGGAGCCGCCATCGCACTTGTTCTGGCCCACTCCACCACTGACAAAAATGTAACCGAAGTTTGCACAGACTCCCAGGCCGCGTATCGCCACTACCTAAAGGGTGTGGCGACGCCGGCAACAAATCGTATTCTTGCGACAGTCACCTCTCTCGACCGAACGGTAACTCTGTCGTGGGTCCCTGGGCATGCCTCGATCCCCGGTAATGAGCGCGTTCATGCGCTGGCCCGAGAACTCTCCTCCCGGACCCCGGATGATCAGGCACCCAACCCTGCGAAAGAGGCCTCATTGGTCCTCTCTACATATCATTAAATCACAATATTTTAATATTTTACAAACTCAGCCGCATAACGCTGCCACCACCCCACAGTACCTTGCCGCCCTCATCAAGCGCCACATGGCGACAATTACAGATAGGCTGCTTTATTTCCCCCCGCCGTCTCTCATGCTTTCACCCCACCTTTCCTCCTGATTCTACCACGTGTGGCGTGCCCAGATCCACACTTTTCCACTACCTTCAGGAATGCCCTTCCCCAAAGGCAGTACCCCCCATCCCCAATCACACTCATTCTTCCTGGGAGGCTGCCTTACGGACCGCTCAGCGCGCCGGCCAGAACGGCTGGTGGATCGGGCTTTACGTGAAGCAAGAGCCCGTGTACTCCTGAACCAGTAGGCAACCACCCTGGAAGATTTTTTTTGTGCAATAAAGTTATTCCCGTGGACTCTCTGGCAGCGCTACAACACGCTGTCGCGTTCCACTCCTAAAGGAAAAGATTAAGCGTCCTTAATTGGCACTTAATTAATGCCCCAACAGAATGTGAAGTGAACAATCGCGTAGCAGAATGAAGCACTAAGGCTTTCGCCTTTCACCACTTTAGCCGCTAAAATTCCTCGCATTTTTACATGAGTTGTACGGAATGACTTGTACAAAGCAACGGCAGTTCTCTCTATAAAACGTCAACGTTACACTTCAAAATTTAGACTTACGCTGAGAGGTAATTTTTAGTTAATATTATTTTTAAATAATGAAGTCAGGAAAGCTAGGTGTTCATCTTTTTCTCACCAGAGAGTTGAGATTGGTAACACTGTTTTCAACACAGCGCCGTTTAGTTCAGCTCTTTCCGCGAGATTTCACGCGTAGGACAGTCCCAGCTGGTATCAGATTCAAGAACAGTGCCGCGCATTGTCTCGTTTTTTTTATGCGTAGCATATTGCAATCACTCAGTTAAGCCCTTGGGCGCAGCCGGGCAGCCACCAAACCACGTGACGTCACGTAGTTCGGTCACTTCACGTCACGTGGTGACACGTGACCAAACCACGTAAGAGAAAAAGGAAAAAACAAAACAAAAAAAAGGCTGAGCATGGTGGCGGTTGCCACCGCCCCGTTTCAAAGGGGGCGCTCCTATACATCCATCCATCCATACGTCACGGAGGAAAAGCTGCTGAGAAAATCGAGTGCCGCCAAGCAATACCTCGCGCAAAAAGACCGCGCAATATGCAACGCATTCTTGGCTTAACCAAGCTAAGCCCGGGCATCTTTTTTCTCTGTTCTTTTGTTCTTCAGTTAACCGCTTTATGATAAAGAAAAAGATGGCGCTTATAACATTTTTGCGCCGCATAAGTGACATTCTGTTTACTGAGCATGTGTGTTTACCACGTGCACATTTCCTTTGCCTTTTCACTCGCAAGCACTACAATAACACTCCATGCTCTAACATTTTTCGAGCAGCTGACAACGTTGGCTAGGCTTAATGGCGGAGCAGGACGTCTGTCTTGCACTCCACGGACACCGACCTGTGCCTTCGCGATGTCGGAGATCTCTTCATCGCCTGAGCCTTTCGAGAGCACCACCGCCGCCACTACGAAGGTGCTGAAGGTGGACCGACCAGGAGGACCCGCAGTATGCCGAACGCTTGTTCCCGGACGGGGCTCTCGGCTGCTTTTCCCCGTCCTGAAACGTGAGTGGCACTGCGTTGGCGCCTACAGACTGTTATGTCCGCAGCAGACTTGAAACGAGGAGTTCGAGGGCACAAAGAACAAATGTTTACGCGCAGTAGAGTGATATACAGTAGAAGCAAACCTTGGATGATGTTGGAAGCAAATGCCATTCTTGAATCAGGGTCCTTGCTTTAGAGAGGGTAAAGGGCAAGTGTGACACTCCTCCCAATGGAAGAGTGGTGAAAAACTTCTCGCCCGTTCTTTTGTCCGACGGGCATGTCAGGCGAGTGCTATGCTGCTACACGGTGGCATTTAATATACGTAAACGAAACCAGAACTTAACCCTGATTTTCGATGTACGTTGTTTTAACATAGCGACATACAAAAAAACAACATGTTATAATTTTTTTACGTTTTCCGCGCAATTGTTTGCTTGGTTCCTTGCCTCCATTTATGCTTGCTTCCTTGCTGCCAAATTGGTATTATAAGTGAGTTCGGAGTTAATCTTATTTGTTGATACGCTAGTAATCACTTTTAAGGAGCGCCGGGCTGTTTATTATTCCCTCTGATGCTCTTTTTAACACGGTAGCGTTGAATGACCCCTTACCCAGAAAATCCGGCGCCGGTATTGTCGGCGTTGTGAGCGAAATATGATGGCGCAGGCTGGTCCAGGTGGCCATCGCAGGTGAAGCATCCTTGGTCACGTGACCTTGTAGCGTGATCACAACCCGCCCACGGGATTGTGAGGAAATTGACCGCCGTGGCAGGTGGAATTTGAATTAATGGTTGATCGCGTGAGGCTGCATGGGAAAAAAAGCTTCGGTCGCACAAGCCCCACCGGTTGCGGCACCCGCCTTAACATGGCAGGGGTGCATCCACTAACCGCTGCACCAGTGCGGAAGGAGTGGTGCGAGGACGCCCGGGGTCTATGAATGTCAAGTTGACCATGAGCAATCCACCTTATAAGTTTTATGAACTCAGTTATCGCTATCGCATCATATCTTTAAGACGGAGATTGAATGTCCCGTCTAGTGTGTCTTCAAGTGTGAGAGGTTATTCATTTATTTTTTTTTCAAGGAACAAAAGCCTTTGTCACGAGGGTCTTATATACGGCCTCGTAAACAAGTCGAACATGAGGAAGAAATAATGAGCATCTGACATGAGGAACTGAACAAAAAGCAATACAAGAAAAGCGCAGTACCTGAAAAGTCCACGAGTATCAGAATGTGTTTTAGCAACTAAACGCAAAGGTCATAAATGATATAGACCATAAATAACGCAGGAGAATGAGAACGTATGAGGGCAACTAATTTGAGACGGCCGTATGATGTTCATCTCGTTTGATCCACTTGCCTTTTTTCTGCGCAGAGTGAACGAGGTGACACTCCTGGTTCTTCGGACAACCCCTTCGGAACCCGGATGCGCCTGCTTTTTGGAAGGGCTTCTTTCAATATTTAGTTCATATTTTGTGTTTATTATCACCAGAAAAAAGCGTGCCTCAAATGGTTAACGGACTGATTAAAACTAAATTTAGAAGTGACTGATTCTCTTATTTAACATGCAGCGTCGTTCAACTGTAACTAGTTTGAAATGTCGATTCCTCTTTGAATTTTTTACGTACATTGCACACAGGTTCTTTTGCGCCTGCAACAGCTGGTTGTGCGGCATCATCAGTTCGACATCGCATTGTACCTTGTGTCTGACACAAGTTCCTCTGCTCTCTTCGCAGAATCACGCGCCCCCTTATAGCATTTTGGTAGTCTGTGCACTCTATTGTAATGCGTTGTTTTCGGAAAAACCCATAGAAGGTCAAGTAATGTTGGTTCTTTCTTCTCGTTTTCCTGTCCTGAAAAGGTGCAGGTGCCAAAGGAGACCTCGCATAGCCGAGACTGCGGGCGAATGTTTTATAGAAGCGCTGCTCCGTATGTGCGGTATGGTAGAAAGTCATCATACAGTTATTCGTTTCCATCGAAGCCATTCCTCAGGTTTTTTGTACATTCGATCCAATGGCGGTAAAAGCTCCGATGGCTTTAAACTATTAAATTGTGAAGAGTTTTCGTGCTCTAGGGTGACACTAATCCATTTTACGCCTGTGACAGTGAGGCGAGATGGCAGTGAATGGCGCGCTTTCTGCGAGGTATGAATACTTACACAATCTAGGCAGCGCATTGAAATCTGCTATAAATTTTCGGTTTCAAATTCCAATTTTTCTAATCGTATTTTTCACCAACTGGCGACTTTTGGAACTCGGTGCATTGCTGAAAACAAGCCCGTTGTTAACAATTAGCCCCACAGGCGCATTTAACGAAAAGCATTCCTTCTATGTTTTCCTAGCTACAGTATACGACTTGCGCCCCTCCTGTAGGGCTCCACTGAAATCCTATTAGCTGGCGCTGCTGCAACCGAAGTTTGGGCGCTCGCCGCGGGTTTACGCTGACTCTGCAGGAGGGGCTGAAGATACGCGCGCGTGATTTTATGTTCATGCTCGTCGTGTACGGGTAGATTTTCGGCGAAAGCATGCGCAACAGAAGTGACAGTGCACGCATATATAGGTATTTGTGCGTGAATACTACTTTCTAGAGACGAAATCGAATACGAATAGTTAAGCTCAAAACTGAATCGGTAATGAATTGAATATTTTTAGAATGTTCGCTACTAGTACAAACATTGATACAAAAAGAATTGTGCGAGACAGCGATGTGCTAGAGGCGCTGTGGCGATACTGGGCTGTAGATTGAGTGATAGCTAAAACGGCCAAAAAACGCAGCATTCACCTTCACTAGGAGGGCGCAACATGGAGTAAGTAATTAACTTTATGACCGTTATGTCACATACTTAAGAAAATTACGTTTTTTAACTAATTGCGACTGCAAATAAACTAGCTTCACATATGAGTAGACAAGAGGAGCAAGACTTAGATATCAGCCATGGCCTTCAACATAGGCTGTCAAGGCATAGATTGCTGTGCACGCTTGAGCCACTGCGCATTGTCGGGTGTTCTTGTAGCCATGTACAAGCGTTGTGAATACAGCGACATAAGTGGGGCGCGTCGCCCGCTGAACCCTCCATTACGCTACGACCGACCGCGGCAGCATGCCTTGTGCCGTCGATGTCGGCCCTGCTTTTGAAATAGTAGCCAAAGAAAACTTCTAGGATAAGGGTAAGGCATGATTGCTAATTCATGACCAATTAAGTGATAACCTCATTCTTTTTTATTCTATAAACCGCACCCTAAGACCTTGTCGTCCATGCTAACATCCTCTGCAAGCTTCCCGGCCGCAACCTATCAATCCAGCCGAGCATATTTAAGTTCTGCTGCTGCAACTCCCACTGACTATGGGAAGATATTTAGCAATGTCTCTTTATGTGCCCATTTTAACGCGACAGCCGGTTGGGGGTCCCGTGCAGCGGAAATGCCGGCATTGTCCTGTCGGCAGCCTTTCGGCGTCGCGGCGGCATCCGGCACTAGTGGGGTGAGTCGCGATAGCCGCGAAAGAAAAAACAAATTTGAGGGTAAACGATTGGAGGCAGTGCGCCTAAATAAAAAGAAGAAAAGCCAACACGCAGCACCGAGAGAAAAGTAAGCAAATGATATTATGAGTCCACGACCTAAAAGCAAAAATAGGACCATTTGCGATTCCCTCGGAGCCAATGATGCAAAAAACTAACAGAACTCAGAGATGTGTGTCTACGAATGTGTAAATATTTACAGAATGCAAGGACGCGACAGTTTCAAAAAGGTAGCAGCAGTACGGAATGATGTAATGTAGAGCGGAGCCAAATATGCAAAAATCGCAAAAAATAAAAGTTGGAGGCTTATCAAGGTTAAGCCCAGTGGATGCGAAGCAGCCTTCGTTTTGCATTCTTATTATTAACGTCCTTAGCGTTTGGAGGCATCTTGACCGCATACACGCCCGGCGCAAAGACGCTGGCGCGGTTGCGGGCACAGAGACTGACGCGACGGCGGGCGAGCCCGCTTCATCCCTGGCGTGACGTCACATATCACGTGATGCAGCGATGGTGGCGCCGCCGTCGCGTCGCGCTCGACGGCGCGAACCGAAGCGTGGAGGCCTCCGCCGGGCGATGTCCGACGGCGCGATATGAGGCCCCATCTGCAGCCGGTGTGACGTCATCACGTGACGTCACATCATGAGATCTCACTTCAAGGTCAATGGTGGCCAGTCAGCCTAGTTTTTGAGATACGCTCTCGATTCTGGAGCGCCCAAGCCTAATGTGACCTCAAGCTACACTGCTACCGTCTGCAACTGCCCGAAACGCAGCCGAAACCTAGCACAAACGTCCGGAACGAAACAAAAATAGATTTGGAGCTTTTTCGCGGTATTTTATAGACTTAAATGAAGTAGAGCGAGTTTATATTAAATTTGCAAAAGTTTTTTTAACATTAGACGTCATGTGATGCAAATATTCTTGCTCGAACGGCTTGTGGTTAACATTGCCTTCACTAGATGATGCTACGGTTTTACCTTTTTTATTTTATTTTAATTTCGGTATCAATCTGCAGACGAAAACAAGCGCAGGAGTAATAATTCGTTTCAACAACTCAGAGATATTGTACTTTGGCGAGTTAGCAGCAGAGTCGACCATTTTAGAAGGACCGTTTGCATCCATGTTAATCAGATGGCGTTTAACGTTTTCGAAACGCTATACTAAAACTTTCTGAGAGGATAAGCTGCTTGCGGCACGCTAACGTAATTTCCCTTAGCTCCGCTATCATGCTAACGCTATACTAAAACTCTATTAACACCTTTAACACCTCCGTGTTGTTGTTCACATGTTTCAGACACCGAAATGAAAAGCGCCATTTTCTTCGCGGCTTAAACCGCACTCGCGTTCGTAAAACGAATGATAAATTTTAAATAGGTGTCATCAGTCTTGCGTTGTAAATACTCATTGGCTGCGGTACGTATAATATGCTGCTTGAAATAAAAAAGTAAACATATTTGAAATAATTAACAACTACTAATCAAAGATACGAAACTACTGCAGCTAGTGAATCAGCAGTGGTAAATTGTCGCTTGTCGGAGTGAATGAAATCATTGCCGACGAAAGTGCCGGCGGCGTTTTCCGTTTCTTCAAGCAACTGTACGCACTTTTTAGGCCCCGCCCTAATGCGACATGTCGCAAAAGGCGACACCGGGAGAATACCACCCCAGGTGGCCAACGCAGGTGAAGCATCCTTGGTCACGTGACCTTGTAGCGTGATCACAACCCGCCCACCGGACTGTGAGGAAACTGACTGCCGTGGCGGTTGGAATGTGAATTAATACTTGATCGCGAGAGGCTGCATGGGAAAAAAAGCTTCGGTCGAACAAGCCCCACCGATTGCGGCACCCGCCTTAACAGGGCAGTGGTGCATCCACTAACCGCTACACTACTGCAGAAAAAATAGTGCGAGGACGCCCGGGGTCTATGACTGTAACGTTGACCATGACCAATCCCCCGTAAAATTTTTATTAACTCAATTCTCGCTATCGCATGATATCTTTAAGACGGAGATTAAGAGTCAGGTCTAATATTTCTCCAAGCGTTTATTCTCCAAACAATTTCTCCAAACAATTAAAGGCCCTCGTCAAGAGGGTATTACATACGGCCTCGTAAAAAATTCGAATATGAAGAAGGAAGAACGAGCATCTAACATGAGGAATTGAACAAAAAGCAAAACAAAAAAAGCGCATTACCTGAAAGTCAACGAGTATCAGAATGCGTTTTAGCAACCAAACGCGGAAAATCAACAGTTATATCATTAGACCATAAATAACACAGCAGAATGAGAACGTATGAGGGCAACTAATTTGAGACCACCCGTATGATGTTCGTCTCGCTTGATGCATTTCCCTTTTTTCTGCGTAGTGTGACCGAGGTGACACTCCTGGTTTTTCGGACACTCCCGGCGGAACCCGGATGTGCCTGCTTTGTGGAAGGAGTGCTTTGAATATTTGCTTTGAGTTCATATTTTGTGTTTGTTATCACTAGAAAAAAGCGTGCTTAAAATGGTTACCGGACTGATTAAAACTGAATTTAGAAGCGACTGGTTCTCTTATTGAACATGAAGTGTCGTTCAACTGTAACGAGTTTGAAATGTCGATTCCTCTTAGAATTTTTTACGTACATTGCAGACAGGTTATTTTGCGCATGCAACAGCTGGTTGTGCGGCATCATGAGTTCGACATCGCATTGTACTTTGTGTCCGACACAAGTGGCTCTGTTCTCTTCCCGGAATCGTGTGCTCCCTTATAGCATTTTGGTACAGAGTCTGTGCACTCTATTGTAATGCGTTGTTTTCTTAACAACCCATACATTGTCATGTTAATGTTGGTTCCTTCTTCTCGTTTTCCTGTCCTGAAAACATGCAGGTGCGAAGGGCACCTCCCATAGCCGAGTCTGCGGGCGAATGCTCTATAGGAGCGCGGCTCCGTGTGTGCGGTATGATAGTAAATCATCATACAGTTATTCGTTTCCATCGAAGCCGTTCCTCAGGTTTTTTGTATATTGGATCCGATGGCGGTAAAAGCTCCGATGGCGCTAAACTCTAACATTGTGAACAGTTTTCGTGCTATAGGGTGACACTAATCCATTTTACGCCTGTGACAGTGAGGCGAGATGGCAGTTACTGGTGCGCTTTCTGCGAGGAATGAAAACTTACACAAGCTAGGCAGTGAATTGAAATCTATAAATTTTCTGTTTCAAATTCCAATTTTTCTAATTGTATTTTTTACCAAGTGGCGACTTTGGAACTCGGTGCGTTGCTGTAAACAAGCCCGTTGTGAACAAATAGCCCCAGACGCACATATAACGAAAAGCATTCGTTCCATTTTTTCCTAGCTACTGTATACGCCGCGCGGCCCTCCTGTAGGGCTCCACTGAAATGCTATTAGCTCGAGCTGCTGCAACCGAAGTTCGGCCGCTCGCCGCGGTTTGGCGCTTTCTCTGCAAGCGGGGTCGAGGAAGGCGCGCGTGATTTTGTTTTTGCTCGTCGTGTACAGGTACATTGTCGGCGAAAGCATGCGCAACAGAATCGCAGTAAATGGGAGTGCACGCGTATATGGGAGTGGATGTGTTTAGTACTTTTTCAAGACCAAATAGAACACGAACAGTTAAGGTGAAGACTGAAGTGATAACGAATTGAATATTTTTATTAATGTTAGCTGCTAGTACAAATATTCGTAAAAAACGAATTGTGCGAGACTGCGTAGTGCTAGAGGCACAGCGGCGATACTGCGCTGTAGCTTGTTGAGTTATCGCTGAAACGGCCAAAAAACGCAGAATTCATCTCCATGAGGTTGGCGCAACACGGAGTCAGTAATTAACTTTATGAGCGTTATGTCACAGGCTTAAGAAAATTACATTTTATAACTAATTACAACCGCGAATAAACTAGCTTCACATATCAGTAGACAAGAGGAGCGACACCTAGAAATCAGCCATGGCCTCCAATATTGGTCGTCAAGGCAAAGATTGCTGGGCACGCTTGAGCCACTGCCGATCGTCCGGTGTTTATTTCTTACAGGGCCCAGAAGGGTATTGAGTAGGCGGGGCAAAGAACGACAAATGTGCAAAATAAATTAATTAATACAACATGAGATACAAACAATAAGTAAAAAGAAACTAATGTACAAGGCAAAGCATAAAGGCGTAAATTTGCATAGGATACAAGGTACTTATTAGTAGCATGAATGCCGGACATACGGCCAAAACAAAACCCAAAGACAACGAAGGAAGAAAAGAACACTGCGCCAAAGAAAATCAAAGATAAGAGAAAAAGCGATGTCATATGAGATGTCTACGTAGCTGATCCTGGAATGGATGAGGGTTGCCGATGGATGCGATACTGTCAGGAAGATCATTCCAAACAGCGAAGAGTGTTTTTATAGCAGTGTGCAAGAGCTATGAATACAGCGAATCAAGTGGAACGCGTCGCCCGCTGAACCCTCCATTACGGTGCGACCGACCGCGGCAGCATGCCTTCTGCCGTCGATATGAGACGTGCTTTTGAAATAGGAGCCAAAGAAAACTGCTAGAGTAAGATCAAGGGCTCATTGGTCCTCCACGACTAATTCAGAGATAACCTCATTTTTTTTTCAGTTATATAAACCGTACCCTAACACCAGCGTCGTCCAGGCTGAGGGTGGAATTAAAGAATGAAAAAGTGATTTAAACATTACATAAATTGTGCTTGCAAGGGCGCAACATGAATAAAACATCATTATGACTCATAAGCAAATAAAGTAACTGAACGGCATTGAAAGAAAATTTGAGATAATTAGAGGGAAATAAACCCTTCAGTCTTGGCATTCCGAGTCAGACAGTATCCCCAGGCCGCGCAGACACGTTCGTACGGTGTGGTTAAAGCCGGGTTTGTACGCAAACCATGGGGTGTTTCACTTAATGTGGCACCTTACGACTGTGTGCTCAATCAGTATGCGTGTGATCAAGAGGCGCTATTTATGTACGCGTATCTCTTTTAGAGGAGAGTACGCAGACGAACTCATGCTGGTGTCATGCAACATTGATGTAGCAGGTAGTCTTGTAACAGCAGACCACATAAGCGTTTAACATACTAGTGACATCATGTGGAGTCCCTGAAGGCACCCATTAAGGCTCCAACAATTTCCCTAAATCTTTTCTCGGCTTTCCTCTCCGCCCATCTTGAATTCCTAGCATAAAGACTTTGAAGGAAACATGGGGGAACTAGTGAAGTGTTGATAAAAGAAGGGGTAAAGGTAGCTGAGAGCATGTTAGACACAATCTATAATTTGTGTCCGACTTGCAGGAGGAGTCGAGGCGGAATGAGCTCTGGAGGGAATTTTATTAAATCTCTTGGTACCAGTCGTGTAAAGTGAAATGCCAAGGGGTTGGTTCAGATTATATATTAGGTGCTCTTATTAAGTGCAGAGCCATAGAACAGCCTAACTGCTCACCAAGAAGGAGTTTAGATGACAGCCTCGCTGTTTTAAAGCGAACGCCTTTCATGCCTCATCGTTGTCGACAGAACGTTGTCAGCAGAGTGTCGTCAGCAGAGGTGTCACGCTTTTTCAAGTCAGACCAGTACAAAATCTTTTTGCACGATGGGTTTCGAACTACCATCCTTCCATCCCGCAGCCGAGCGTGCTAATGGCTACGCTACTTCCTGTCAACGCATATGTAGTTCTCGTCTAGGACGCAGGAGGGTGCTTGCAGAAAGGTTTCAAATCAGACGGATGCCTCCCAAACGCCTTCCAGTGTCTCTAGCATTTAAGATTACAAACAATTGTGTACCTAATTAACATCTTAACCACACATTACTGACACAAGTAGCAACACCGCGATAAAGGCTTTCGTCTCACCGCACTTTAGGTCAACAAAATGCCCCCCCTCAATTTTTTATACATAACTTGTGCTTCGGCTATCTTTTCTGAATTTCCACGGAGCTTCTAGAACCACGCGTACCGATTGGCCTGCACAGTTTTTCAAATCAGCAAGCAGTGCGGGTAAGAATGATACACATAGGAATGAAATAAATGCCCTTGGCCTATTTTTTATGTTATACAATGCTGGGCATCGAATAAATGTTCTTCAAAAGAAGTCACACTGGCAACACTGAAAGATACACTTGTTTCGAGTACTGCGTATACACGGCGTTGGCAAGCGTGCTGTGTGCATTACTCCTTCCAAAGTGAAAGAAATGTTTTATTGGTAAAAAATGCTGGAGACTTTCGTTGAAGGTGAGTTTTTTTTAATAGCGAAAGAATGAGCTTCAGTTAGGTTGATGCGAAGGAGCCATCACGCATCATCGACCTTCGTGCTCATTTAGAACAACTACGCATAGTCTTCGCTAGCCATTTGCTAGTTGATCACTTGAACTTTCGGCACAGAAAGATACTTGAAGCCTACTCACAGTGTTCTGTGGGGCACAACGCCTTTTGACTGCTGATGAAAATCAATAGCCGGTGGACAACACTGCCAAAAGTCACCGGGAAGTACAAGACATCATGTCTATCGAAGTGCATATGCGTGAGGTCCTATCAATACTTGGCGTCCTTTTTAATGTAGAAACGACGACAATGCAAGACCCTGGAAACGTATAACACCCTTTGTCGTTGGTGGGGGGGGGGGGGGGGGGGGGGTTGAGCGAAAATTCACTAGAGTAGCAACCTACAAGGGCTCTGACTCAGAATTTTGGGCTCTGAATTCTTTCCTATGTGGCCAGTCTTCCCCGTGAAAACGCTGTTTGAAATTTCTACGCATTTAAGCCCCCAAATGTGCTGTCTTGTCTTCAACAAAGTATAATTAGGTCCAGGCTAGAACCAAGAGGCAACGCTTTTTTTTGCGTTTTGAAATGTCTTTAGAGTCACATTCCCTGTTCGGTACCATTTTTCTTCCAATGAGCGCGCTGTATTGTATTTCGTCCGCCGATTTTCAGTGCCCATGTGCGGATTGAAACACTAAGAAAAGGAGGAGCCGGAATACAAAATAAGAATTTCTCGAGCGCATGTGTTCCTCCTCCATTCAGCCACGTTCGATGATTTGAACGTAGACACCACGTCAAGCGTTCCTCTTTATACCAGGAACACTGTACCACACACTGGATGTCTGTCAAAGGCGTCCCTCCCGGTCCTCCGCTCGCAACGTCGGCCACACCACTGCGGTTCCAGGCTTCTACGTGTTGGCAAGGTTCCACGAGCGAGCATTGGGCTGCTGCGGAGGCAGCTGGGGCCACAGATCGGTCTCCGCAAAGGGGTCACCTCGTCATCTACAAGAAATCGGGCTCGCCAGGGTCCTCGTCGTCGTACTGCGTCTCTGCGACAGCGAAACCGAAGAACAGGGAGGTCGAGACAGCTGCAGTCACTTCGCTGCAAGTCAAACGACACCGAGGCTGCATGTGGGAGAACGGCCAGCCTGTCGGAGTCCTCAACCGTTATTGGGATCGGGTGAGCGTGGTCGGGCCGGAGAAGGGACGAGGAAGGCGGGAGACGGGGTGATGAAACAAGGAAGGAAGAAGTTTATGCAGGAATATTTACATTATTTACATAAGAGAGCAACTGAGAGGGACTCTCAGTGAAAGAGAACGTCTTCAGGAGTCAAAAGGAGTGCTCTGGTGTCCTCAAAACAACGCCCGTTAAATAACGCACGGATTCCCCAGATCCCTGTCTGGGGAATATAGTTCGAAGAATGACGTCCAATCGCATAGGCAGACGTGGACCCGGGAGGTACCACCCACGGCTGGGCGGTGCTGGCTGTCCCGCTCTCTCGTAGCTCGGTTGATGGGAGAGGGTAGAGGCTCAGTAATTAAACACTGTTGTCTTTCACTCAGCACACCACCACTCTGTTCGTTGACCCGAGGGTCGACTCGGCCACGGAACGCCGCCATCGTCGCCGCATCTTCGGCCTTCGGCGGTTTTTCACCTTCGCCGCTGCCACCGTGGTCCCACGGTCCTGGAAGGTCGCTGCCTTAATCCACTTAGGCAGGAGGGAAGCGCGAGCTGCCTTAATCCACACAGGCAGAGGGGGGGGAGGGTCATCCCAAACCCAACAGCACCCCCGCCACCAGACAATGCGTCCGGAAGATGAGCCGCTCCTACGCAGCTAGGCTGACAGGACGTGCAAGAGGGGGCTCTCGTTCCACTCTTCATCGGCTGTCGATGTCCAGCTCTCGGAATTTCTCTGGAAGACGAGCCAAACGGAACCACAAACGCCAAGCCGCACACAACAAAAACAAGTGCCGTCTGTAGCCCACTCGCCCCGCCAGACCAAAACCAAAGCAAAACTGGTTACTCAGACTTCCCTCTAAGTAAAAATTAAAATGAAACAAAATTTTCCTGAAAGAACACGAAGTGCGTAGCCGATGCACGGTTCAGGTGTTCGGACCTCTTCAAAGTGTTGTCATAATGCATGACACTTCAAGAAACAGAGGGAAAATTAGAATGGGTCTAGAATCGGTCGGACAAACTGAAACGATTCTCGATGTCACCCGGGCAGGCAGGAATCAGCCGAGAAGTCAGACAGAGGCTTTCAATTTTGCCCCAAGTTAATTCCTATTTGCAGCTGCTACAGCTGCCCATGTCGTCTTCGTTGCGTTCTGCATCGCAGCAGACACGTCGTAAATGTGCGAAACTTGCAAAACAAACCTCGCAGAAGAAACGTACTGCGCAACTTCATAGCGCCAAACAAAGTAGTACCTCTAAGAGCTCACACGAGCTACGCTACAATGTCCAAGAGAGGCTTCGCTCGCGCCTCTGCGTCAGCGGACACTAGCGTGCAACAAATACTGGAGGTAACCTACTGCAAAGCTAAATTCGGCTGAAAAGGTAGCCTCTCTGGGAGCTCAAGAATGGCCTCGTTCGTGCTTCTATGTCAGCGGACACTAGCACACAACAAATACCGTGGGTAAACTTTACGTGCCAGACCCACAACACAAACCTAAAAAGGTTAAACCTCGAAGTAATCTCGTAGCGACCACGCGAGGGACTACGTCAAGTCCCTGAATGACTTCGATAGACACCCGTCAAAGAACAAACATGACAGGATTATCGCGGGTGTGACCAAATCGCACAAACGAACTCGTTCCCGCTACAAAGAACTGCGCTATAGAAAGGTTACGTAAAACAAGAGTATTCAAGGTAACATGACAACAATGAAAGCTAACGAAAAGTACAAAATTCACTCGGGCATAAAACTTAAAACTCGGTTTGCCTCGACCTTTCTTTTTACAGTTGAGTAAATGGATACAAGGAAAAGCAAACAGTAAATATAAAAATGTGCTTAGTGCACCTTGAAGCCGTCTTGTGATTCAGGAATCCACTGCTTCCTGTTTTTCAGCCGCGCCCTGCGCGGTCGCGGTCGGACGGCGGGGCTACCAGTTAAGGTTTCCAAAAAACTGCGGGGCTGATTAGTTCCGTCTGTGCTAGAGCGGCGCTTCCCCCTTTCTTGGTTCCCTGCATGCTGCGTCCCCCTCCGACTCGCGGGTCCTCTGTGGCGCCCTTTTGTGCGGCGACCATGCACCGTACTCCCTAGCTCGCCGCCCGCGTGACATGCCTTGTAATCCCCTCTGCGGTCTCTCGATGGAGCAGGTCGTTTACATCCAGAGGGCGCATGATTAGTCGCGTGGGTTTTTCTGCAACGCTTGCGAAGTCTTGAGCACCGTGGGGGCAATTTCGAGAAATTACGCGGCCTCTTCAAATGCAGAAGCTTGACACGCGCTTTTTGCTTTCTCGCAGAGGTGTTCCGATCAGCTGTCTTCACGCGTGGCCGTCTTCCTTCATCATTGCGCTGATCTTTGCATTAATGCAGCGCTGATGCGCATTCCTCGTTAGCAATCAAACTTTCAGCTGTCGCTTTCACCGCGCGACTGCTTTCTGGAGGACTACATTTCAGCGCCATGCCTACACCTATCTGCGTTGCAAGGGCAGTCTGTGCGGCCTCGCACTTTTCAGCCAACGCTGTGCTAGGGCTTGGAGCGCCAGAGTCGCTGTCAGGTGACTCATAGTCACGCTCTGTGCCGCAGGTTATCTCCTCAATTTCCTGCCTGCTACTCTTCGCTGGCTGCACCAGCGGAGGTCCCTCTCTAGTTTCGTCATTGCGCTGACTCAAAACCTCACTGCAGACTTTCTGGAGCGGAACTTCTGCTTTATCTGTCAAAGCGCTACCTATCTCGGGGCTAGAACTGGCTTTGTCACTGCTCTTCAGAGCAACTATTTTGTGCGTAGCGGACCAAGCGGGGTTCGTTGGCTGGTCGCTAACGCACTGATGGGAGCTTTGTCCACTGCCATCGCTTCGACCTTTGGAGTCGACTGCTACCTTTATGCCGAAGAAGCGAAAGAGGGCGCTTTTCGCAATTTCATAATTGTCCACCTCCTCGTCGGACAGGCGCGCCAATACACCGCCGACGTCACCAGGGAGGATGGCCACCAACATCATCGACCATTCACCCTGGTCCAGCTCCTCCTCTGTGCATATCTGCTCACAATTTTCGAGGAACGTCCTGAAGCTCTCCCCCCTTCGGAAATTGCTCAAACGATGTCGAGCCCTTTTCCATTTAAGAAACTGCATCTTACGAATGAGCTCCTGCTGCTCTCGTTCACGCTGTTCCTCAAGCTCAGCTCGTCCTTTACGAGACTGCTCCTGCCACTCTCTTTCTTGCTCCTCTCGGAGCTTTCGTCTCTCCTGCTGCTGAAGCAGTTCTCTCTGCTCTTTCTCCTCGCGGAGTTTTCGCTTTTCCTGCTCCTCTCGCTTCTCTCTCTCCTGGAGAAGCCTTCGCGTTTCTTGCTCCGCTTTTCGTTCAACAATCGCCTCCCACGTCTCGTCTGCCTCCTCGACTGTCACGTCCTCCGCCCGCATCACATCTAAAATCGCCTCTCTCGTTTTAGAGGGGTCTACTGATATCCCCAATTCTTCCAAAATTTCAAGGAGGTCCTCTACCTTCAACTTCTCCATCGCGGAACGCACCTCGTGCCGCTAATCCCCTCTAAAACAAAAAGCCTCAGCTTGAACCGAACAAAACACAAAACTGCCAAATTTTCATTTCCCAGAAAACACAAAACCCACTACTAACATCTGCCTGTGCTAGTGCGGTCTGGCGAAACGAGTGGCAAACATCGGGCACTCAACCTGCGAGATACAGTTGACGCCGTCAGTCCCGTAGCTGCCGGGGTCCGTTGGAGCCGGTGACCTGACGCGTCCATTTCTCGGTCTTCAGAAGCGTAGCTGATGCCGTCAATCACGTAGCTGCCGGGGTCCGTTGGAGCCGGTGACTTGACTTGGACATCCCATCGAGCGATCGAGCTGCTGGGTGCAGATTCTATCTCACCGCTGGCAACCAGTTATTGGGATCGGGTGAGCGTGGTCGGGCCGGAGAAGGGACGAGGAATGCGGGAGACGGGGTGATGAAGCAAGGAAGGAAGAAGTTTATGCAGGAATATTTACAATATTTACATAAGAGAGCAACTGAGAGGGACTCTCAGTGAAAGAGAACGTCTTCAGGAGTCAACAGGAGTGCTCTGGTGTCCTCAAAACAACGCCCGGTAAATAACGCACGGATTCCCCAGAACCCTGTCTGGGGAATATAGTACGAAGAATGACGTCCAATCGCATGGGCAGACGTGGACCCGGGAGGTACTACCCACGGCTGGGCGGTGCTGGCTGTCCCGCTCTCTCGTAGCTCGGTTGATGGGAGAGGGTAGAGGCTCCGTAATTAAACACTGCTGTCTTTCACTCAGCACACCACCACTCTGTTCGTTGACCCGAGGGTCGACTCGGCCACGGAACGCCGCCATCGTCGCCGCATCTTCGGCCTTCGGCGGTCTTTCACCTTCGCCGCTGCCACCGTGGTCCCTCGGTCCTGGAAGGTCGCTGCCTTAATCCACTTAGGCAGGAGGGAAGCGCGAGCTGCCTTAATCCACACAGGCAGAGGGGGGGGGGGGGGTCATCCCAAACCCAACACCGTCCGCCCATCGACCACCACCATGCCGTGAATTGGAAGGCTTCTAGGATGAGCTTTTTAGACAGACAACCGCACTTCGGAATCGCAGACTTCCGTCTCATATTTTGCCCATAGTATTCTTGAAGCTTCCACGATATTCAAACTCGGCAACTCAGTCTCCGTTGTCAATGTGAGCTCCGAAATACTAATAAAAGTTTTTCCAGATGTTGGGAAAATGTGGCGTTGCGTAAACCGTATTCGTTCGGCCGCGCCTGTACAGGAGAAAAAGGCAGCAGGTAAGTTTAATAATAATAATAATAATAATAATAATAATAATAATAATAATAATAATTTTATTCATTCATTCCAATACAAATGCGGGCCTGCCAAAGCCTTAGAAGGCTTAGAAGGCTTGGCGGACCCAAATGAAAAAGAGTCTTATGACCAATCAGAAAAAACAATCATTCAACACTGCCTTGACACCCTCAACGTAGTGATAGAACATAAAGAAATAGAGCGCGCACACCGCATCGGCCGCCACACCAATGACCGCAAAAGGCCAATAATAGTGAAGCTGTCCTCATACAAAACAAAAGAGATCATACTCTCGAAAGGCACTAAGCTTAAAGACACTGGTTTCAGCATTGGCGAAGATTTTTCTCTACCCGTTCGAAACGCACGAAAACACCTTGTGGCCTTTGCTAGGACCAAGTCTGCACCATTTTCCCTCCGTTACAAAACGCTGCACATGGGGCCGAAACGGTATATTTTTGACCAAGCTACGCAGACAGTCAAAGAAATCCCATAGGAATCTTTTCGCCGTCGGAAAGCGCGCAAGCAGCCGCCAACTAACTGTCGAGTTAATCTTTCCTTTTCTATAATCTACACTAATGCACGCAGTTTCCTTCCAAAGCGCGAGGCCTTGTCTAATCTCCTTTTATCTTCTGGCAGCAACATATTAATCCTAACGGAAACGTGGCTATCAAGCGACGTCAGTGATAATGAAGTTTTAGATGACTTACCGAATTTTACCGTTTATCGTAAAGATCGTCAGGGCAAACGCGGAGGAGGTGTTCTTATTGCTATTAACAACCAAATTTCGTGTTCCCTTGTTAACATAACTTCAGATCTAGAAATATTATGGATAAAATGCAGCGCTTCACCGGAAACCGTTCTGCTTGGCGTGTGCTACAGGGCCCCTAACACCAACCCGTTATTCGCTCCTAAACTAAACGATTCCCTAGACCAAATTACAAAGAAATACCCCACTGCACAAGTTGTTCTCTTTGGAGACTTTAACTTCCCGAGTATAGATTGGCAAAATGTAGGCCCACTAACAGCAGGTAACTCTGAAGCTAGAGATTTTGTAAATGTTTGTTTAAATTTTAACTTGAGGCAAATGGTGCTCGAACCGACTCGCGTTACGCACGAATCTTCAAACATCCTAGATTTAATACTCACCAACGACCCTGAAAGCTTATCATCAATTACATACCTGCGCGAAGTCAGTGATCATAAAGTTATTCATGCCACGTTCAAGTTTTCCCCCACCTCCCGCCAAACGTTCACGAAAACCATCCGCTTATACGATAAAGGAAACTACGAAGCAATCAACAGCGCACTAGAAGCTTTTCTGCCTTGTTTTCAATCAGTATTTCATCACCGGACTCTCATTGATAACTGGTCAGTCTTCAAAAACAAGATAAACGAACTATCACACAAATTCATTCCCTGTATCAGCTTTCGTGCAAACCGCCAAAAACCGTGGTTCTCACACGATCTTAAAAGATTAGAAAGGAAAAAAAAACGACTTTATAATACTGCGAAATGGAATCGAAGTGCCGACGCATGGGAACGCTACTATACAGCTGAAGAAACATATTATGCTGCAGTTCGATCCGCCAAACGTGCCTTTTTTCAAAAAGATCTGCCAAAAATCCTAACCAATAACCCCAAGAGGTTTTGGGAAATAATAAACCCCCAAGCAACATGCAACACACCCATTAGAAACGCCGCGGGTGAGGAAGCCAATGATGATGAAGGTGCTGAAATATTTAACCGTGCTTTTGCGACCGTCTTCACAGACGAAACAAACTCATCACTACCCACTCCGCCTACTGTAACACTACCAACAATGCCACCCCTTGACATCACAGTGCAAGGCATAACTAACCATATTGACAGAATAAAACTTTCATCAGCTGCTGGAGTGGACGAAATCAACTCCAAAATACTGAAAAACACCAAACACATTTCAGCTATATACCTTTCCTTATTGTATTCGCAATCGCTTTCAGCAGGAATGCTACCGGATGACTGGAAGGTTGGGAGGGTCATTCCGGTCCACAAATCAGGTCTAAAGGACTCTCCACTGAATTACCGCCCCATCTCCTTAACCAGTTTGCCTTGCAAAATCATGGAACATGTCATCTATTCCCATGTCATAAACTTCCTCGATTCTAACAACTTTTTTCATCCAGCTCAGCACGGGTTTCGTAGGGGACTCTCCTGCGAGACCCAATTGGCAATCTTCACTTTCGATCTGCATGCTAATCTTGACCGTAACCTACAGACCGATGCATTATTTTTAGATTTCGCGAAGGCTTTTGACAAGGTACCACACCAACGCCTATTACTTAAACTATCCTTTTTAAATTTGCACCCTAATATTCTAGACTGGATAAAAGAATTCCTAGCTAACCGTTCTCAGTTTGTTTCTATTAACAATCACAACTCAAGCACTCTCCCTATAACATCCGGCGTTCCGCAGGGATCTGTGCTCGGCCCGCTTTTATTCTTAATATATATTAACGATCTGGCGCCACAAGTATCGTGTAACATCCGCATATTCGCCGACGACTGTGTAATTTATCGTACCGTTACTAACATTTCTGATCAAGTGGTTCTTCAAAATGACCTCAACCGCGTCCACGAATGGTGTGACCTCTGGCTAATGACACTAAACGCTAAAAAATGCAAACTCGTCTCATTTCACCGTCAACGCAACCCCCTTATTTTCCCCTATACAGCTGCCAACTCATCTATAGAAAGCGTCCAATCGTTCAAGTACCTCGGTGTAACACTCTGTAGCGATCTTTCTTGGCGAACACACATTACTACAATCATATCATCTGCTAACAGCTCTCTAGGATTCCTAAAACGTCATCTTCGTCATGCACCACAACACGTGAAACTTCTAGCTTACAAAACCCTTATTAGACCTAAACTCGAGTACGCCAGTCCCATCTGGAATCCACACCAAATATACCTAACAAATGCCCTCGAATCTGTTCAAAACCGCGCCATTCGCTTCGTTCATTCTGCTTATTCATATACAATCAGCGTTTCATCTCTAAAGAATAACTCCGGTCTCGAAAGCCTTGAAACTCGCCGTCGCGTCGCCTGCATGTGTTTGCTCCACAAATTTTTCCATAGCACTCTGAATCAAACACCTTACATTTCTCATCCGACCCGCATATCTCACCGCACTGCACACCCGTTTCAGATCGCCCGGCCTCTATCGCGCACTGCAACTTTTTCAGGTTCCTTTTTTCCCCGCACCATTGTGGACTGGAATGCCCTCCCCGCCGATGTTGCCGCCATCACGTGCCCATCTTCATTCTTATCCGCTGTAACCACTTGTATCATAGTGCAATGACATGTATTTATTATTCTTGAATATATTAACCCACCCCTTATGTAATACCCCCTGAAGGGGGTCTTTAAGGTGAATAAAGTGAAGTGAAGTGAAGAGTGGCAGCGCCCGGCAGCAGACGGCACACAACTCATGCACCGAACACACAAAGTGCCAAAAAACGGAAAGAAAAAGTGGGGGATAAGAAAAGTAAAATAAATTAAAAGAGCGGAGTAAAATATGCAACACACGGAAAAATAAAGAACACGTAAAATCATAGAATCATAACAGAATGCTGGAACTAACAACGAAGTTTCTGAAGAAAAGCTTTCACTATTTTTTTGGAGTTAGCAGAAAACATTTCTTTACGTAACCGGTTGAGCACAGAAGGAACATAATGTTTTCGCAGACGCTAGCCGTATCGAGTTCGGACTCTAGGGACGAGAAAACGATCACGAGTTCTCAGATCTTTGACCGGAATATATTGTGTACAAAAATCGCTTGTCCAGATATGCTTAAACACTACTGATTAGGAAAAATGGTGAGAGAAGTCAGGCGTGTGTAACAGATCAAAAACGCTACTACCTTCATTTCGTGCCTTACCATATAAAACTCATTTGAGGATGGATTTCAGTATGCTATTAACCTTCATTCGCGAAAAGGCGGAGCAGAAATAAAAGCAGCAAATACCATAACGTAATACACTGTAGGCTGAAGCGTATACAATTTGCTTGCGTACATGCATAGGGCAAAGGGACTTTATAGAGTGCAGCAAACATGCAATTTTGCGAAGCTGGGAACAAACGAACGACAAATGAGTATTCCAAGACATCTCGGAATCAAAGAATACACCTAAATATTTCAACGTTGACACAGGTATGATTGAAGGGCATTTGCACGGGGCACAATTTGGTCTGTGCAAACGAAGAGACAGATCATTAGGAATTCTCTTTAAATAATTGTGAAAAAATACTAATTGAGTTTTTTTATTGTTAACATTAATTAAGTTATTGCTGAACCATTCCATAAGTAGCTCGCTGTCGTGTTGGATTAGAGATAATGCTGTCTTAAAGTCATTATGCCTAGCAACTAAGAGTGTATCATCAGCATATTGAAAAACACGGCACAGTTTGCAGACAGAGCTCAAGTCATTTACATATAAATTAAACAAAATAGGTGCAAGTATAGATCCTTGAGGAACGCCGGATTTAATCTGCAGCAGGCCACTTCTAAATTTACCTAATGCAACGAGCTGTGAACGATTGGAAAGATAGTGAACAAGAAGTGACAGAAAAGGACCCCTAAACCCATAATTGTGGAGTTTGTCTGACAACACAACATGATTAACCGTGTCAAACGCCTTGGACACATCCAAAAATAAAGCACAGGCAAATTCATTTTCTTCAATGCAGCTGTTTAGAAGATCACATGGTTCATCAAGTGCGTTCAGCGTACCACGACCCTTAATAAACCCGAACTGATTGCCAGCGAACACGTCATGAGCTTCGAGAAAACTTAACATCACCGTCGAAATGTGTTTTTCTAAAACAAGCGCAATGCATGGTAGGATCGAAATACCACGATAATTTTCAACTTTATTTTTTACTCCATTCTTATAGATGGGGATAACCACCGCTCTCTTCAAGCCCTCAGGTACTATTTAGGTGGCGATTATACCATTGATAATCGCGAAGAGAACATGCTTTACTCGTTCAAAATTTCTGAACACTCCCTAATAGCACAAGGTGGCGGGCCCATGCGGGTCCGACATGGGCAATGAGGGCTGGTGGCTGCCCGCAATAAACCCACAGGGGTCCCCCGTGGGTGAGTGCTGGCACAAAACGCTGGGGCTGCCCACTTCGTGCCCGAATGGGTCCCTCGTCGGCTAGGCATGGGCTTAAACAGACTGGGCAGCCCACCTAGGTCCCACTGCAGATACACGCGGGCTAGGATGCGGGCTCTATTATGGTGAAGCGCGGGCAACCCCAAAAGGGGCTGCCCGTACACCACCATGAGGGAGCCGCAGTGTTTTTGTGTGGGCAAAGAGCTAGTATTCCCGCCTTCATCCGGCATGGGTCCCGCGTAGGAAATACCGGGGCTAAACTATGGGCTTCACAGTGGCGAAGCGTTTCAGGAATGCAGTTTGGGCTGTCTTAGCAACACCGGCGAAGGTCCCGCGTGGGCTGGGCATGGGCAGGCACATTTGCCATTCCGATGTCTTCACCGCCTGTATTCTAAATCGGGTATGAAAGGGGTAAGCATGGGCTGCGTGCAGTTCGTGTGCATAAAAGATGGGGCTACATGACGGTGAAGTGCGGGCACACCCAACAGGGGCTGCCCGTGCAGCGCCCTAACGGAACCAATTGGGCTGTGCGTGGGCTAACACCAGTATTCCCGCCTGTAGCCTAAATTGGTCCTGCATGGAAAATATATGGGCTAGGCATGGGCACAATTGCGATTCCAACGTTTTCCCCGCCTGTATCGTACATATCTGGTAGAAAAGGCCTAAGCGTGAGCTGCGCAGTAGCAAAACATACAGTGTGTGCGGGAAACGTCTAGTATATATCCGCCAGCAGCCTTCGTAAATCCTGCGCAGATTACTCTGGGCTTCACAGTGCAGAAACATCATGCGCCATTAGCGAGTTGCCGGGCAAAACCTATCGACAGTCACACGTACACTAGTTGTACACGGGAAGAGTTGACATTCTCGCGTTTAGTCTGCCTGCATATCCTACATCAGAGGTAAAAGGGTTAAGCGTGACCAAATAGCAAGACCTTGCACGTTTCACTCTGACGAAGAGCTGCTCATTTAACGTCGTAATAACAAAAGAACCCGCTTCTGAGATTTGTTGGTGCTTCTTTTGCGTTTATCGCATTGTATTTTTTTCTGGTGTGCTACGGTCGCCGCGGAGAAAGCTGCCAGGATAAGGTTTCTTGCTTGTTTCAACGCACTTGAATTACGCCAGCACTTCAAGCGCTTTTGTCGTCCCCATGCAACATGTGGGGCATGGAATTCATGACTGGTTGATGAACATAGCGAGCCTCCGGCGACTGCGCCAGAGGCTGCAAAAGGTTTGTTACTGTCGCGTTAATTGCAGCAGCTTTCTTAATGTCCGCTAGCAGCAGTCTGTAGCGATGCATCGATCAAGACACAAAATTTTTGGTTTTTGTGCAGGCATTCTTTGCGCGTCTTCTTCGTCTAGTGATCGCACATTGATAACGCAACTTGGCCAAGCGCCATCGCGAGCTGCCCCACCCTTCACCCTGTCAGGAAGAGATACTGATCACAAATCGCCGACATTCCTATCGACGAACAAGAAAAGGTTAGCTAGCGAAAAGGTACAGTGCTAGAGAGAACAAAATAAAAACAAACTCCTGTAGAAACGTCACACGAGTAACCTGTCTTTGCGCACTTTTTTTTTCAAGTTTTTTTCTCCTCTCACCACCGCCTTCCCTGCTTTTCCTGGGTCCACTCTAAAAAAAAAAAAACCTGCTCAACCCTGTCTGTCCTGTCCCTCCCAGCCCCCTTCCCCGAAATGGCGCGGAGGCACTCACTCTACAGCCCACTACCGAACATTTTAAGCCGCCCTCCCGACCACACTCCCCGCGACGCTCCATGAAGTGGAGAGGGGGCACCGATTCTACTTGTTCACTGTGTCCGGCCTTTCCTGCGTTTGTTTGGAACAGGTTTTTTTTTCCTGCGGTTGGGTTGAGTGTCAAGGGATGAAGGTAGCTGCGAAAACACGCTTGCACTTGCTAGTCGTCGTTGAATTTGTGTTATACATTTTTGTGTTCCTTTCCTCGTGTTGCTTGATCAATCCACGATCGAAGCTGGCATCGCCTTCCATGCGTACGTCCAGTGCAAGTATGGTGGAACCCTGTCGTCCTTGTCTCAGTGTTGAATAACTTCGGTCCGAAAGACGTGAGTGGTGAACAGTGACATTTACTGACATTTTAGCGGTGGAGGCCACGGCGGAGAAGGCGGATTTTATGACGGCGACGTCGAGCTGCTAGGACGCAAGTACGCATTTTAAATCACTCTGTTGTCTGAGTACTGCCGCCGTCTCAGTTATAAGCTCGGCGTCAACAGAAACTTTCTAGCTGTTCAGTGTCTTTTTTGAACCAGCCAGTTGTTGATTGCACAGCGTAGAGAGACAAAATACCGAAAAAGTTTCTCTGTTACATACCGAAATTTCTTGTCCTTCATGATAACAAGACTAAAATTAGTTTTGTGGTGTGTATTCTTTCTTTACACAGGCATATGGTGCATACGTGCGAGCGCAATCAGCGACGAGCGTCCTGAGGGGGAGCGGCTTAAGGCCCTGAACAAACATCACGCATCGCATCGATGCTGCGGAATGTGCCGTAAATAAAGGAGGATGACCAAGCAAGCATTGGAATCGTCCGAGCAACCTGTTTACACACCAACAATGTTACGACACACATTTGAAACACAATATTGATTAAAATACGAAAGGCGTGAGGTGCATTCACGATACTGAGCATTGTCAATCCTCGTTGAAAGGCGTCATGAGACGCCGTGCCTTCTCCGTGCCTTCTCCGTGCCTTCTCTTTCGTCCTGTATTCTTTTGCACGCATTATCTCTTTTTAAGTAATGTGACGTACACCTTCCGCTGCGTGAGATTCTTGGTAGCTTCTTTTCGTCTTTCTTCCTTTTCTTATTTCTTAGCGATTACCAATCCACAATCACTTTACCGATAACGATCGTCGATTACAATCCCAATTATTGATTACCTGTGATCAATCCTTATCTAGCTTACAGAGCACGGCATACTACGCCACTTGTACACATACACACCATTTGTTCCAGTACACTGAAGCACCATAACACCCCTTTTCATTCCGTCCAATTTCTGACGCGTAATTTGCATATTAATATTTGTCTGGCTCCGCGGTGGCTCAATGTTTACGGCTCTCGGCTGCTGACCCGAAAGACGCAGGTTCGATCCCGGCCGCGGCGGCCGAATTTCAATGAAAGCGAAATTCTAGAGGCCCGTGTACTGTGCGATGTCTTAGCACGTTTTAGAACGCCAGATGGTCGAAATTTCCGAAGCTCTTCACTACATCGTCCCTCATAGCCTGAGTCGCTTTGGGACGTTAAGCCCCCATTCACCACACCAATATTTGTTTTGTTTTTTTTCATTACTGTCAGACCAGAACACATCCCAAACACAGGTTACAAAGCCATACACCCGACCACGCGTTCAATGGGTATCGCTCAAACACGCCTGAAGCAATTACCCTTCGTGGCCTACGGGAATAAAGAACAAACAAAAACCTTCGTGGCATACGCGTTACTTGCCCACCTGGCGCAGTGGGGCTATTTTCTTTTTTCTATTTACAGGAATTTTTGGTTTTTTCCGACGGGCGGAGCCGGGATTTCGCCTGAACGAGCTCCTTACGCTGTCGCTTAATACCTGCGACTGTCCAATACTAGACCTTTCCCGTAATGCATCACAGCTCGCGTTTCTTGTTCAATGGGAAAAAGATAGCGCGCACCGAGGTGTCTCTAACAAGGAGAAGCAATTGGGCGGGGGAGCCATCACCCAAGGAAAACCGGTTGAGAAGCAAAAGTGGACTGTTTTGCCTGTGGATGAAGTCCAGATTGGGCTAATTAGTGTATATTCGTAATGATGGTTCAACAGCACGAACACACCAAGTCCATGAAAGAGAGAGGACACACACACCAGCGCTTAATTCAGCGCTGGTGTGTGTCCTGTCTCTTTCTTGGTCTATGTGTGTTTGCCTGTGGGCCGAACTTGGGCTAGCCCACGTGGGCCGGACTTAGGTTAGCCCATGTGGGCCGGACTTCGGCTTGCCCATGTGGGCCGGACTTGGGCTTGCCCATGTGGGCCGGACTTGGGCTAGCCCGTGTGGGTCCCCGCTGCACTGCCGCCTAAGCCCCCCTGGAGGTCCCCTCTAAGAAGCCCATTACTGCCCCTATGGGTCCCACAAAGGACCGAGGAAAGCCCCCTGTATCGTTTTTATGCATGTAGACCATTGGGGTCCCCTGCTGGTCCTATGTAGCAAGCCCACTGGGCTGCCCCTGTGGGTCCCGCGCGATGCCGAGTTGCAAATCCCGCATATATCCCACATCGGGCCCCCATGGGCTGCCCGTGTGGGGCCCGCGAGGGCCCGCAATTCCGAGCCCCGTTTGTGCTACTGGGGGTGTATCGACTGAGATACCGTCCCACCCTGGAGACTTTCGCCTGCTGAAGCCAGAAAGAATGCAACGTAGATCATCTTCAGTGCAAGGTGGCAGAAATGCTGATTCAAGCACAGATTGCATGCTACGAGATGGTTGACTGGGAACTTTTGAAAGCGCAGTCAGACCGGGAGCAGAAAAAAAAGCATTAAATTCATCAGCAAGCGTCAGAGATAATGCCCCAAAGTTACGGGAAATGGAATCAGCTACATTCCTAGGTGCACAGCCACGTAAGCGATTAACAACATCCCAGGACTTATCTGGCTTCCCTTTCAACGCCACAAACCTTTCTTGGAAATACTGACGTCTTTTTGATCGGAGTAAAGCATTAGCTCTGTTGCGGGCAGCCCTGTACAGTGCCCTCAATTGAGTGTTCTTCGGCGAGCGCCTACAACGGGCCCAAGCCATTTCCCTTTCTGCAATAGCCGATAAAACGTCGTTGTTAATCCACGGAAGACCAGACTTTCTTTGCTTTATGGATATAGTTTTTTTATACGACTCCAACAACAGCGTGAAGGTTTCGACAAATGAATCATAAAGCGCGTTTTCGGATGCGCAAGTTAGGAACAGATCCCAGTCGTATTTTTGAATTGCGGAGTCAATTCGAAGTCGGTCAATGACTTCGATTGTGTCCAATTTATCTTGCCTCATAGCCCTTATCCCAGCTTGTGGAAAGACACGACAGCCAACGAAAAAATGGTCCGCCAATTTTTGTTCAACGATAAATGAACAGGATTCATTGTGTACAAGACGAACGTTCACGTGGTCAAGGCAAGACGATACTAATTTACTACCAAACATTTCAACACGTGTGGGAAGGTTGATTGTGGCATCAATGCCGGCATCGGCAAGAGTGTTTAAATAATCGACAACCAATTGCTTTTTAGTTTTCAGAAGGTCAATATTGATGTCACCAATCATGCAAATACGACCCTGTGGAAAGTTAGTTTTACTCAGCTCATCGTTGAAATAGGCAATATTTTGCTTCGGTGGGCGATAAAAAGCAATCACAGTTATGTCAAAATGTCCCTTATGAATACAGACAGCTAATGATTCCGCAGTAGTGAAAGAGATAGAAGTTGTTGTTGAAACCCAACTATCCTTGACAAAAATCGCTATACCGCCCCCTAGCCCAGAGTGACGAGTGAAGAAAAAGCTAGAGTATCCCAAAATTGAAAATTGTTGCGAATGGTTATGCGAAATGTTAATCTCGGTCAAAACGAAAACATCACTGACATACACTGACTATACAGCAAAATTCGTCCCAGTGCTTCCGAAGACTTCGAATGTTCACATGAAGAACAGTAAAACAACTTTCAGTAGTAGTAAGGAATGCGTCACGAAGAGCCGAAAAATCACGAAATGAAATCAAACCAGAAGACATGAGAAGAAAGGAGGCGATTAAGATAGCCTAAGTCAACACCGATAAGTCCGACAAATGCCTAACACGAATGGATGGATCCCCTTCCCTCTTACGCAAGTAAATGTGACCGTTCTTAACCCACACAAAATCGTAGGCCTTTGCCTTGGCAGCAGTACGTGTAGCCCAAAGACGTTCTCTGTTGCTTTTTGAAAGGTTCTCGGCGAAGAACAACTTGGAGTGTTCATTGCTTTGAACCAAGGATCGGAGTTTTGACCGAGGAAGCAACCACTTATCTCGAATGCTGACGGCTGAAACTCTTACTAGAACGGGAGCAGGACCGCTCCTACGAGGGGCAAGCCTATGCACAGCCACCACCTGATCCTGTGAGAAGGAATCAATTGCAAGCTCAACACTCAAATCCTTCAGGACTTCTATCAGGTTCTCATCCGTGTTTGTGGGAAGGCGATGTATCTCTAGGTTGGACAACCTGCTGTATTCTTCAGATTCATTTAAATCGGACTGTAGTTTCATGATAGTTGAGGCCTGAGAGGTGACACATGTTTCTAGGGACTGCACCTGAGTGGTCAACTCAGCAATGGTCTCATCTCGAGCCAGAGAACGAGCCAGAAGCGAGTCATAGTTTTTAGAAAGACTATCAAGGGACGACTGAACTTCATTCACCACAGATTTCAGAAATTCTACTTCAGGTTTCAATGAAAGAAGTTCATCCAGTTTTAGGTCTAACATGGAAATGGAGTCTACACGTTCTTTTATCGACAGCAATACCTCAAGCCTTTCGTTGATAGCAGCCAATTGCTCAGATGTGCTGGCGGAATCAGCCTGAGAAGAAGTACCAACGCGGCACTGTTTGCACCGCCATTTATCACGTTTTGCTCCCATAGAAGAGTAAGTAGTATCTGCAACTCCAGAGCAGTCCTGACCCAAATGGTAGTGGCCAGAACAACTACAACATATCAGATACCTACAATCAGCAACAAAGGGCATTAAGCAATGAGCACACTTTCCCTCTGACATGATAAAACACTACAGAGTTTGCAGTTGGCGGCAGAATTATAGAAAAAAAATGGACAACGGTTCTCAACGCTCACCTGCGTGACAGAGTGTAGAAAGAGAAGTTTATTTTTTTCTGTGTTAACATAGAAAATACAAAATAAAACAGATGAACTTAATGCTCTGATCAATCAAGCACATGCGCAGTGACGCAGCACTGAGCACGTCAGTAATGCAGTAAGAAAGCCGATACTCGACCGCCGCGCAAAACGATGAAGTATGTCGACCATTTGCGCAAGAACTCAGCCTCGCTCATTGACAGAGCGTCCACGCATGCTTGTTCAAAGAGGCGCGTGCGGAGGCGCGGCAACATTGGGAACATTGTTCTTTGCGGACGCCCATTTAAGGATGCCACTCCACGCTGCCGCCACAAAACGAACATGCCGACACACAAGAGCATATTTTGAAACACTTCGGGAGAACTAGTGCGCGCTTCCAGGCGGGTTAAAAACATGCGTGACACTAATGTCCAAAAGGTGCGCGCAACTACACACTCAAACATTGCGTGCTGCAAAGTTTCAAGGAGACCACACTGCGGGCATCGGGCGGAGGGCGCCACGCCCCACGCCGCAAGGCGGTCTCTTGTGGGCAGGACCCGCCAGCCTCGCAGCCAGCCGAAGTCCCTGACATCTGCAGGAAGCGCAGCTGAGGTCAGTTGGCGCCAGCGTGCCCGTCTCGTTTTCTGGAGTTGTTCGCGGGTCAGTGCAGCGACCGTTAGTGCTTCACACATCCTGGAGGGCGGGGTTTCATCAACATCCAGATCGGGCACGCTGGCAGTCAACGACGCCAGTGTGCGAAGCACATTAACGAAAAATGCCGGCGGCTGCTCGGCTGTAGGGCCAACCACGTGTTGTGTAAAAAACACGTTACGCGCTGTACCCAGAAAGTATGTGAGCCGCGGACGTAGTACGTCCTGAATTGCCGCTGGTGTGACGTGGAATGTTATCGAACGGCGAGGGTGGAGGCTGTGTGAGAACCCTCTTATGCTTCCTATGACATCAAGGCTGCTAGAACCGAGGCTCTCGTTAAGCAATTAAGCAGACAGGGGAAGGGGAATGAGGGGCTTGTTATACATATATATATATATATATATATATATATATATATATATATATATATATATATATATATATATATATATATATATTGTAAAGAGGAAGTCGCTTAGCAGACGGAGCAACAGAACCGATGCGCGGCGCGAGGCGAGAAGAAGACGATCGGCAGCTTAAGCAGCAGAACCGACGCGCGCCAAAAGCATCAACTGTTCCGGGACCGGACCTGCCCTTGCCCGCTCTAACCGGCCTTAACAACCAGTCATCTCTTGCCAATAAAGGCCGCTACATCTTGGTGGAGGTGCGGGATTCCGTCCTGGAGCTACGTAACCGTACCATCACTACCCCCATGCCTGCCAACGCCAACCAGCCAGCCAGCTCCTCGCCGGCACCCGTTGCTTGCCATGGTGCGCTCCGCCAGCGCGACCCTGCCGTCTTCAGCGGCACGGACGATCACGACGTGGAGGATTGGTTGTCCTCTTACGACAGGGTGAGCGCTCATAACCGTTGGGACGACACTATGAAACTCACCAACGTCATCTTCTACCTAACCGGCGTCGCCCACCATTGGTTCCAAAACCACGAATCGGACTTCACCACCTGGACCGAATTTAAAACCAGCTTCACCGACATCTTCGGCCGTCCGGCAGTACGCAAACTTCGCGCCGAGCAGCGTCTTCGCGTTCGCGCACAGCAGAGTGGTGAATCATACACCAGTTACATAGAAGATGTCGTCAGTCTCTGCAAGCGCGTCAATGCGTCCATGGCGGAGGCCGAAAAAGTTAAACACGTCCTGAAAGGAATCGAAGACGACGCTTTCAATATGCTTGTGGGCAAAAACGTCACATCTGTCACCGATATATTCGACCACTGCCAAAACTACGACGAGCTCCGCCGACACCGCGTTTTCACTCGGCAGCCCTCTGCACAGACAGACACAGTAACTAGCCTGAGCATGACGACAGAGGACAGCTCGCTACTGCTCCAGATCAAGCAGTTTGTCCGTGAGGAGGTTGCGCGGCAGCTTTCGCTTCTTCCTACCGTTCCGAGTCCATCTAACCTAATGTAGCGGCCTTTATTGGCAAGAGATGACTGGTTGTTAAGGCCGGTTAGAGCGGGCAAGGGCAGGTCCGGTCCCGGAACAGTTGATGCTTTTGGCGCGCGTCGGTTCTGCTGCTTCAGCTGCCGATCGTCTTCTTCTCGCCTCGCGCCGCGCATCGGTTCTGTTGCTCCGTCTGCTAAGCGTCTTCCTCTTTACAATATATATATATATATATATATATATATATATATATATATATATATATATATATATATATATATATATATATATATATATATATATATATATACTGCGCAGAGCTCCAGCGCCTGAGAGAAAACTGGAACGGCGTTCTAGAGCGGATACAAAAAAGGGCTGTCGCGTGTAGGAATATCGCAAGGCCATGGAGCTGCCTCCAGAGAGTGAATTGCGTAGTTTTCATCACATTGCATCGACGGGCTCTAAAGCAACTGACCACTGGGAGAGCTCAGATCCGGACGTGATCGTGGAAAATGCAAGGTGGAGGCCAAGAACTGACTGTCTGACTGAAGAACTGACTGTCTGGCTGAAAAACTTTATATTTAAAATATGTACAGCGAGCGAGTGGAGTGGTCCTTAAGGGGCCGTTCCTTACAAACGCTTGGTGGGCTTCTCATTACAGGCGCCCATTGGCTCAGCTGCTGCTTGATCGCGCCCGACCAGGGCCTTTTGGCTCGCCAGGTCACAGCAGCCGAGCTGGGCCGCCTCCTGTCCTCCCGGATTTCCGGATTAAGAAATGAACTTCTGTTTAAATCTTTTTCCCATACTACTAAATCTTTTCAGTGTATAGTTTCGGTGCATCGAAGTTCGCCAGTAACCACAGGTTACACCACGTTAACAACAGCGACGCCAGTTTTACAGATTATTTACCTTTTGTAGCTTGAAAAGGCCATTAAAAAAACAGAAGGGTTGGGACCACTGGCTCATTTCTTAAGTAAACTGCAGTATGTGGGCACACTTTTTATGATACGGGTCTCAGAGGCTGGGCTATAAAGCCGGTCACTTCAAAAATAGTGATCAAACAGCCCGTTTCGTCGTAGAAGTGACATGATTCTTTCCAGTGGAAGGAAAGTTTCTAAGTGCGATTTCCCCGACCATAATTGCGTCTTTTGTTCTTTGACAAACATCAACATGAATAGAAAGACTAACGTGAGTTCATGTCTGATGTCGCAAGCTAACGTGTGGAAGAAAGAGGAAAAAATTCAGGACGCACTTTGACCGTCTAACGTGCGTAGAGGCGAAAGCGTTTTCCACAATACTTTGACTTCCTCTGTGGACCTGGTAACATCACCACAGGATGACGTCACAGATAATTAATGTATAATTCCTAAGTAATGAAAAATTACTAATAAATGACTAATTACTGATAAATGACTAAATACTAATTAACTACAAATTACTGACGCTTGTGCTTCGCCTTCAGGAGTGGAACGCGACACCGTGTTGTAGCGCTGCCAGGGAGTTCACGGAACGCCACCACCCGTCCAGCGCAATGCTTTGCCCTTGGAACGCAATTCTTTTTGAGGAATCGAAATGGCGCAGTAATTCTCTGTCATCTCGGTGGACACCTGAAGCGCACCGCATACGAAGGGAGGAAGTGGGAGTGAAAGAAGAAAGAGGGGCCGTAATGAAGAAAATGAAAATTGTATTTGAGGAAAGAGAACTCCGCATTTACTGTCTCACATATCTCGGTGGACACCCATAATCGGTTTGTAGAGGAAGGGAGGAAGTCGGAGTGAAAGAACAAAGAGGGGCCGTAATGAAGAAAATAAATTTCAGGAAAGGAAATCGCGCTGTAACTGTCTCGGATATCTCGGTGGACACCCGTCAAAAGCATGACACCTCTGCTCACAAGCTTCTGCTGACAGCCTTCTGTCGACAACGATGAAGCATTAAAGGTTGCCTGCCCAGGGTCCGGACATTTTTGAAAAACAAGCCCACTGCATAGATGAGGCATTGAAGAAAACCTCGCAATATACTAGACCCATGCGTGCCCCAAAAAGCTGCAAAAATTCAAATCAAAGCCCGCTCGTTCTTTCCTTCTACAAAAATGTTCCCGTCCACTACTCAAAACCTCTTTGACGTCATGGGGGTTACTTTCGCTAAAGGCATTCTATTGGTGCATCGTTCTGACTGAGGGGAGAAGGTTGGGCGTAGCCTTGGCGTCGCGTCGTCTGCGCAACGCTTTCCGCAGCGCCTTTCGTTTTAGCACATGCCTACAAACCCGCATGAAGGAACAAAAAAAAAACACTGCGGAGGGAGCGTACGGCGACAGCCTTGAACCCTAGTCATAAACAATTGGCTGTGGCTTAGATAAGGTTAAGCCTGGATATGCGAAAAGCTCTCGCTGCTTTTAAGCCAACTGCCAAGCTACCACTTCTGGATCGGTGTTTCTGCGCCGTCCGACTGTTGCTTCTTCTCCTTCCACGGCGAGTGTCTCTGCCTGTTAAATGGGCAAGCGCGCCTTATGCAGGGTGTCCACGCTAACTTTAGCCAAGGGTTAAAAAAATATTTAAGGTAGGCCAGGGAAACCAATTACATACATTTACCAACCGGCTTGCGCATCATAGGCAATTTTTTCTTTTGAAATTAGTTAATTAGCAATTAAGATAATGTTTCTAAATGCGTAAATATTGACTTTAAACAGAAAATGTGAATAGTAAACTTGGAGAACACCTTCAAAAACCCCCATTCTATTTATTTGCGATAAAGAAAACTTCACGTGCATCTTTCTTCCAAGCTCCAAAAAAAGCCCGCGAAATAAAAAAAAATCACGTGACTAGCGCATTCGCGCGCCATGATTGTGCTGCTCTCAACCATGGCTTGAGTGTACGAAATCAGATGATGGCAAGGCGCGACGACCTCAATGCGCCGGCAGGCCGATATAACAACGATGGTTGCTGCCCCCCCGCGAGCCAGTCTGCAAGCGTGACGGTGCAAGTTGCAGCGAACTTGCTTATCTTCTTTTGCCTCTCAGTGGCGAATAGAACTCGTTGCATTTATGTTTGTCACCTTTGGCCATTTCATAGCTCACAATGCCCGGGGCGTTCGCTGCAACTTGCACCGTCACGCTTGCAGACTGGCTCGCGCGGGCGCCGCAACCACCATTGACATATCCCCCGGCCGGCGCATGATGTCGTCGCGCTTAACCAGCAGCTGATTTCGTTCACTCAAGCCACGGTTGAGAGCAGCACAATCGTCGCGTGTGAATGCGCTAGTCACGTGATTTTTTTTGTATTTCGCCGGCTTTATTTGGAGCTCGGAAAAAATATACACGTGAGGTTTTCTTTACCGCAAAGAAATGGAATCGGTGGTTTCTGAAGGTGCTCTCCAACTTTGCCATTCACATTTTCGGTCTAAAGTCAATATTTAGGCATTTAGAAAAATTATCTTAATTGCTAATTAACTAATTGCCAAAGAAAAAATTGCCTATGATGCTCAAGCCGGTTGATAGATGTATGTAAGTGGTTTCCCTGGCCTACCTCGAATGTTTTATTTTTTAACCCTTGGCTAAATTTAGCGTGGACACCCTGTATACCCTTCTTTTGAAATGTGCACTGCGCACGGCTGCGGCGAAAGGTCAAACGGTGGCGAGGATGGCCCCCTCTTCTATGGCCGCCGCCGCCGCTCACGCGTTGTCGTAACGCCTTGCGAAAGAACCTTTTCCTCTTGGGACGGCGACCGCGCGGCGGCGGCGAAGGGTAAAATGGTGGCGAGGAGGAGAAGCGGCGACGCTTAGACGACGGATTCAGCGCGCGGCGGCGACGATGGCAGCGGCCACCTGCGCTCCGCGTGACGTCGCTCGGTTTCGCGCATGCGCAGCTGTGGCTAAAATTGATGACTGCGAACGCCAGACCCGGTGTTGACGAGCATAGTGAAGCTTTTGGCTTCAAAAAGTAAAAAAATAGTAAAACTGAGTGAGTCGGTTTGCCCCCCACCGTGATCACGTCACGAGATAGCCCTCTGCGTGCGCGCTCCCTTCTCAGTTTTTTTTTTCCATGCAAGCCCCCCGAAACAAGGTTTTAGTACTTGTGCAGTAGAGCCTTTCCCCTGCTCGCCCAATTGACCGCTCCGCACACACACCGCTTATACTTCGTGCATCTCGCCTACCCCTCGACTCCAATGAACGACATGAGCTTAGGAGCGGAGAAAAGACAAACACACAGAACACTAACACCCATTGAGAAGAGCAAACGGGCGGTTTCCGGGTCTGCGCTTCGCCGCGTGTTTCGAACAAAACCGACTTCCGCCCCTCCGGTCGTGAAACGATGAGGAGGTCTAAAAAAATGAAAAGGTGGCTCGCTAACTAGGGCTGACAAACAGATGTATGAAAGTATGCGCTCGATAACAAGTTTAGGTGGTCGAGCCGATCGCCCCTCTCGATCGTTCAGTGTGCGGAGAAAATGCAACGACGCTGTTCCGTCGTTGAATGCGCACGCAGCGACTGGAGCCGAACCACGATCCGGCAGAGATTTCCAGGAGATTATGAGTTGAGTTGTGTCTGGCTCCAACGCACCGGCCTTATACAACGGTAAAGAATGTGGTGGTTTGCGGAAGACACTTCGCTCCGGAAGACTACGTCCACGACCCAAGCAACTGGGGCGATGAAGGACAGAGAAAAAAAAAACGCGACGAAATACCGCGAGGACACCCAAGAGCAAAATAGAGTGGGCTTTGGGAGACCCACTTCTCTCCCCCCCCCCCCGCAGCTAGACCTAGTAGCAAGCAAAAACCAAGAAAAGAATTCTATTCACGGCGGGGAAATGACGTAGACATGTTGCGCGGTCCACCAGACACCACGCCTCCGGCTAACAACGGAGGAGGGAACGGAAGGACAGGAGGCCCGCTTCAAGAGAGGTAGAGGGTATTTTCGACCAGAGGGTAGTCCGGCGCCCCTTTAAAGGCGTCCGCCTTAATATTTTCCGGCTATTCTTACTTCTGTACCCTATTTTTGCTTGAAACCTCTGCTCGTTCAGCCGAATTTCTCCCACATTGTAAGGCAAAAATCACTTGTTATATTCCATTTATAGCGGTTCAACCATTGACGCTGTTTACTCCTGCAGCGTTAGGTATATGGACAGAGCTGAAGTCATTGACCACGTGCGCCAGCACTCATCTCCTAACGCGTCCAATGCAGCCAGCAGGCCCTGGGTTACGTTGCATACAATCCAGATGCCGGTCAGCTGTTCCATGGATTCACAGGTTCCTCCACATGGAGCGGTTTTATTCTAGAGAATCTGTCAAAGGCTGGGCATGGCCACCTGCTCCACCACCACCGAGCATCCGGGGGGTGCTTCGTCCGGACGGGACGGACGCAAAGCTCAGGGCTCGCGGCGCCGGCTATTATTTGTGATGCTGTTTCTGATTGCCACCGTAAAATTACGTGAGCGGAATCGAATGGTGTTGCGCTTATGGCGAATTCCGCTAGTTAACTTAGAGCAGGAGGTGGTGAATGAGAATTCTATTTGTCGATTGGGATCGGGTTCGCATGTTACACTGGTCGTTTTGATGCAACTCACTTCCCGGTGCGGCGCTCTCGCTCGATCCTCCGAAAAGCGGCTGCTTTAGCCGGAACTCCTAGGGTGCGGGGCCGTCACTTCACCCATGGCCAAGCAGTGTGTTCATGTTTTTCGCTTAGATTGAGACATCGCAGGTTTACCCTGAGCGTTTATTTACTATCTGACTGCGTCTTCCGAACGCAGAGTGACGCCTCACGCCCGGATCATTCGGAAAGCGATTGAAGCAACCGAGACATTAGCGCCTGTGATGATGGCGATGGAAATTTCCTGCGTGAGCCGTGTTCGTCGTCGTTTTCGACCTGAACAATAAACATATATACGCAAAGATGGCATCGATATGAATAGATGAGCAATTTTTGTGCCAATTTCGATTTGGTCTGACTAAAACGCAGCTATATAAGGCTTCAAAACACCCGTGTTTTTTGTCACCGTCTGAGGAAGTTAAGGTCGAATAAATTAAGCTTAAGGAGAGCGGAAGCGCTATTACCGATATCCGGTCGAGAACACCAGGGTTTATGTGTGATAAAAAAGGTGTTCAAATGTTAAAAGAATGAAGGCAGTTTTAAAGAAAAATAAAAATATTTTTGTGTTTTGATGCACCAGGTATGCAGCGCTAAGGCAACTCTAATTGCAGACAACCTCTGTAACGCTTTCAAGAGTGGGCAACTACAGCTTGACAATCGCAGAAGCTAAAAGGCCACTTCTATCCCAGTTGTGATGCTTCATTTGGTTCGATTGTCTGGACTGGGCGTATACCTACTAAGAGAACAATGATAGGACTCATGATCGGATTTATTGCGCTAAGCCCTCATATGAGTGTCATTGTTGTTAACAGAACGTTTGGTCCTGGCTGCTAAGAGGAGGACGAAAACTGCGCACATTACGCATGTCATGCAGTAGACACGTACCCTGGTGATGGTTTATTTCGTTCTACTTTAAGGACCGATTGTGACCGGTTGTCATTCACACATCATGCTATCCTACCAGTGATCCAAGAGGTCGCTATCAAGGGCAGCGCTGACGAGTAGCGAGAGAACTGTAGATCACGCTGCCATGGACGTTGATCGAACTGCCGAGGAGACTGCGCAAGATAGCCAGCAGCAACAAGAGATGTCTGCTTTGTCCGCATTGTTTATTAACCTACCCGATCACCTAGCTAGACCGCCCGAGCTGCGGTGGCCATTTTCGACGGGCGCACAACCCGACAAGGCTCAGAAGCGCGTCCCTCAAGGTTCACCGTCGGTGTCTTGGCCATTCCCCCGTAGTGGGTATGCGCCATTTCATTTGAGGCCAACCAACCAATCGAGCTTCGGAGGGGATCCTCGCCTGGATGTGGAGAGGCATTCCGAGAAATTTTCGTGCAGACCCTAACTGGGTTTCACATCCTCCCACTTACGAAGCCACTGCTCCATCGGCGCTGACGAGGCCGGTGAGTCCTACACTGGAGGTGGGCAATGTATACAGTCGCCGCCAGTGTGTCCCAGGAAGAATGATGACAAAGCGCGGAGAGGAAGTTGTGTTAATTAACCCCTGCGATGCTTGGTAAGAACGAGGCTCAACAAGCGTTGAAATTCGGCTACGACGAAAAGGGGACGCGAGGGGCAGGGACGAAAATAGTCAGGCAGCCATCGTTTGTCTGTGCAAAGATTAATTCTCCACGCCTCCCTAGTGTAAAATTTTCTGGCGCGGTTCCCGCTTAAGCATAATTAAGGAGAATATTTTTTGCCCTTTTCAGCACTATGTGATCTTAAAAGCTTTGCAATGCTGCTATCGCGGTACTAATAAGGTCACGTGATCGCGTACTCTGAGAAGGACGCCTGCGCAGCAATATTTTGTCATAGTGCTTAGATTATTCTGACACTATAATTTGAAGACCGCTATTGAGTGCTCCCTGTATCTAGTCTGCATGGTAATATTTGACCATAGTGCCTAGAATATACTGGAACTATAATTTGGCTACTAAGATGACCCGCTGCGGTGGCTCAGTCGTTACGGCGCTCGGCTGCTGACCCGAAAGGCGGGGGTTCGATTTCGGCCGCGGCGGCCGAATTTCGATGGAGGCGAAATTCTAGAGGCACGTGTACTGTGAGATGTCAATGTACGTTAAGAACCCCAGGTGGTCGAAACTTCCGGAGCCCTTCACTACGGCGTCCCTCATAGCCTGAGTCGCTTTGAGACGTTAAACCCTAATAAACCAAACTAAGTTGCGTTGCCATAATGGCTGCCTGCTGTTGTATGAATATGGAGCTCTAGATCTAGACTCAGCATATTTGCTCTGCGGAGGAGCTCTCTGGCTTCAGGAACCTTACCACGCGAGTTGCCTGGACAACATGTCTGCCGACTCTAGTCCTGAGGGGAACATGTCTGACCACGAGAAAGTGGAAAACCTACTGGAGCATCTAGCTTTGCTGGCTGCCGAGAAACCGAGTGGCTGGATGGTTAAGAAGACTGTTGCCTACATCAAGAATATTCCATGCTGCAGAGGATGTGCCGAAGAATTCTGTAAACAGCTAACCGCCAATGAAATTTTGTCTCTGCTTACTGATGGTTACCTGGTACCATGCCTCATACCATGGGCATGAGCTCAGGGATGCCTCTCAAGGTATGTAATGGGGTCAGGTAACTGATAGACAACCAGTCATGGGTCTCGCGACTATAGTATCAAGACATGAACGCCCATCAGATGGAGCAGGACATCAGCATGCCTTCGTGTGTGTCCCACGGAGATTGGAGGGCTACAAGATCCTAATGAATTGCACTTCGTCAGCGTTGCGCCTCGAGTGAATGTGCCTCTTTCAGTATGTCAGGACTTGCAGCAGCGTTTTCTTCAAAATAAAGAGGATTTCTCGCATTTGTCGTTTTTCTGGCCCTGCTCGTCAATACTGGCTAGTATACCCAGTCCCATAGCAACTGGGACTGAGTGAACAGGTGCCATATGTAATAAAGGAAACAGTGTTGGTATGAACACAGGTTACTGGCAGTGAGTTCTTAGGTCGCTGGATGCTGGGAGGTAAGTGCAGCTTTTATGGAACATCGAGGTCCGTACCCAAAAAATTCAGGCCGCCGTTTTTTCACCTGAAGTGCGGTGAGGCGAAAGCCTTAGGCGCGGTGCTGCTGGCTTGTGTCACTGATGTGTGGTTAAGATGTTAAGCTTCGCCTCTAAGAGTGGAACACGACAGCGTCTTGCAAGCTGCCAGGGAGTCCACAGAATGCCATCGCCCGTTCGGCTCTACCTTTGCTCGTCGGCAAATTGGTTTTTGAGGAAAGGAATATATCTGCCTCACATATCTCGGTAGACACCTGAACCAGCCCATAAGGGAAGGGAGGAAGGTGGGAGTGAACGAAGACACCGTATTCACTAGACGCGCCTTTGATCATTCCCAACCATAAAAAAAAAAGCTGGCATGGCGGAGTGGCTACGGAGACCCTGGTTGGTTCCCAATCTCGACGAATTTCTCACTTGGTTCTATTTATTTATTTATTTTACTTGGAAAATCAGTTTACCATTCTTTTAATTGGTTGCATGGTTGCTAGCCAAAGTACAATTGGACCCATTTGAAATTCGCGCACCGTTCAAAAGCGTGACATTTCTGTCGACAACAACTGCTTACAACGATGAGGCATTAAAGGCTTCCGCCTTAAAAAAATGAAGGTTATGATTGCTACCAGGCATTTGGGGCCAGGATACTGAGGTATTGTGCTAAAAAAGCACTACATATCAGTGATAATACCAGAAATAAGCGACCACAGTTGCTTTGTCGCTAATGTTCGACATTTTCCTCATTTTATCCAAGAGGTAGACTTGGAAAAGTTTTATTTTTGACCAAGGCTCACTATATACATCAATGAAGAATGAACTTGCGTCTTTGCTTCCTGACTTTATTAATCTAAGCCAGGATTTAGATTATAGTTCCCTTTCACAAGTATTCAAGAATAAGCTGGAATGCCTTTATTGATAAATATATACCATCTAAAAGTCCTTCTGGAAAGCTCCGCCGCGACATACCATGGATCACGCGACAGACTAGACGGCTTATCAGGACAAAACATCGGCTTCGAAAATCATAGAAAAAAAATCGGTGCCCTGTAGTATTGCAGTCGATTCCTGCTCTTGGCAGTACACTAAAGACTAAATTAAAGCTCTTAAAGATAGCTTTTTAAATTTCTTGGGATCTAAACTGCGTATGAATCGCAATGAATTTTAGGACGTTTTTGAAACACAACCAGTCGGAATCCCGAATTTACACCTCAATGGTGAAGTTATTACTAGTGATGGTGATAAGGCATGCTGCTTTAACGTTTTTTTTTTCAGTCTGCTTTTGCTACATGGTACATCAAAAAACTTCCGTTAACTCGTGACTCTGTCATTTAAACCATGTCTGAATATGTTTTTACTTACCGAGGTTTGTCAAAATTGCGTAGTGATATCAATACATCTTCTGCCGGTGGTCCTGATGGTGTTCTTAACATTGTTTTAAAGCCATGCGCGGATGAAGTATTTCATCGCTTATTCATCTTGTTCCGAGCATCTCTTAACTCGGCGTCTCTGCTAATTGACTGGAAAAATGCTAATGTGGCACCAGGGCATAAAAGTGGTTCAAAAAGCTATGTTGTGAATTATGGACTGAATTCTTTAACCAGCGTTTGCTGTAAAACGTTGGAGCGCATAATATATAGCGGAGTCATAAAACACCTTGACTCCGATGAGAATTTACAGAAATTCAATATGGCTTTAGGTTAGGTTTTTCCTGTACTACTCATGTTGCTTGAGTTTAGTAATGATCTGTGTTCTTCCATACACGCTGGCTCTCAAATAGATTGCGTATTTCCAGATTTGAAGAAAGCCTTTGAGTCTGTACCTCATTTACTATTATTGCATAAGTTAAGTTGTCTTCGTCTGCACCCCACTGCTATCGATTGGCTTCATTCGTATCTTCAGGCGCGCATGCAGCGTGTTTTGTTTAATGGTTCGGACTGAGATTATGTAAATGTTTCCTTATGTGTACCGTAGGGGTCTGTTCTTGGACCCCTTCCTTTTCTGATTTATATGAATGATATTGTTTCGGATCTTACCTGCAAAGTTTGACTATATGCTGACGACTTAATCGTTTACCATGTTGTGGAAAGTTCCTCTGATGCGATAAAACTTCCACGAAATTGGCTTCCATCCAGTGCTGGTGCTCAAAATGGCAAATGGATTTGAACGCTACAAAATGCCAGTTTATCTCATCCACTCGATAGCGTTCGTCATTACAAACAAGTTAGTCATTACAGAATGCTCCCCTGCGAAAGTACTTCAATATTTGTATCTCGGCGTTTATTTTGCATCTAACCCAACGTGGACGAGGCAAGTTGGGTATATTACGTCCAAAGAAGGCAGGGTGCTTAATTTCTTTGAACAAAATTTCAATAAAGAACGGTCTAATGTCAAATAACTCCTGTACTTCACTTACATACGAGCAATCCTTGAATATGCCTGGCCTGTATGGCTTCCCAGTTTCCTTACTTATCTGACCTTCTCGAGCACGTCCAGAATAATCCTGCGAGATTTGTGTCCACTAATTACAGCTTCTGAACTAGTGTCCCGTCTGCTACAAACCACCTTGGTTTGAGATCTATAGCTAACTGTAGGAAACATTTGAGGTTGCTAATTATGCATCGCATCTATTTGGCAAAGCTGAGCATTGGGCACATAGCTGGGCGCAGAGGCCGCTGCCTGCTTCAACATAATTTTTTTTTCTAGACGACTTGATCATCACTGGAAGAACAGAGAGATTAAACGTAGGACAGATATTTGCAAAACCTCCTTCTTTCCCCAGATGATCAATGAGAGGATCAGTCTGCCAGCCGGTGTCACTGAGCGCTGCACGGAATATTAATTCCGCGCCTTTTTATATGATGTGTGACATGGCGCGCACTTCTCTTGCGCATGTCTTTCATTTCATTAGTGTCATTGTGTTTATGGGGCGCGGTTTTCCTCCTTCAGTGCGTGCTTTTCCTCATCTATTATAAGTTGTGTCATTGTATTTTTGTTACCCTGCGGTACTTTCGGCCAAACGAGCAGAAGTTATTGGTTACCCCCCCCCCCCCCCGCTCTCAAATAATGCCTTCAGGCGTTGCAGGTCTCTGTAATACATAAATGAATAAACAAATAAATAAATAAATATGCTCCAAATTAAGGACACATAGGTTGTTTTGGTTTCTCTATTACTTGTAAAATCAGTCCTTCTCTTTCACACCACACTCTTTGGCGTGCCCGCGTCAGCTCCAGAATTTCTTTCTTTCACGTGTTAGCTCTGCCCATCTCGTCCGAGCAGCCCTTTTCCTTGCGCAAGCCCCAAGAAGAAGATGAGGTAGAATAAAAAGCATACATTCAGCCCGAGGACATCATCATCATCATCATCATCATAATTGCTCGTGCGCGCTCGTTCGGCCTCCGTCTCTAGCATTCGATGGTTCGAACACTGCGCCGATTGTTCCTACATTCGCAAGGCGTGGCTATGAATTGTGCCCCTTCCAAGGCCCCTCCAAGTGACCATCCGCACTCTCGACCACCTACAGCGCTGCGGCTCCTGGCTGAAACATCTTTGCGCAGCGTCGCCGAACAGGAGTTGTGCTGCCACCGCGGGATGTCAGGACACAGCTTGCCCTCTGCGCAGCCGTCCTGTGAGTGGCCACCCGCCATCGAGCTCGCCGAGCGCCCCCTCGTTCCGGTCCTACTCTCGGACAGCAAGCAAGGAGTACAGCGGGCTGCAGACGCCCGCCGCCAAAGATGTCCGACTGAGTGGGCACCCCAGCTGTTCGCACGGGAGACCGCACAGCCTGGCAGGATCGTCCGCCGTCCTCCTGGCCACCATGGCGGGGCTTTGCCATCAGAGACCTCAGAGGTGAGATTTACGGGCATACAATAGCTCTGAGATATCTAGGCAATTGTAACATTTGGAGGAGAATTTAGTAGATTGCTGATTGGGTTAAATTGGCAAAGGACCGATATTTTGCATGCTGTAGTCGAAAAAAATAGTAGAGCAGAGCTTACCTGCTGTCAGCGAAAGCTGCTTGGAATCAGCAGCGTTTCCGGCAGGTGAGGTTGGTCTGCTGCATGCTTGTAACGAGGGCGGTAGCGCTGGCACAAGCATATTTAGACATCTTATGCACCCGACGCGCCATCCATACGCACAAATAGCTACGTCGCTTCGCTTTTCTGTGCACATTTAATTGCTCGGCGTCTATCCACTCTTAGGGTGTGTTTAGCTAGTTGGCTTTAACTTGTTTCGATCACTTATAGGTACTTAGCCTAAACTCTCTGCTCAAAGCTCGTTTATCTACTTCGCTTCATCGCTTTATGACCCAGCACACCCCGTTAGTGGTGTAGCGGCACGTTCAGCTCAGATATCAAGACGCTTCCGACTTTCCAGTCAGATTGGATGACTATCACATCTGCTGGCTTGCCGATTGTTCAAGGATTATGCCTTGCACGCATTTCGCAAACATGTATCCTGGTCTCCCCTTCGCACCTCGTCAACACGGCATTGAACTCCACAGCTGACTCCTTGTAGCGTTCGCAAGCCTCACGCGGCTGATCTTACGCGATGACCTCCACCGCCATGTATAGGAATCCTCATTTAACCTCATTTAAATACCGCCTTAGCTTCACCAGCTCCGCTGCCACCGCGGCCTTCAAGCCGCGGTACAGCTTTCTGTTTTCGTTCTCTCCAACCTCCTGCCTACAACCACAGCGCTGTTCCCGATATTTCCTTTCCTCCCAGTCCTGCTCGCTACTCACGCTGCGGCTTACCAGGCGTTCACTACATTCTTTTTTACATGAGTTGTATGGAACGACTTGTATAAAGCTACGGCAGCTCTCTCTGTAAAAGAGCAACGTTACACTTCCAAATTTACGCTTACGCTTCAGAGGTAATTTTTGGTTAATATTAATTTTAAATAATCAAGTCAGCAAAGCTAGGGTGTTTATATTTTTATCACCACAGAGTTGACTGGTAACAGTGTTTTCAACACAGCGCCGTTTAGTTCAGCTCTCTTCGCAAGATTTCACGCGTAGGACAGTCCCAGCTGGTATCAGTTTCAAGAACAGTGCCGCGCATTGTCTCGTTTTGTTTTCTTTGTTTTTTTTTTGTTCTTGAAGTTAACTGCTGTGTGATAAAGAAAGAAATGGCACTTATAGTATTTTTTGCGCCGCATAACTGACATTCTGTTTCCTGAACATGTGTTTACCATGTGCACATTTCGTCTGCCTTTTCACTCGCAAGCACTACATTAAACTCCATGCTCTAACATTTTTCGAGCAGCTGACAACGTTGTCTCGGCTTACTGGCGGAGCAGGACGTCTGTCTTGCACTCCTCGGGCACCGACCTGTGCCTTCGCGATGTCAGCGAACTCTTCACCGCCTGACCCTTTCGCGAGCACCACCGCCCCTGCAAAGGGGCTGGAGATGGCCGACCAGGAGGACACGCAGTATGCCGGACGCTTCTTCTCGGACGGGGCTCTCGGCTGCTTTTCCCCGTCCTGAAACGTGAGTGGCACTGCGTTGGCGCCTACAGACTGTTATGTCCGCAGCAGACTTGAAACGAGGAGTTCGAGGGCACAAAGAACAAATGTTTTTGCACAGTAGAGTGATATACAGTAGAAACAAACCTGGGGAAGATGTTCGAAGCAAATTCCCTTTTTGAATGAGGGTCCCGGCATGAGACAGGGTAAAGGGTATGAGTTACACTGCTCCCAAAGGAGGAGCGGTGAAAACCTTTTCGCCCGTTTTTTTTTTTTTGTCAGACGGGAACATTAGGCGGATGTTACACAGCTACTGGGGATATGTTAACAAAAACAGGACTGAACCGAGATTTTCGATGTACGTTGTTTTCACATGGGGACATAGAAAGAAACTAGACGTTATGAAATTTTTAAAAAGTTTTTCGCGCCATTGTTTGCTTGGTTCCTTGCCTGCATTTCTGCTAGCTTCCTTGGCGCCAACATGTTTACTGTAAGGAAGTTCGGAGTTAATCTTAATTGTTGACAGGCTAGTAATCACTTTAAAGGAGCACCGGGCCGTTTATTATTCCCTCGGATGCTCTTTTTAACGCGGTGGCGTTAAATTCCCCGTTGCCCAGAAAAACCGGCGCCGGTATTGTCGGCGCTGTGAGCGAAAAAAATGTGATGGCATAGGGTGGTCCAGGTGGCCATCGCAGGTGAAGTATCCTTGGTCTCGTGACCTTGTAGCGTGATCACAACCCGCCCAAGGCATTGTGAGGAAACTCACCGCGGTGGCAGTTGGAATGTGAATTAATGGTTGATCGCGAGAGGCTGCATGGGAAAAAAAAGCTTCGGTCGCACAAGCCCCACCGAATGCGGCACCCGCCTTAACAGGGCAGTGGTGCATACACTAACCTCTGCACTACTGCGAAAGGAATGGTGCGAGGACGCCCGGGGATCTATGAATGTAAAGTTGATCATGACCAGTCCCCCGTATGGTGGCCATTAACTCAATTATCGCTATCGCGTCATATCTTTATGACGGAGATTAAGTGTCACGTCTAATGTTTCTCCAAGTGTGAGAGGTTATTTATTTGTTTCATTTCAAGAAACAATTAAAGGCCCTCGTCACGAGGGTATTTTATGCGGCCTCGTAAAAAAGTCGAATATGAAGAAGGAAGAACGGGCATCTAACATGAGGAACTAAACAAAACAAAACAAGAAAAGCGTAGTACCTGAAAAGTCAACGAGTATCAGAATGTGTTATAACGACTAAACGCAAAAATCAGCAGTTATATGATATAGACCATAAATAACGCAGCAGAATGAGAGCGTATGAGGGCAACTAATTTGAGACTGCCCGTATGATGTTCATCTCGCTTGATTCACTTCCCTTTTTTCTGCGCAGTGTGAACCAGATGACACTCCTGGCTTTTCGGACACTCCCTCCGGAACCCGGATGCGCCTGCTTTTTGGAAGGGGTGCTTTCATTATTTAGTTCATAATTTGTTTTTTTTTTATCACTAGAAAAAAGCGTTCTTAAAATGGTTACCGGAATAATTAAAACTCAATTTATAAGCGACTGATTCTCTTATTGAACATGAAGCGTCGTTCAACTGTAACGAGTTTGAAATGTCGATTCCTGTTAGAATTTTTTACGTACATTGCACACAGGTTCTTTTGCGCTTGCAAAAGCTGGCTGTGCGGCATCGTCAGTTCGACATCGCATTGTACTTTGTGTCCGACACAAGTGGCCCTGCTCTCTTCCCAGAATCACCCGCCCCCTTATAGCATTTTGGTACAGATTCTGTGCACTCTATTGTAATGCGTAGTTTTCTGAACAGCCCATACAAGGTCAAGTTAATGTTTGTTCCTTCTTCTCGTTTTCCTGTCCTGAAAAGGTGCAGGTGCCAAAGGAGACCTCGCATAGCCGTGTCTTCTGGCGAATGCTCTATAGGAGCGCTGCTCCGTGTGTGTGGTATGAGGGAAAGTCATCACACAGTTATTCGTTTCCATCGAAGCCATGCCTCAGGTTTTTTGTATATTTTATCCGATGACGGTAAAAGCTCCGATGGCGCTAAACTCTAACATTGTTAAAAGTTTTCGTGCTATATGGTGACGCTAATTTATTTTACGCCTGTGACTGTGAGGCGAGATGGCAGTGACTGGTGCGTTTTCTGCGAGGATTGAGCACTTACACAAGCTAAGCAGCGCATTGAAATCTCCTATTAATTTTCTGTTTCAAATTCGAATTTTTCTAATCGTATTTTTCTCCAAGTGCCGACTTTGGAACTCGGTGCACTGCTGTAAAAAGCCCGTTGTATGCAAATAGCCCCACAGGCGCATTTAACGAAAATCATTCGTTCCAATTTTTCCTGGCTACAGTATAGGCCGTACGCCTTTCGTGTAGTGCTACATTAAAATCCTATTAACTGGATCTGCTGCAGCCGAAGTTTGGCCGCTCGCCACGGTTTTACGCTGTCTCTGCAGGCGGGGACGAAGATACGCGCGCGTGATTTTATGTTCGTGCTCGTCGTGTACGGGTACATTTTCGGCGAAAGCATGCGGAAGAGAAATGACAGTGCACACGTATATAGCTGTTCTTGCGTGAATAGTACTTTTTAGAGACCAGTAGACAAGAGGAGCCAGAGCTAGAAATCAGCCATGACCTCCAATATAGGCTGTCAAGGCAAAGATTGCTGTACACGCTTGGGCCACTGCGCGTCGTCCGGTGTTTTTATAGCCATGTACAACCCTTGTAAATACAGCGACATAAGTGGCGCGCGTCGCCCGCTGAACACATTACGCTACGACCGACCGCGGCAGCATGCCTTGTGCCGTCGATGTCGGCCCTTCTTTTGAAATAGTAGCCAAAGAAAACTACTAGGATAAGGGTAAGGCCCGATTGCTCATCCATGATCAATTAAGTAATACCCTCAATTTTTTTTATTATATAAAACGCACCCTAAGAGTTTGTCGTCCATGCTGACATCCTCTGCAAGCTTCCCGGGCGCAACCTATCAATCCAGACGAGCATATTTAACTTCTGCGGCTGCAACTCCCACTGACTATGGGAAGATGTTTAGCAATGTCTCTTTATGTGCGCATTTTGAAGCGACAGCCGGTTAGGGGTCCCGTGCAGCGGAAATGCCGGCGTTGTCCTGTCGCTAACCTTTCGGCGTCGCGGCGGCGTCCGGCGCTGCTGGTGAGTCGCGATACTCAGGGTTGGTCGAAATGCTGTGACGTCACAAGCGAAAGTGGAGAATCAAGAAATGATTTAAACATTACATCAATCGTGCTTACATGGTCGCAACATGAATAAAACATTATTACGACTCGTAAGTGTATAAAGTGTATTAACTTGGCTGAAAGAAAATTTGAGATAATTAGAGGGGAATAGAACCCATGAGTCTTGGGATTGCGAGTCAGACAGTATCTCCAGTCCACGCAGACACGTTCGTACGGTGTGGTTAAAGCAGGGTTTTATCATGTGGTCTTTCACATAGTGGTGTGCTCATTGAGTATGCGTGTGATCAAGAGGCACTAATTAAGTGTGCAGTGATTTAGCGTGTAGCAAAGCACATGTCTGTGACAGGAGAGTACGCAAACGAACTCATGCTGGTGTCAAGCGGCGTTGATATATCAGATAGTTTGATAATATTAGCAGAGCACGTAAGCGTTTAACATACTAGGGATGTCAAGTGGAGTCGCTGACGGGCCCCGTTAACCTTACCACGTCAAGCACTTAAAGGCGGAACTTCCAACAATTTTCCTAAATCTTTTCTTGAGTTTCCCCGCCGCCTATCTTTAATTCCTAGCATGAATACGTTGAAGCAAACAGGGGAGAACTAGTGAAGTGTTGATAAAGGAAAGGGTAAAGGTAGACGAGCGCATGTTAGACACAATCTCTAGTTTTCCGCCGAGGGTCAAGAGGAGTCGAGGCGGAATGAGCTCTGGCGGGAATATTGTTAAGGCTCTTGGTACCAGACGTCTAAAGTGAGAGGCCGTGGGGTTGGTTCAGGTTATGGCTTAGGTGGTCTTGCCGTGGAGCAAGTGCTGGCCGTGGAACAAACTAATTGCTAACGAAGAAGTAGTTGAGATGAGGTCCTCGCTATTTTTACCTATCTTGTGCTCCGGCTGCCTTGGTTAAATTCCTGCAGAACTTCTAAAACCACGCGTACCCACTGGCCGGCACATTGTTTCAAATAAGCAAGCAGTGCGGACAAGAATGATCCACGTAGGAATCAAATAAACACCCTTCGTGTTTTTTTATATTCTTCAAAGCTGGGCATCGAATAAATGTTATTCAGAACAAGACGCACTGGCAGCGCTAAAAGATCCAAGCGTCCTGTGTGCATCACTCCGTTTAAAAGTGAAAGAAGGGTTTTCTTGGTCAAAAATGCCAGGAACTTAGGTTTAAGGTGAGGTTTTTTTTTAATAGCGCGAGAAAGAGCTTCTCTTAGGTTGATGCGAAGGAGCCATCATGCGTCATCTACCTTCCTGCTCGTTTAGAACTCCTACGCATATTCTTCGCAAGGCAGTTGTTGATCACACTGAACTTTCGGCACGGTAAGATATTTGAAGGCTACTCTCACTGTTCTGTGGGGCACAAAGCCTTTGACTGCTGATAAAAGTCAATAGCCAGTATACAGCACTGCCGAAGTCAACCTGCTGTACAAAACAGTATGTCTATCGAAGTGCATATGCGTGTGGTCATATCAATACTTGGCGCCTTTTTTACGCAGAAGCGTCAATGAAAAACCCTGTAAACACGGAAAATCAGGCATCGTCGGTGGCAGCGGCGGTGCATTCAGCGAATATTTTCTAAAGAAGCAATCAACATGGGGCTCTGACTCTGAATGTTGAGCTCTGAATTCTTTACTGTGTGGCCAATCTTTCCCGTGAAAACCCTGTTTGGAATGTCTACGCATTTAAGGCCAAAAATTTACTGTCTTGTCTACAAGAAAGTATAATTCTGTCCAGGCTAGCACCAAGAGACAAAGGTTTTTTTTTTTGCTTTTTGAAATGTGTTTAGAGTCACCTTCCTTATTCTGCACAATTTTCTACCACCAGCCACAGTGTAGATTTTAAACCAGATTGGTTCTCTCGGGTCTCTTACGTCTTTTTCGGTTATAAGGGTCTCTAAGAGAGCAAGACCTCGCTGCGAACTTGAAGGCGCGGTTCTGCTTTATAAAGATTAGCACAACGCTGTATCTAAATAACTGAGAGCCACTATTGTGCATATAAAAAGCTAGAGGATATGTTTGCTACCTTCGAATAGGAGCGAAAGGAGGGATTTGTGCCCCGTAGACGACTACGGTGAGCAGGCAGGGTCGCGGGACGGAGAAGATGGAAGATGATGAAGGCGACGCTCTCCACTGCACAGCGCGAGAATGTGATGATTTTTAACACGAGCCGTGTTGGCTGTATAGCCTCTCCAGAAGGCAGATGACTCAGGCACATACAGAGTATTTGTTTCCTGTACTATTGCATCGGTCACCTTTTCTGGAGTTCCCTGACACCAGTGTTTTAAAACTTCTTAGCAGAATGTGCATTTCTTTTGCTGCAAAAACATTCTTCTTTAAACTGCAAACATCTACGCTGCCTTTGAGGGCAATGCTTCGTGTTAAGGAGATGATGCTTGCGCCATGGATAGTGAATTGCCGCCTGTGCAGTACAACAGAGACAATTACCCATTGATTTATTTGGTGCACTAACGCTGTGTCCTTCTTGGGCGTATTACAACGGACAGTTGAGAATATTGACATCACAACCTACAGTATCCGTTTTTTATTTTTGGAGAAAAACTGTCTTGTGCCGCATGGTCTATTTATGGTACTGGGACTATTTAGTCTCGGGAACAGCCGCATGATGGACCGCCAAGCCGAATCTCCTAGGTGGTCGAAATCTCTATTTCCTGAATAGTGCGCTTTGAAGCAGGGAGTATATGCTGCCCTGCAAGAGGCGCCTAGCAGGCTCCGCTGTCTCGATGCATGCGTGTGCCTCCCAGACTTTTGATGTTTCGGAGGGTGGGGTGGTGCAGATGTGTGGTGGTCAGGTTTTCTGTGACGTAAGCACGCTTACACATTTTTTTTAGCCACTATATTCATGCAGAAAAAAAATACGGCGATTGCATAGTGGTCTCGCTGAGCGGCCTTTAAAGGAGATCTGTTCGCGCAGTCGCTGGTTCTACTCAAAGTCATCGTATTGATTGAATTTCTTTTTCTCTTTTTCATGGTTTGACCTAGCACTCAGCTGAAGGTCAAAGCACGGGGTCCCGCTGTGAAGCGTTCCCTTCAAAAGCGCACTTCATACGAACTTCAGATTCAGCCCACGCATTCCACATGAGCTTTAGGCTGGTTATAAATGAACCCAGCTGTATGCGTTTTTTCTGTGGTGCTATCAATTTTTGGTGCCCTTTTTTTACTTCTATTTCCTTGGTCTAGTGCCACGTAGAAAAAAGAGGAATTCCGATCAGCTTCCGAGCCATTTTATTTCCGCTTTTCTTCCTTCTGTGCAAAGGTTTGAAGCTCAGCGTGCGTGTTCATTGCTAACTGAGGAAGAAATGTGAGGTCGCTTTTCGGGACACTCACCTCCAGGTGTTCGGCTGTGGCTATTTTACCTATTCCACTAGAATACATGTACAGTTTGGATACATATCTTTGCGTTACATTATAATTATTCCCACGCCAATGATGCCGTTATATTTGGCAACAAAATCCAGGTTTCTTAAGGAGCCAATACTACATAACTGACGAATACATATACATAACTGACGAAACGAATACATAACTGCCGAAACGGGCCACCAAGGACCATATTTAGAACGGCTGTTGGCAATGTAATCCGGAATGGGTATATTTTAACTCATGGGCTCTTGTGTTATTTTTTTTTTCGCAGGGACGTATACGGGAACCTCCACACGGTTTTCGGGCTGCTTATATACTGGCCTTTTGGGTGAAGGCGTTACTTAGGAGTGGAGTTTTTTGTTCCAGAGATTTCGAGTACTACCGAAAAACTGCGTGTTTGAAACTGCGATGTACAGGGTCCGTCAAAAGTTCCAAGGCCACAGGGTTTGCTTTTGAGCAGCATAGTCGGGCTGTTGAGATACCCTCGAAGCTCAAAATATCTGTAGAGAATAGAAGAAGGATCGTTCTACCATCTGAGAACCTCGATAGCTCTATCGGAATCTTAAGTGCCAGGATATACCGATGAAAAGCGGACCATGTGGCCTGGGAACTTTTGACGGACCCTGTACATCATTAAACGTGATTTATAAAGCTATTTGTTGTGGTCCCGCTTTTAAACAACAAGCTAGAGCATTTTGTGAATAAGTAGAAAAGGAGTTCATGGTGGTGGTGGTAGTGGTTTATTTTCCAGAAAAAAAGGAAAAAAGTGAAGGAAAAAAATGTAGTTCCCGTCCGGGGTAACTGCTATCTATTATCTTACGCACCCGAGCTGCAGCCGGCGGAGGTGCAAGGGAACGGAGAGGATAGGGAGAAGTACAGAGGGGTGCGATTGCAAGAAATTACATGGGAGAGGTTTGTATAACAGAGTACACTGTGGGGCCAGTTGGTCATGCATAATCTGAACGAAAAAACGTAGCGTTGAAACAGGACACAGAAAGATGAGGACAGGACGGGGCTACAACTTGCAACTAAATGAAATTGATCAACGAAAGACACATCCCTTCTCGAGCAAAGACACCCATGCACGAACTTGAAAGAATGGCAAAACTATGATAATCTAGAAAAATCCGGTAAAAGAAAAAAGAAGAAAAAAGAGACGAAAAGGAGACGAGTAGCAACCGCTCATGAAGGCTGTTGTACAAGCATTAAGTGCGTCGTAGAAACTTTGTTTCTTTTTCCATTAGGTAAATAGATAGTGTGCTAATGCACTTGTCACTACTGCGTTGTGATATTTCATGAGCTTCCAAGATTTCCCTCGCCAATTCCTAAGATCTCTTCCTAAGATCTTCGTGCGGTTCAGAGAGGGAAAGCAACCTGGGCAGCTCTTGCAATGCTTTGGCAAGTGCTCATCAGTTTGCTGACGAAGAGAAGATGCATGTTCACTCACCCTCACGTTTAGGCATCCAATGTGCACGCGTCCGCAGCGGAGAGGGATCTGAAAAACAATATCTGTGGTGCAGGAGACGTGCGGCTTCTTGTGTTTTGTGCTACACCCTGAATTCTTGACGCTCTCATGATCTGCCAGAGCTCAAAGCTTTGCAAGCTTGAGGGGAGCCGAAAATACCACATCAATACCAAATTTCGCTGCCACTCTCTTCAAGTTGTGCGAGAGCCTGTGTACATAGGGAATAACTTCAAACTTCCTTTTCTGTTGTCCCGGTACGTTTATCTTAGATAACTGGATGTGTTCTCTTTCTTTTTGTAACTTTTTGTTTAGAGTTTCTGCGACAACCACAAGAACATCGCCAGGAAAGCCTGCTTCTTTAAGTCTTTGAACCTGGCTGTCAAAACTACTACCAACTTTGTACGGACATGATTTGAGGAGCGCCGACCTGAGACATGTGGCTGCTATGCCTCGCTTAATGAGTTTCGAATGAGAATAGTCGTAAGGTAGTAGCGCTTTCTTAGACCGTGGCTCGCAAGCCCAGCAAAAATGACCAACAGGATTAAAATACAGGTGAATATTTAAAAACTGAATGGAATCGTGAGCCCGTTTGTACTCTACCAGCAAAATGCGAAAAGTAACGAAGATAACGCCGCTCGCGCGCAAATGTGCAAGCTCTATCCGAGAAAAAGTGCTGGCGAACGGCCACTGTGCATAATCATTTAGAGAAGATGAAATAAACCCTATATACATAGCCGCGTACGCGTAGAGTTCTCTATCAAACTATTCGCGCGCGCGGCACCCTGGACGAGCGGACCTAAGTGGGGCGTTCTGCAGCGTACCGTCCGATGTAGCACGGCCGGAGCGTTCATGTACCGCAGTGACCGGGCACCCACTGCACACGAATACTGCATCTACGACACGCGAGACGCTCAGTGAGCATCCCTTATCGCTCACAGCAACGGCGTGCCGCAGCCGGGTGTCTGCAGGTGGCTAAGGGCGGCAGGGAATTACACAGGAGACTACATCTGCGTGGCGGGGGACTAAGGCTACGCAGCAGGTCCAAGCCCAGGAGAAGAGCCAGTAGGTCCGCCGTGGCCGAAGAGCCCAGGTAAGCCACTCTTCGCTTCCTGTTCAGCTGAATGGCAGGGATGGTTGCCGCTGCAGCGAGAGAGCAGCTTCAGCTCGCCACGGAGCCGTCAGTGTATACAAGCCGGTCTACTGGGCGGGGCTGAGAGAGAGGCCCACCTACGCGCACGCGAATAGTGGGCGCGTTAAAGAAGCCCTGAACATAACGCAACAGAGGCTCGGCTAGGCCTGCCTCTTCCTGCCTCGCGAAAATTACCACATGGTGTACGTTGCGAAAAGCACTCGACACGTCTAGCAGCCACAGCAGTTGCTCTTACAGACAACGTACGCGATTGGCGATTCAATCTTCCCCGCAGCGTATCCCGCGAAAGCCTGTCAGACGCTCGTCAAACAAGTCCGCCTCCGCGGCTCGCGCATGGAGGTGTTGGAGCGGGATATCAATCATAAGCTTACATGCCGCCCAGGTTAGGGCCACTGGCCGATATCCGCTACGCTCCGTCGGCTAGCGGCCTAGCGTCGGCATCGGGCAAAACGAACGCTGTGCTCCACTGCTCAGGTAGATCGTCGCGTTGCCACAAAAGGTTGAGTTGCCGCAGGAGGACCTGACGTTGCTCCGCTTCTAGTTCGCGCAGCCTCTGGTAGATAACCCTGTCTGCCCCGGACGCTGAGCTGCGGGTGCAGCGGCGCAGCGCGTGGTTCAGTTCCGCCGCTGTGAAGAGCGCGTTGCACGGGCCGTCATCCGGGGCGGGGAAGAGACTCTGGAGTCGAAACTTGGGCCCGATGTCGTCACTTTAAGGACAGCGCTGCTCACGGGGCGCTGCGGCGCAAACCGGTCAGCGAACTGCTCAGCCAGCTGTTGTGTTGGAGCTGAAACCACTTTTTGATTCCTTGGTTTTTCTCGGAGTCTTTCCGGGCCACCACCTTCGAAAGGCCGAGTTTTAAGAATTTAAGAATGTCACACAGGTGGAGAAAGAATATACATGAATGGGAGGGGGAAAATTATCCGCTGCCCACAGAGGTCGATATTTAAGATGTGATGGTTCCTTTGCTTCACAAAGCAAAGTGACACAGCTCTCGAAGGCCCGTGGATTTTGTAGCATCCGTCGACGTCGGGCCATTACGTAGCGACGATGCGTGAAATGGACAGCGCCCAGCTCAATGTTGAACAAAAGGCGAACCTTCTTCTTTGGCGACGCATAATACATTAAATTACTCGCAGTGTATCACAAAATGTAGCGTCACCTAACGAACTGTTTAACTGTGCCCAAATTGAACAGGATTACGTCCGTCAGGGACGTTGTTCGTCGTCTGGGCGCGGGGCACATAGGTCTTATATTCAGTTCGATTTTTTTATTTCTATAAATTGGGTTTGTAGTTATTATTTTACCCCACCATCTTATACCCAACCCCGCAAAAGAAGCTGAAGTGGTAAGAAGCCACAGCTTAGCGAGAACTCCACCCACATCTCTGGCTTTTACACGACTATGCGGGGAAAACCACACACTGTATCAGACTACGTGCGCTTGGCAAGCATGTAGGCTGCCCCGAAAATGCCAAACACACACTCTGTGCAGTAGGAGGCCGTGCGGTAGAGATAAAGCCTAAAAGATCAAAAACAGCTGTTCACCGGGCGCTGCAATCTGCTAAGACCGTAGGAGCCCTGGGCTAAGGGCGCTTCCCAGTTCGCAGGTCGCAAAGCTTTTTGTTGAACCCAAACTTTTGACCACCACTTCCCCTCCCGTAAAGCACAGAAGGACTCAGGTATGTTACAAGAAGTAATCGAGGCTCATTTAGTATGTCTGCATACCTCGCATAAACGCAGATATAGAGTGGTCTTTACGCAGCGTTTGAGATGCAAAACTAAAAAATACAAAGGCTTCTTGCTTTTCTTCAACTACTCGTGCTTCTACTTGTGAGCCTTCTTTTATTCCTCTTGCCTCTTCTACCAGTCCACCTTTGCCCATGCTTTTCATCTTTTTCCACGCAGGTCTACACCAACATATTTTCACAATGAAAACGGTCGAGGTACAATTTCACAACTGAGCATAATCTGAAATATTTTTAAGAACAAGTCCTTTATAACACCCTTTGTTATCAAGCCCTCAAAGCTCGAATTGAGCACATGTACGAAAGGGCGTCATCCAGTCATTATCGTATTCAAGAAAAAAAAATTTAGTTGGGAGATTGTGTTCAGAATAGTTACAAAATTATCATCGCATCCATACAAGTAGTTACGGAAAAAAAAACTACAGCGTTTTGACTTGGCGTTCTTGATTTCCTTCGTACGCCGTGTTCCTCTTCGTTTTCAACCACAAGAATAAACACGGAAGCGTAAAAAAAGACATCTATATTAATAATGGAGCAATTCTGTAGAAATTTCTCTTTGGTGTGAGGAATTTGCAGGTATATAAGGCTTCAAAACTTTACTGTTCTTCGTAACAGTTGGAGAAAGCGAAGGCCGAAGAAATTAAGATCAAGGTGAGCAGAACTGCGATGACCGATATTCGGTCGGGAACACCAGTGATGATTTCAGGAAAAAAAGCCGTTGACAGAATGAAGCCAGTTTAAAAAAAATGGTTATGATTGCTACAACGCATTAGGTGCCAGGATATTAGAGTTCCGTGGTCAAAATCCGTACACACGACACATTAAAGATACATGTTCTTATGGGTTTTTCCATTGCTTGTAAAGTCTTACAGCATGAACTGGTGGGCGAGTTGGTCTGACATATCTAGTGAAGCAGCACTACGGCACAGGGCTAAAGGGGAGAAAGGGACGAAAACAGTCTGTCCTTCTCTTTCACACCATACTCTTTGGCGCGTCCGCTTCAAATGAGGAATTTCTTTCGCGTGCGAGCGCTGGCGATGTCGTCCGAGGAGCACTTTTCCTTGCGGAAGGTGAGGCGAGAATAAGAAGCACAATAGCTGGAGCGCACTCGTTCTGCCTCCATCTCCAACCTTCGAGGGTTAGAACGTCGACACTGAGCCGACTGTTCCTTCTTTCGCAAGGCATTATGCATTGTGCCCCTTGCAAGACACATCCGACTGACCATTCGCACTCTCGGCCACCCACAGCGCTGCGGCTTCTGGCTGCAACTTGTTACCGCAGCGTCGCCGAACAGGAATTGGGCTGCCACTGTGGGAAGTCAGGACGCAGCTTGCCCTCTGCGCAGCCGTCCTATGGGATCCCAACCGCCATCCACCTCGCCGACGTACCCCTCGTTCCAGTCCTACTCTCCGTTTGGAAACACGGAGGACAGCGAGCTGCATGCAGTCGCCCGCAGCCGCAGAACTTCGACTCAGTGGCCACCCCAGCTGCACGCACGGGAGACCGCCCAGCAAGGCGGAGCCGTCAGCCCTCCCCCTAGCCGCCATCGCGGGGCTTTGACATCGGAAACCTGCGTGGTGAGATTTATGAACAGACAATAGCACTAAGATATCGAGAAAATTCTTGTAATATTCGGTACAGAAATAATTGGGTTGTGCATGGATTGAAGTTAGCAAAACAGCGAACTTTTGCGTGATTTAATGGAAAAATTATTAGAGTTGAGCTTACTGGCCTAGCGCATTAATCTACGAAAGCTGCTTGGAATCAGCAGCTTTTCCGGCAGGTTAAATCGGTCTGGCGAACACATGTAATGAGGGTTCTAGCCCTGCCACATACATATTTAGAGGCATTTTATGCTGGCGATGCGCCATTCTGACGGACAAGCAGCTACTTGTCTTCGCTTTTCTGTTTCGTGCACGTTTACTTACTCGGTAGTTTCTCTCTTTTCGGGCAGGCTTAGCTACTTCGCTCTTACCTGTTTTATGACCTAGCACTGGCACTAGTGCTGTGGTGGCACATTCACCACGCATATGTCACGTCCGCCGGCATGACGAATCTTCGAGGATCATACAGCGCACGCATTTAGAGAACATCCGTCTAGGTCTCCTCTTCGCAACTCGTCAACATGGCACTGAACAGCACATGTGACTCCTTGCAGCGTTCGCAAGCCTCATGGGGGTGGTCTTACGGGATGCACTCCACCACTGTGTCCAGGGATCTTCATTTTAATCTCGTTTAAATACCGCGCTAGCCTCTCCATCTACCCCGCCGCCACTACGAGCAAGCCACGGCACAGCTTTCACTCTTTGTTTTCACTTTGACCCTGCCTCCCCCAAGCAGTGCCTGCACTGTGGGGAGAGGTCCTCGGACCTCTACACCACATGGTGTGGGCGTGCCCCTCCAACCGTGCCATTACTCCCAGCCCAGACCCCACGCGGAAGGAATGTGGGGCGACCCTACTCGCGTGTTCCGACCTGAAAGCCCAAAAGGCGAAAGCGCAACGAGCCCCAGTTGAAAAATACACCAGGATGGCTTGGTGTGTTCTGGTGTTTCCTAGTGTGAACACCAGCTTCTGTAGTGTGTTCTGATGTTAACACCAGACTGGGCTGGTGTGTCGTAGTGTGCACACCAGCCCGGTTTGGTGTGTTGTAGTGTGCACACCAGCCCGGTTTGGTGTGTCGTAGTGTGCACACCAGCCCAGTTTGGTGTGTCGTAGTGTGCACACCAGACTGGGTTGGTGTGTTGTAGTGTGCACACCAGACTGGGTTGGTGTGTTGCAGCGTGCACGCCAGACTGGGCTGGTGTGGTGCAATGTGCACACCAGACTGGGTTGGTGTGCTGCAGCAGGCACACCACAACGGGTTGGCGTGTTGCAGCGTGCACACCAGAAAGCGTTGGTGAGTTGTAGCATGCACACAACACTTGATTGGTGTATTTTGGTACCCACAGCGTGCAGTGTTAGTGTGCTGTAGTGCATACACCAGACTGCATGGGTTGTGGTGTGCACACTGTTTTGGTCGCCAATTGCACTTAAGAGTGGATTGGTTAATTTTGGCATGCAAAACACTTTGAATAGGCATTACGGTTTGGACAACAATCAACCACATTCTGGCTGACACACACAGGAAGTTAGTGTGCTGTTGTAAACGTATACAACTACACTGCAGTACCTAATTTTTACTTCAGTTTGGGGGCATACACAGCAAAGACAAATATTGGTAGAGTGCATCCATCCTAATCTAGACTTCTTGTCTAACGCGCGTCGCACTGATCACAAAGTGCAGTATAGAACTATACCAACTGTAATGTGGGGACTCGCACAGATAGTGTGGACGGCCACAGTCCTTGTTCCAGCATTGCTTCTCAGCAGGCCGGCGTTCGCAAGCGCGCACCACAGCTTGTTGGAGCTTCGTCAACTTTGTCTTCTATCTTCTTCCTCTCCTTCATCGGCGCTAGCCGCTGGGGCAGCAAGCCCCAACTCTCTTTCTTACAATACCCCCGGGATGAAAAGGCGCCATACTGGAGGCCTAAGGGCACGAGATGATGGCTGGGTCGTAGTACAGCTTCAGGCGGTCTAAGTGCACAATTTCACGGCCGCGGCGGTGATGATCAGACGAAGGCGTGATGGGCTCCACAAGATAGTTAACTGGCGATGTCTGCTGCACAACGCGATAGAAGCCCTGGTATTTGCTCAGCAGTTTTGTAGACTGTCCTGGGCTGGAGGAGGGCACGTAAAGCCAAACCAAGGATTCAGGAAGATAGGGCGGCGGCAGACCGGGAGAAGCGGCGCAGGAGCTTTTCTGACGGTGCTGGTCGTGTGAAGTAAAAGAACGGGCGAGTTGACGGCATTCTTCGGCATGCGCAGCGGCCTGAGAAACGGTTGTAAATTCGGACGAATCGGGCAGTAAGGAAGTACGGTGTCCATGATGGAGGAAGGCTCGCGTCCGTACAGAAGAAAATACGGGGAAAAACCAGTAGTGGCTTGCGTTGCAGAGTTGTAGGCGTATGTAACGAAAGGTAGAACGCGGTCCCAGTCTGAGTGATCGGCAGAAATGTACTTGGTCATCATGTCGCCGAGGGTCCGGTTAAAGCGCTCGGTCATGCCGTTTGTCTGCGGATGGTACGAAGACGTCGTGCGGTGAACGATATGACACTCCCGAAGGAGGGCTTCCACGACGCCGGACAAGAAGACGCGACCCCGGTCGCTGAGCAATTCCTGAGGTGCACCGTGACGAAGAATGATGTGCTGAAGTATGAAACCGGCTACGTCAGAGGCCGTCGCAGCTGGCAACGGGGCAGTTTCGGCAGAGCGCGTGAGATGATCAATGGTGACGATGATCCAGTGGTGCCCTGCGGCAGTGCTGGGAAGAGGGCCATAAATGTCAATTCCAACACGGTCGAATGGCCGGGTCGGACACGGTAACGGTTGCAGAGGAGCAGGTGAGTGCGGTGGTGGGTTCTTGCGCCGCTGACGTTCCAGACAAGAGCGTATGTACTGGCGGACAAAACGGTACATGCCCCGCCAATAATACCGAAGGCGCAGGCGGGTAAAAATTTTCAGCACACCGGCATGAGTGTATTGCGGGTCGTCGTGATAACTGGCACAAATGGCGGAGCGGAGATGCCTGGGGATCACGAGCAGCCACTTGCGACCATCGGGGAGGTAGTTTCGACGGTACAGCAGCTGGTCACGCACGACAAAGTGATGAGCTTGACGACGGAGCGCTCGAGAAGGGAGGCGGGCTGATCGGTTGTCTGAGAAATCCAGAAGAGAAGTAATCCAAGGATCTTTGCGCTGCTCTGAAGCCATATCAATAGTGTCAAGAGAAGGTGTGAGGCCGGAAATAGATGGCAAGTCAGGCTCAGAGGTCACAGGGGAGCGCGAGAGAGCGTCGGCGTAGGAGTGTTCACGACCGGAACGATAAATGACTCGAATGTCGGAATCTTGTAAACGCAGAGCCCAACGAGCGAGGCGGCCAGATGGATCTTTGAGTGACGACAGCCAACAAAGGGCATGGTGATCTGTAATTACATCAAACGGGCGCCCATATAAATAGGGACGAAATTTTGTGATCGCCCAAATAATCGCCAAACATTCTTTTTCTGTGACGGAATAATTAAGTCTCTGCTTTTGTGAGCGCATGGCTGGCGTAAGCAACGACGTACTCATTGAAACCAGGTTTCCGCTGAGCTAGAACGGCACCGAGACCGATGCCACTGGCGTTTGTGTGCAGTTTCTGTAGGTGCAGAAGGGTCGAAATGGCGCAAGATCGGAGGAGAGATGAGGAGCTGGCGCAGCATAACAAAAGCTTCGTCACATGCAGGGGACCAAGCCGACAAGTTGTGGCGACCAGCGAGAAGTTGCGTCAGCGGGGCGATAATGGCAGCAAAATTCTTGACGAACCGGCGAAAGTAGGAGCAAAGGCCAAGAAAGCTTCTGAGTTTTTTCAGGGATGTGGGCTTCGGGAAATCAGTAACTGCACAGAGCTTGGCAGGGTCCGGGAGTACACCATCCTTGGACACGACGTGGCCTAGGATAGTGAGCTGGCGAGCGCCGAAGCGAAACTTTTTCAAGTTCAGCTGCAGGCCAGCGTCACTGAGACAGTGGAGAACACTTTCCAGGCGAAGAAGATGAGACGGAAAATTCTGGGAGAAGATGACAACATCGTCCAAGTAGCAGAGGCATGTCTGCCATCTAAGCCCACGGAGGATGTTGTCCATCATACGCTCAAAAGTGGCAGGCGCGTTGCACAGACCGAAGGGCATCACATTAAATTCATACAGCCCATCAGGCGTGATGAAAGCTGTTTTCGGGCGATCGACGTCGGCCATCGGCACCTGCCAGTACCCAAAGCGCAGATCCAACGAAGAAAAGTACTCCGCTCCCTGCAGGCAATCCAGCGTGTCATCTATACGAGGCAGGGGGTAGACGTCCTTCCGAGTAATTTTGTTTAGCCGGCAGTAGTCTACGCAGAATCGAATGGAGCCGTCCTTTTTCTTGACGAGCACGACTGGAGAAGCCCACGGGCTGTGAGAGGGCTGGATCACGCCGCGGTTTAGCATATCGTTCACCTGTTCATCAATGATGCGGCGCTCGGCGGAGGAGACGCGATAGTGGCGTTGGCGCAAGGGTCCATGGGTGCCAGTGTCGATATGGTGGCGAACCGCTGTTGCACGACCCAACGGTGCTTGAGGAGAGTCGAAGGATGCGCGGAAGCGCTGCCGCAAAGCGATGAACTGGGCGCATTGGTGAGGTGGTAGAGCGGCATCGACAGAATGGGAAAACATATCCGGGGAGGACGGGTCGGCGACATCGGCGGGAGGGGTGAGGGCGTTGATGTCATGGGCGTCAGGGTCATCAAGGACAGGAGAAGCGTCGTCCAGATCGATGACATCAACCGTGCCAAGCAATTCTCCCCGAAGTGGTGGGGAATGGCAACGGGTTTGCGACGTACAGGGCGGCACAACCACCAGAAAGAGTGAGCACGGCATGAGGGAGCATGACAGATTTGCGGTGCGCACAAAGAGGAGAGGGTGAATAAAGAACAGTAGCGTCAGAGAGGGCAGCACAAGTCAGCGGCACAAGAACAGTAGAGAAAGCTGGCACGTCGACGTCGGCAGCGGCGAGAATAGGCGCGGCGGTAACAGGGGCGGCGTCCACAAGAGCATCACACAGCAGCGACAAATCAATTTCAGCACGTGCACAGTCAATGATGGCGCGATGCGCGGACAGAAAGTCCCACCCGAGGATGATGTCATGAGAGGAGCGGGCGAGAACGAAGAACTCAATGGTGTAGGAGAGACCTTGGATGACGAGGCGGGCAGTGCACGCTGCGAGAGGGCGAATGGGGTCAGCGCTGGCAGTGCGAAGCGAAAGGTCAGAAAGCGGCGTCATCACTTTTTTTTAATTTGCGGCACAAGTTGCGACTAATGATGGACACGGCAGCACCAGTGTCAATAAGCGCGTCAACAGTAATACCTTCAACGATCACTTCAATAACGTTCATAGGAGTGGCGATAGGGCTTGAGACGGTCGTTGACGGCGCAGTTCTTGCCTCCGGAACTGCGGCGCCTAGTTTTCCGCTTGAAGTGGTGGGGACCGGCGGCGCATAGGAGAGAGCGAACGACGTCGAGGAGACGGTGACCGATGGCTTCGGTTGTAGGAGTCGGAGCGAGGCGGAGAGGGATTCGGAGGCGGCAGAGGAGAAGTGACAGGGACGGAAGGCAACGGAACGTCGTACGTCGGTGGGCGCCCTCAGTCGTAAGGACGGGATCAGCGCGTGCGGCACCAGCGGGCCACATGACCAGCGAGGCCGCAAGCATAGCATATCGGGCGGTTATCTGGGGTGCGCCACGGATTCACAGGGCGGGGACCAGTGCGAGGCAGAGAATGGTGAGTGAGTGGCAGTGCAGGGGCGAGCTGCTGCTGAGGGTATACGTTGACAGGTGGAACATAAGCAGGCATAACTGGCTGAGGTCGTGGCCGGGCGACTGCTTCAGGAATATGTCAGCGGTGCAGTGACCAGAGGGGGTGGATTAGCAGGCGGCAGGACCTCAGCTACCTGCTCCTGGATGACACGCTGAATAGAGGGCGACAGCGATGGCGTTGGAGCGGGTTGGCAGGTAACCAGCGATAATTGACGAGCGACCTCCTCCCGCACAAACTGCTTGATGTGGTGAAGAAGTGTCGGCTGATTGTGGGCAGGACTGCCTGCTGCCAAGCTCGAAATGGTGTCGTCCGAGCAAGTGGTACGGCGGGTGACATGTCGCTGCTTGCGGAGCTCATCGTAGCTCTGACACAAAGACACCACGTCGGAGACGGTTTGGGGATCTTTAGACAACAACATTTGAAACGCATCGTCCTCAATCCCTTTCAGAATGTGTCGGATTTTTTCAGCCTGGCTCATAGATGGATTGAGCCGCTTACACAAATCAACGACGTCCTCGATATAACTCGTGAAGTTCTCGCCGTTCTGCTGGGCACGACAGCGCAACCGTTGTTCAGCACGAAGTTTTCGGACAGCGGGGCGGCCAAAGACGTCAGTCAGGCTGGTTTTTAGAGCCGCCCAGGTAGTAAAATCCGCTTCGTGGTTGCGGAACCACAAATTGGCAACATCGGTCAAATAGAAGATGACATTCGTGAGCTTAACGACATCATCCCATTTGTTGTAAGCACTCGCGTTCGTAGGAGGCCAGCCAATCTTCAACATCGGTGTCGTCAGTGCCGCTGAAAATCGCAGGGTCGCGCTGACGGACGGCACCGGAACAGACGACAGCGGTGGGCACAGGTTGGGCCGAAGTTTTGGTTGTCGTGGTAGAGCCGGGTAGCCTGCGCATCGTGGCGTAGCTCCAGGAGAAGAGCAAGCAGCACCTCCACCAAGTGTAATGTGGGGACTCGCACAGATAGTGTGGACGGCCACAGTCCTTGTTCCAGCAGTGCTTCTCAGCAGGCCGGCGTTCGCAAGCGCACACCCGAGCTTGTTGGAGCTTCGTCAACTTTGTCTTCTGTCTTCTTCCTCTCCTTCATCGGCGCTATCCGCTGGGGCAGCAAACCCCAACTCTCTTTCTTACACAACCATTTTTCAGGTAAAGCGAAGGGCAGAAGTGTTTCATGCTTAAGCATGCCCAAACTTTGCTTCACTGGATGTTATGTGCTGATGCAAATGCCTCAACATACCATTTCAAGCAGAACGTATGCAGCAGAAGGTCGCCCTTCTAGATATAATCGCCTCTGTGAAACAATGTTGAGTAGAATGATAATTAAGGTAACCTCCTAACATGTTTTCATAAACATATGTGAAAATTAGATATCAACACCATAATTCTTTACAAATCAAGTGTGCTTTTAACAAACCTCAGATAATAAACTGAGACAACAAACCAACACACGTACATTTCTACCTTAGGCCAAATATGGCATATGAAAAATGCGATTACAAGCCACATTCAGCTTCAGTAATTACAAACAAGACTACACACTGGACATTTTCTAGAATGCTTCTATATACAATGACCTATAACATGTGGAACACAGAGATGCAGAGGTGTTTCACAATAATCGAGAACAACACAAGGAAATAAACTTCAAATGACATATGCAGCAAAAGGTGCACACCTTCCATACAACTGAGGCAAATATTGTCACAGAGTGGTGACTGCAGTCCGGAGAGCAGGAAGACAGCGAAAATGGCTTCTAAACGAAACTCCTTTTGTGCTGACTTGCACAAGCAAAGAACTGAATAACTCCATACAACTGAGGCAAATATTGTCACAGAGTGGTGACTGCAGTCCGGAGAGCAGGAAGACAGCGAAAATGGCTTCTAAACGAAACTCCTTTTGTGCTGACTTGCACAAGCAAAGAACTGAATAACTCCGCGGAGGCATAGCAAAAGGCGAACTCTGCGGTCGTTGGACAGATTGCCCGCCGCTCTTGGCCATGCTGAATTTAAAGCTGATAGCAAACTTTCGAGAAAAAGCGTGGAGTTACTAGAACATTCTGCAACAACGCAGAAGCGGCTCCGCCAAGATGTGATCAATCTAGAAACCTGGTTGCGTCTTGCATCATAGCCAAAGCGATAAAGCGGCACACCGGCAACACTGCAGAATAAACAAACACTACAAAGGTTTGCGGAATTACTCCCCTCTCAAAGAAGCATCGACCCAATGCTTTAAAACATAAGACTACAAACAAATAAAATGGACTGTGTAAAAAAAAAACACCGAGTGTGGGAACAGTGTCCTTGAGCATGCATAGTAGGGCTTTAGACGGACGACATGGAAAACTTCTAGTCGTACGCAGTGTCGCAGAGATTGGCTATCATCATCATCAGCTGACTACACCTACTGCAGGGCAAAGGCCTCTCCCATGTCTCTCCAATTAACCCTGTCCTTTGCCAGTTGTGGCCACTGTATCCCCGCAAACTTCTTAATCTCGTCTGCCCACCTAACTTTGTGCCGTCCCCAGCTACGTTTGCTTTCTCTTGGAATCCACTCCGTTACCCTTAAGGACCAGAGGTTATCCTGCCTTCGCATCCCTGCCCAAGCCCATTTCTTCCTCTTGATTTCAACTAAGATGTCATTAACCCGCGTTTGTTCCCTCACCCACTCCGCCCTCTCCCGATCTCTTAACGTTACACCTATCATTTTCCTTTCCATAGCTCGCTGCGTTGTTCTTACCTTAAGCTGAACCCTCTTTGTTAGCCTCCACGTTTGTGCCCCATAGGTGAGTACCGGCAAGATAACAGCTGTTGTATACTTTTCTCTTCAGGGATATTGGTAAGCTACCATTCATGACCTGAGAGAACCTGCCATATGCACTCCACCCCATTCTTATTCTTCTAGTTATTTCACTCTCATGATCCGGATCTGCAGTCACTACCTGCCCTAAGTAGACATATTCTCTTACTACTTCCAGCACCTCGCTACCAATTGCAAACTGCTGTTCCCTGGCTAGGCTGTTGAACATTACTTTGGCTTTCTGCATGTTAATTCTTAGCCCCACCGTTCTGCTCTGCCTGTCTAACTGATTGATCATGCTTTGCAGTTCTTGTCCTTGCCATGCCATGTTCTGGATTTGATCACCCAGACCATTGGTGCTGTGCCCAGTATGAGTTTAAATTTGGCTATAAGCCAATTTAAATTTGTCCCTGGCATCTGTTCCTAATCATTGAGTAAAGCAGAAATTTGGGCAAGTTGGTACGTATTCATTTTTGAAACAGCGCAACAAAGACGGGACGTGGAAACTGAGGGGTAGACAAACAGGCGCTGACTAACAACTGGGTTTATTGAAAAAAACACACAAATATATAGACAGAGTTAGGAAAGATTAATCGCCACCATAGTCAACTCATGCCACATGTGAAGCCAGATACCCAATCTCCCCTTCGGAAAGGGGAGCCTTTCTCACGTGCGCCTTTCTCACGTGCGCCTTTCATAGTCAATCACTTCAATCAGCCATTGTGATAAGATGACGCGAGAAGTGATTGAAGCTTTTCTTATACGTGAGAAAGGCGCAACGTGCATTAGTTGCCCATCCGTCGCCCTTTCCGAAGGGGAGATTGGGTATCTGGCTTCACATGTGGCATGAGTTGACTATGGTGGCGATTAATCTTTCCTAACTCTGTCTATATATTTGTGTGTTTTTTTCAATAAACCCAGTTGTTAGTCAGCGCCTGTTTGTCTTTACCCCTCAGTTTCCACGTCCCGTCTTTGTTGCGCTGTTTCAAAAATGAAAAAGAAATGTTCCTAATCACTTTCATAGAGATTGGGCACCTTCACAATATACGATTGGTTATTCTGTGTCACAAGCACACAAGGTGAAATAACCTTCTGTTCACAAATTAGGCACAACCCAACATCAGTCGGAGGGTGTTCGGCAGTGAACATGAAAGGCATAAAGCTTTCTTCGGTAATTAGTTTTTGGCAGAGTAAGAAGATACTGTTTTCCACCAAAAAGATTTTGATCACTCGCAAGAACTTGCCATCGTTTGTTAGAATGTATTCAGAGCACGTTTTCTCGGTCCTGTTATAACTGGCACTATGTACAGTGATCCCTTTAATACGTGCCCTGAGGTATTCACTCATACTGGGCACAGCACCAATGGTCTGGGTGATCAAATCCAGAACATGGCATTCAAGACTGCCAGGCTGCAATGGCGAACCTAATACTCCTGACTGGAGCTTATTGCCTTGCTTCCCTGAGATCAGCTTTTGCTGCTTGTTCAGGTAGGGTGGCAGTAGTACCAGACGCTTCAGGGACCTCTGCACCTCTCGCATGATGAAGCGCTCTGCTATTTGATGTGGCACACCTTTCGCTGCAGAAACTAGCTTCAGAATGTCGCCATTCCCTCCTTCAAATGGGAAGGTAGAGGTTGCCCACAGTGGCCCAGTCATGCGCACAGATTTTGCAAGGTGCACAAGTTGGTGCACATTGAATGTCAGGGTGTGTTCACCATACAGAACTGGCATCTGCTCAACAAACTGCACAAGAAGCCTTTCGGCACAAAAAATATCTGTCTCTTCAACACTTGCTTGTAAGAGTAAAAATAAACTCTGTGCAAGAAGGCAGAAATGTGTGAAATATCTCTGCGGGAGTATATTGAAGAGGCGAGGTGCACTGTAATAAAGAAGCCAATATCTCCATTCTGTAGCTTTCCAAAACGAGCGCTCAGTTACTGGCCTGGGCAGTCTGGTGAAAGAAATTGGCGGCCGAATTTTCAACAGGCGGTCATTCAATTCCCTCACACGATTCCCAATGTGCCAGGCGCTTCCTGGTGAACATAGCCAAAGTTCCATAAGCTGCGATGTGACACCTTCGAGTACACAGTGCATGTAGTCCGGTGGAAAGCCCCACACCAGGTCCAATGTGCTGAGGGCTGCGACGGCTGACAAACCCTTTAAGCCGTCCACAGGACGGTCTCGCTTGGCTGCAAGCTTCATTGCACTGTACACCGTGTCGTGGCATCTCTCCACCATATCGCGCCCCTCCATGATATACTTCAGAGTGCCTGAAAAAAGAAATGACAGATAATTTGTTATAGTACTATGCATAATAAACAAAGAAATACATGCTAAAGAACAGACAGGAGGGAACGACATCGACATGTATGTGATGGTTATGAAATGCTACAATAATTTAAACTACATGCAACGGTACCATATTTACCTTTAGTCAATGCACAAGCCCATTTTACAAAATTAGGCTTTTCATGTTACACTCAGCATATGTACATGGGCAATAGGTCAACATGTGGAGCTTGAATACCCTATTTTTCACTGCAGAACCCAACTTCCAAGAGGTAGACCTAGGATATGAGAGATGCTAATGAAAAGCTCTGGATTATTATGATCACCATGGAATCTGACCGGCATAGTCAATCTTTCTGACCTTTTATGTGCACAGCTTATGCAGGAAGAGGAACACAAGTTTACAAGAGTGCTTGTGTAAGATAGAACTTCCAAGTGACAATTTTTCCCATTCTGAATCCATACATGTGCATCACAGGTGACAACTGTGATTCCAGTCTTCACACCTCATAAGTCTTGGATCATCAGGCAATAAAAATATCAACAGTTTAAACAGACAGCAAAGACATTTTGCTCACATAATTAACAGCACCCAATCTCCTCGTAGCAAGAAAGAAGTGCCCTGTGCATATCTGTACATATTTCTCACGGTAAACACAAAGCTAAATGCGACTGCTCACCAACATGCAAAATGTCCTTCCTTTATTATGCATGCTAGAAAGCAAACTAAGCATCTCACAACAGCCTTTAGTTTCAGAATACTTATGAGGAGTTTAAGAAGACCCGTGATCCCTAAGGTCGGAAACTGCTATACCATGGCAGTTTTCAGTCTCCGTCTTTGGAATATGTGAACAGAAAAATTTCTTTAAAAGACTAAGCACCAGAGTTACAGCTGTCACAATCAAGTAACTTTGCCATCCTTTTCTCTGCCATACCATCTTCAAGTCTCTCTCTCCCACATATGGGTGATAATTCTTCACAAGTGAAACTTGTTTCAGTGCTTTTATGGGGAAGCACAGATTGTCACGTCATCATCATGGCCCTGCATCACCAAGTTGTTGTTATTGCATTAGAACAAAACCTGGTTCAAACTGATATGGACCAGTATTTTTATACCGGTAACAGTTGATACCAACTCCATGGGATACCAGTAACAGTAAATAGTCAAGCTTGAGAAGGGTATATGCTTGTTGGTTCATATTTGAAAGGTAAAAACGTAGCGCAGAAACAAGAACACAGAAAGACAGAGAACACACGGCGCTACAACACACAGTGCCGTGTGTTGTCTGTCTTTCTGTGTTCTTGTCTCTTTGCACTACGTTTTTACCTAGTCAAACTTGTTGCATGTGAATGCATTTAAGCAACAAAATTATAGAGCTGTACAGTGTGCAGAAAGCAGAAGAGGCAAAGCTTGTAATATGACTGAAACAATTCTTACCATCAACAAGCGTTCCTTTTTGAAGGCACCAAGAACAGCCATAGTATCCGTTGTACTGCTTAGCATTCAGCAGTGAAGCGCGAGCTGGCGAGTCAACACAAAAGCACAACACATTCACTGTTGACTGCACAACTTTGCCAGCAAATGACCATGTGAAGTTGCCCATAGCGCGGAATTTCTCGACAAATGTCTTCAAGTAGAGGTGAGTAGGTGGGTGACCTTTGGCAAACCAAATGGCGCCGATGAGGATGTTCTTCCAACGGTAGGGAAGAGGGAGCTCATTAAGCGCTACTTGAATTGGCCAGACTGACCCTTTGCTTGACTTAAATACTGGCGATCCATCGCTGTTAGCGGTAACAGTCAGGTCACTCCAATTCATGTTCCTTTCATGGCGGACTTTTCTGTACAGTTGGCCATCTGTGATATCCTTATAAGCTCCCTGATGAGATTCAGCTGTCAGTTTCTGGAGGTTTGCGCCAACTATATCCCCAAACTTCTTTAAGAGACACTGTAGCTGACGCTTGAGGTCGACAGTTATGAAAAAGCTTCCTTTTTTCACCAGCTGTGCCATAGTCGTCGTGGCTGCACAATTCGCGCAGCGCTGGAAATCTTGGCCGCAGCTTGATGTCAGGCACTCACACGTTGGGCAGTATGTATGGACTTCCACCATCCTTGATTTGTGCAAATCCCATAACTTCCTGAAACCATATTTTGTCGATGGGAAGACGCTCTGGCCAAGCAACGCATTCAACAGCTTCAACAAGCTGTCCACTTGTGTCCAAGGAAGGCCAGCAGCAACAACAAATGTTAATACAAGCAGCATCGCCTGCAGGTGGGTAGTGTTCTGGTGTGGAAGTCTCGACTCAGAGTTCACTCTTATAAATTCCGACAAGTCTTCGTCGGGGTCAGTAAAACAATTAGATGGTGTTCTGTTTCTTTTGTTCTTGTTCACTCTTGTTCTTCACTCGTTGTTGCTTGTAGTTTCTTCTTTCTTAGTAGGTCCCGTTTCCCTGCTTCGCCCAATGAACCTCTCGAGTCCGCCGGATTAACTGAGAACACTTATTTAATTAACACTTGATTGCAATAAAAAGGTACAGTACAGTTATAATGATGACAGCAGCATTGAAAAGAATAAATGAGCTGGGCCGCCCCTGGACTTAAGACAATCCGTCGTCCTAAGCGAGCATGCGGGAGGAAGTCCGTCTCCTACCCAGCTCCGACCTCAACTGCCGCCCGCTCAGAGCTCGCGGCCGTGGCTGGGCTTCCACAAAAACATGCATTCGTTCAGCGCTCTCATATTACCAAGGACGCTTTCCCCCGGTTTCGGGGAATCCATTTACCGCGGACGGGGCTGGGGCGCCGGCGCGTCTGGGCCTTGGTCCGTCCCCGCGGAGAAGCGCAAATTTACGACCGGTGGCTGCGACATACGGCAAAGAAAAACAACGCAAACCCAGGCACCTAACAGATGTGCGAGGTGTGGTCTGTCGAAGGCGTCCGGAGCCCCGCACATGCGCGAAGCGGCGCCGTCTACGGGGACACACGACGCCTTACATGTCGGTGCTAGAACGAGACCCAACTAAACCAGTTGCACACTCAATGCTCACTCCACGCAAAGTGCGAGTTCACCCGCGGAAACAAACATCTCAAATGCGGGTGATGAACGCGCGGTCCGTCCAGGGGGCCCGCTCCGCACGACAAACAACAGACAAACAAAAGGTCCGCCCCCGAAGGCCCCCGGCACCCCGCCGACACGGCTCGGGGGTACCGCTGTACGAAACAGAACTCGAAACAGCATACAAAAGGCAAAAGTTTCCTCCCCGCCCGGGACGCCCGGCATCCCGGCGAAGCGGCTCGGGGCGTAACTGTATAAAAAAAAACACAAGCAAAAGAAACGCGTACAAGCGGGTGCAAGCGACGACCTTACACGCCCCTTCTAAGATCGTTGCAACAACCTCACTCGTTGTTGCACACGATATGTAACATAATTAAAGGTCGTCGTCAGCACTACCCCAATGCTCAGAATGCAACTGTTTCAAAAAAACTATGCGGTGCCGTGTTACGTGATACAAAAAGGTAGTCGCCACATGCAAGGCATATACCATGGCACCGTGCAGATGCATCTTACATGACAACAACCACTGAAGTGGTCCCTATACCAGCCCTCGGAAACCACAGGTGGCGATGGCGGCTCTTGTTTTTGGTTCCAGTCACCACAGGCAAAGCGTCTGCCAGGCTTTGGTCCAATCGCTGCGCCTCGCAGGATACCTGATTCTGTGGCGGTCTCGTTTCCTCGGCGAGCGTCTCGTTTACCGCTACGCGTACCTCATCTGTACTCAGATCTGTCTCGATGTTCTCCGACGACGGAGACTCTTCGACCTGCCAGCTGCCTGCATCTAAGGTGTTCGCCACCTTGCTTCTATTGTCGGGCATTCTGCAAGCGCTGCTTCGTGTCCGTTCAAGCAGGTGCCAAGCCCCTTTGGAGAGCAAGCAGTCTGCGTCTTTCGACGCCAGCTCCTTCGTTACGGCGCATAGCAGCTGTGCAGCTCCTCTCACCTGCCGACTGTCACCTGCTGTTAAGACAAGTGGTACCCGAGCTAGTTTTGCTACTACTTTAGCACCAAACGCGGCAACAAGTGTGATGTTGCCAACGTCCTCCGTCAGGTTGCTAGGTATAGCGCCCTCTTTGATCACTGTGATTTCGGCGCCCGTGTCGATTAGCGCTCTCACGACCACGTCGCCGCATTCCAAGTCAACGTACTTTGGCGAATTTAGTTCTTCTGTCCTGGGTGTCTCCGCACCGGACTGAACATCAACATTAGCTCTCTGCTCGGCAATATCCGTAGCTCCGCCGCTACAGCTGCCCGCAACGTTATAATCAGCCTGCGCTACCCTGTTCACGCTTTTCTGCTGCGTACTGCCAGCTCCCTGGTTCATAGGACATGACCGCGCAAAATGTGGGCCGTTGCAAATGAAGCATGCCAAGGGTTTCGAAGCAGGCGACTTTTCTCGGGAAGCTGGGGCGGAATTTTGCGGACACGATGGTTTGTGGACCCCGGAGGGGCTTTCGGCAGCGAATGTTTGCCTCTTTCCCGATCCTTTTCCCTCACAGTCCTCGAACGCCTCCACTAGCTTCGCTACTCCGTGAGGCTTAACCCAGCTGTCTCCTTCCTCTCTCTTGACATATTTGTAGGCCTCGGTGCTTAGCGTCTGCTTCATTTGGTCTGCCACATTCAGCGCAGTGAGGTCCTCGATCGTTTTGATTCCCCGTGCCGACATGTAAAAAGCATAGTAGCTCTCAATTCTCGACGCGAAGTGTTGCCAGGTCTCGTTTGGCGCCGGCACGGCGTTGCGGAACTGCCTGAGGTAGTCACCTGGGGACAGACGGAGCTCGGACAAAATTGTCTTTTTGACCTGATCGTAGCTGTCGAGCTCTTCGGTAGAGAGCTTGGAGAACAGGTGTGGGATCCGCCCACTTACAAGAGGCAAAAGTAAATGGCTTTTAACCTCGTCCGGCACCTTATAGGAGCGAAAAATGCCCTCGATCCCCTCAAGCCATACCGGCACTTCTGGATCTTTTGGAATCTGGGTCAGCAAACTCTTTAGACGCTTAGCAAAATATGCAAGCGTCTCTTCGCGCGTTTGCCGCCCGCCCGCTTGCGAGCCCTGTGCTGAACCGGTTTGCAGCTCCAACTGCCGGGTTCTCTCTCGCTCGATAAGCAGCGTAGTTTTCCTCAACTCCAATTCCATCTCCAGCCGCCGCATGGCCACATCCGAATCTGCTGCATTACCTGCCCCCTTCGCTACTCCCATCACACTTTCTGTCCCCGTCAACTGATCTATGCTAGACTCTGTGGTGTTACTACCACTTTCATCTGTATTCATTTTTGCCACCACTGCACCGCTACGTAGGATCATACAAAAGACCTGTGACTCGCCTTAACGCCTCAGCTCCGCGTCAGTGGGTTCCGAGGACCAGCAGAAAGACCACTCACCTTCCTACAGGAATTGCATGCCCTGTCGTCCCCGAGACACCCGCGTCTGTTGATCTTGCGTCTCTCCCTCCGGTCGAATTTAGGCACAGTCTCCGTCCCTTGCCGCCCGTAGCTCTCGCTGCTTTCCGTTGCCGCTGCTCGTTGTGAAGCAGGGCGAACGCGAAAGTACGTACACCGCTAGTCCGTCAGCGGCCGATGTGCACCTCGTGGTTTAATGGCACTGCTGGCTCAATCCGTTGTCCGTCGAGCCGGAACTCAGCGGCTGCTGTAACGCTAGTCCGTCAGCGCTAATGTGTCGGTCCGTCGACACACACTCGGAGCCGGTTGTTCCGCCCGTCGACCGCTGCGCTGGGAGTCGATGGCTCCTGCGTCGTCAGTCGCTCAGCGCTGATCTGTTTTTCCCTTGAGCCTTGAAGCGCTCAGCACCGCTGGCTCGGTCCGTTGGCCGCAGTGCTGGACGCCTCTTGTTGCTGCGTCGCTAGTAGTTCAGCAGTCCATGTGCCGGTCCGTCGGCACGGCAAGCACAGCTGGCTCGGTCCATTGGCCACTATGCTGTGATAATTCTTCAGCTGCTGTCCTCTTTCCGGCGGAGACGTTTCTCAGGCACGGTCCGTCGGCCCGATCGTCTTCGTCCTCGAAAGGCCTGATGTTCGCCGAAGTCTGACAGGAAACGGCGATCCTGTCGGCTGCGCCAGTAAAACAATTATGATGTTGTTGTTCTGTTTCTTTTGTTCTTGTTCACTCTTGTTCTTCACTCGTTGTTGCTTGTAGTTTCTTCTTTCTTCTTAGTAGGTCCCGTTTCCCTGCTTCGCCCAATGAACCTCTCGAGTCCGCCGGATTAACTGAGAACACTTATTTAATTAACACTTGATTGCAATAAAAAGGTACAGTACAGTTATAATGATGACAGCAGCATTGAAAAGAATAAATGAGCTGGGCCGCCCCTGGACTTAAGACAATCCGTCGTCCTAAGCGAGCATGCGGGAGGAAGTCCGTCTCCTACCCAGCTCCGACCTCAACTGCCGCCCGCTCAGAGCTCGCGGCCGTGGCTGGGCTTCCACAAAAACATGCATTCGTTCAGCGCTCTCATATTACCAAGGACGCTTTCCCCCGGTTTCGGGGAATCCATTTACCGCGGACGGGGCTGGGGCGCCGGCGCGTCTGGGCCTTGGTCCGTCCCCGCGGAGAAGCGCAAATTTACGACCGGTGGCTGCGACATACGGCAAAGAAAAACAACGCAAACCCAGGCACCTAACAGATGTGCGAGGTGTGGTCTGTCGAAGGCGTCCGGAGCCCCGCACATGCGCGAAGCGGCGCCGTCTACGGGGACACACGACGCCTTACATGTCGGTGCTAGAACGAGACCCAACTAAACCAGTTGCACACTCAATGCTCACTCCACGCAAAGTGCGAGTTCACCCGCGGAAACAAACATCTCAAATGCGGGTGATGAACGCGCGGTCCGTCCAGGGGGCCCGCTCCGCACGACAAACAACAGACAAACAAAAGGTCCGCCCCCGAAGGCCCGCGGCACCCCGCCGACACGGCTCGGGGGTACCGCTGTACGAAACAGAACTCGAAACAGCATACAAAAGGCAAAAGTTTCCTCCCCGCCCGGGACGCCCGGCATCCCGGCGAAGCGGCTCGGGGCGTAACTGTATAAAAAAAACACAAGCAAAAGAAACGCGTACAAGCGGGTGCAAGTGACGACCTTACAGGGTCCTCTAGCAGATGGTTGTCAAGCCCATCGGTGTCCTCATCAAGCCTTGGCAATTGTGCATCAGAAATGCTGTCATCAAGATGCTGGCTTGAAGCCTCATCATCCAAATTGGGATGACTTGTAGAGGCGTTGTCATGCACCTCATCTTCAGTTTGCTACAAAAAACATTGGAAAGGCATCATCAGCAACAGAAGAAAAACATCAGTATTCAAGTGAATGACTGCAACCTGTTCATGTATACCCCGAGTTGGTATCATTCTGCATGAACATCATTCCGATTCCCTCCACATTTTAATATTTTCATCACAGGTTGTATGTATTCTCTTTATAATGATCCATAAGAGATTAGTATACGTGGACCATCATGTGACATCAACCTACAATCACTAAATAATTTATAATCGAATTTCGTATCTCACCTGTTCAAGCTTCAACAGTCAAGTGATGGCTACGACGTGAAAGGTCAATATAAGTCGCATGAGACACAAATAAAAAGTGCAACATAATCACTGCTTCGTAATTTTAATTCACTGTGATGCTAAAGACAGCTTGCTGCAAGAGCTGGAATGGCAATGGGTTTGGTGCATGGTTCATGGGAGTTGTGGTGTCCTAAAGCGACCCCGGCTACGAGGGATGCCATAGTGGAGGGCTCCAGATAGTTTCACTCACCTGGGGTTCTTGAATGTGTACTGACATCGCGCAACACATGAGACTCTAGCATTTCACCTCCACTAAAATGTGATCATAGTGGCTGGGACTGAACCCCCGCTTTTTAGGTCAACAGTCGAGAACCATAAACACTGAGCCACCACAGCAGCAGAATCACAATCAACGAAGCAGCAGCGATTATACTGCAGCTGTCTTCATGCCTCATGTGACCTATACTGAACTGACATCGTAGCCATCGCTCTGCTTTTGGAACAGAAGCCGAATCAGGTGAGATGAAATTTGATCATTAATTATTTGGCAGCTGTAGCCAAATACCTCATGGTCTTCCATGTATAGTAATGTCTAACGCACCGTTACAAACAAGAAAACATAGCCAACCAAAATTTGGTCTCTATACTCCTTTAAATGTTATATGGGAAAGTGTCAAAAAGTAGGACCAAGAGTGAAAGTACGGCAAGTCGCCTTACAGTTCAGCATTGTCAGGTTCGTTGAGCATGATTTCACAAGTCCGACAAGGCAGACAACAAGAGACGCTAATATTTTTTAAAATAGAGTTGCTCAACAGCGGCATAAGCCCATACATAGAACACGCATTAGCACAACTGAGTGGGCAGGAAACATAGGCAAATAAAATAATACATTTTCTCATAATACCGCATTTGCATGGTTCAAAGGCAGCTAACATTAAACTATCAAAAAGGGCCCACAAGAAACCAAACATGCATTTTCGGGCTCAGCTGCCAAGCACCTAACCACTTAGCCACCACAGCAAGTCTAAGTGCACATATCTATGTGGCTTCGCTTGAATGCAAGAATTGCCTCTGAACACCTCAACACCTACACGAAAATTCTGGGGCAAAGGGCAGTACATCAGTGTGTGCGTGTGGGGGGGGGGGGGGGGGGGGCAAACCATTTGAACTGTCTACTGCTGGGAGATTTTTTTTTCTTCGGAAAAATGGGGTACGCAAAGTTTTCCTACGCAAAATTTCAGGCTTGTGGAGGGGGATAGATTGCCCCCCTTCAGCGGGTGAGGTGCGTTTCCAGAGTCAGCACAGAGGCTCATGGGAAAGTCGTCTGCTACAGCTACTTCACGTTCCAAATTTCTACCCCTGCTTGCTTGCTTCACGGCAGCCGCTGTGTTAATTCACTTCATATACTAATTTATTTCCACTGCAACACCGCTGATTGTATTGCATCATCGCAAGACCAACCAGACGTCGACTCTGTTCTGCTTCGCAGCGTGTTTTCGCATGAAGTACAACTAAAATAACGTAAACGGTCGGATGCTTTCTATGCGTATGCAGTGCGATGTTTTGAGACGTGCAGGCACGGCTGCATGTAGGGATAGTCTGCTAGCAGCTTTTACACGCTTCGAGGCAGCTACATCTATCATTTACTAAACTGTGCAAGCTCAGCCTTCGTTGCCTTCGTGATGCAGCAAAAAAAAATTAAAAAAAAAAACGAATATATAACGACCAACACGTTAAACTAGTTCCATCGGACACACAGCCGACTGCCGTGCATACGCAGAACAGCCAGTCTACGCTGGCAATATTATAACCACGAGAAAACACTAATACCTTTCGTAATAGTCATTTTATGCGCTTAGGACGCGTTCATACACAGCACGCGCTGATCTTACGGTGATGCTGTGCAATACGCAATGTCGCAGCACAAATAGATTAGCAAATAAACGATGCACGAATGCAGGACAATAGCTATGCAGAAGGCAGTGCGTGGGAGAAATTTGGAACCGGAAGTAGCTGGCAGACGATTTTTCCATTGTTTGTATTCACTTCGCAAACGGACCTCACCAATTCACCCCTGCCTCTTTAATCCAGCCCCATCCCTCAAATATGCACTCGCCTCGCTTCGGTGCGGGCCCCAGGACACGCTGTAAACAGGCTTACTTGCCTCTGTTCATTGATTTTTTTTTTCTCGTAGAAGCCCAAGGTACGGCCATGGTACGGCCCAAGGAGTAGAGGGAGAAATTAGGGGGTAGCGGGCGTCTTTGGAAACGTGCCATGCACAACGGCTCACCTCTGAAACTTCATTCGACGGTTCCCTTTGCCGCTGGCTCCACACGGTTTGCCGCGGAACTTTCGCTGACGACGTACCGGGCTCAAAATAAGCAAGGTACCGTTTTTTAGGAGGCATGCTGCGATAAAGTGCACAGCCTGCTGGTAAAAGAAAGCCTTCGATCCGAGTACTGCAGCTATGCAGCTAACAATAACTACAAACGAGGCACGAGCGGGGCACGAGAGAGAGCACGCGCGGTCTCGGCCTCCACAGTTACGTAACCACCACGCCAAGGTCTATTGCCCACGCCGCCGCTTTGCACCACTGTACTCTCAAAACAATACTTTTTTTTCATTAATACAAGTCTAAATGATCGTTATTCGCAGTTTTTCTTTTTTGCAGTAGATATTGTAGATCTGCGAACAAGAAAGTGTTTTGTCATGCTGTTTCGGTTTCGGTTTCAACAGGCGAACGAAGAGTGCACCGTGAAGGTGGCTTATAGGTCACGCGCGAGGCATGAAAAAACTGCAATATAATCTCTGCTTCTACATTCATTGTCATTCCGATTCTTGAAGCAGACTGCATTGTAGTGAAGCAAAACGACTAATCAACATATCGCAGTTTTTTCATGTCTCCCGTGACCTGTGAACTATAAGCACAGTGCAGACAACTGACACACACAGCACATGCACAGAATGGGAACAGTTATCAGTTTCAGTAAGCACGATATCTGCACTACGAAGGACCAGCTATAGGCCCCGCTCTTGTCTTTTTAGCTATAAACACACTTTGGCGTCACAACCATCGCTATAGGCTGTTGAAACCGAAATAGCACGAGAAAGAAATTTGATTATAAATTATTTAGCGCTGGTAAGAGAACACCACGCAATAATCCATGTACAGCAATGTCTTGCGCATCATTACAAACAAGACAGCAGGCACCCATAAGTTAGATGCATATACTCCTTTAACCATCACAGCGATCTTCATGCCTTTTGCTTCCGCGACCTGTACCATTTATTTTGGCTTCCTTTCTGAGATCTTTGTTTCCGTTGCTGTTAACTGGTAAAAGTGAAGAAATATCATAGACAGTAAAATTTAGGCGACCACAGAAAAATACACCATTTGCGGGCCTGTAATTTACGGTCAATCTTGGACGGAGGGATGGGCGAAGGTCATTTGACATGTGTACTTCTTGGATATTTTTCGTCGAAAAAATGGGGTTCGGCATGGTCTTCCTACGTAATTTTTCTTTATTAGCTGGGGGGCTTAGGGAGCGCCAAATTTCTACTTAAATCCATACCTGAGTTTCTGGGTTTGTCATACGTACGGTTTATTACACTTAGCTGTTCGTATAAAATGAACGCAAAGCTTTTTTTTTCACCAAATAAGGTCTTCTCAGAGTGACTGGATTATTTCGACCTAATTTTGAGTTGGGGCATATTGAGTGCAGTTCCTTTTTATGGGATTTCTATAGCTTCAAATATGACAGCGAGAACTATATGAAATTCATTCTGGTTCATTGCAGCCAATGCTAGCTGCTATAGTTATTACTCGATGGTGTGAGGCTGGCAGTGAATTTTCTGCAGTGCCCTATACAGCGGCCTATCAATATGGTCGACGTGCTCATTCTGCGACCGCTATTCTCAATATTCGCGCTGGACGTGGCACTTTGGACTGCTGGGATTAAGATTCCGTTGTCAGCTGGATTATTGATCAGTAAATCCTGCTCATCCACCTGGAAACCGTTCGATTCCAACTTGAATCACATGTATATCCAGCTACAAAATGTCATTCACCGGAAATCATGTTCATCTGAAATAATTTTTTCAGAAATATTTACACTTCCAGTTCACCCCTTCTCGAACCTCTCCCAATGCCAGGTAGAAAATGTCACTTCAGCAAGAAATTCAGCCGAAAAAGTGCTTTTCAAGCTGGATTGGGCGCCCGAGACGAAAGTCCGCCCTGCCTCCATTTTCATCGCGAAACGCCAGCCGGCAAAGAAGCAATCGCCGAATAAGCGTCCAATACATTAAATAGCTTATTTGGCGGTTTGTTTTCACCCGAAATCGTGAAGCGGACATACGGGGAGTTGGTGGCTGACAGGCACGTGAGAAGAGCTTCTGTCTTTCTAGACATTTCCAGATAATGAAGGGAAACGGTAATAATAATCTCTTACCGTACCTGTTAACCTAAGATCACAGAAAAAATTAGACCTAACATATCGTAATACGCTGTTTTGTGCGCGGATAGAAGTCTTACGGAATTCTTTGCGTATCTTACTAAACAGCGCCACCTCTAGAAGTATAAATAATGAGCCATCCAGCAAGCCTAGGCGGCGTGGGCGCATCAAGGCATAGAGCACCAAGGAGGCTCGCACGCGGTACTCCGTTAACTCCGTCGTTTGTTTTGATGATAGTTGTGGTAGCGTAACTGCCCGGACAAATGGAGTATTACGTGTACGTAAAGTTCTTGGAGGACAATCTGAAGAAAATTGCCAAATCTCGGCATGTGAAAGGGTTTCGCCCGGCCAATGTGCACGATTTTAGCGCCGGGGTAACCTACAGTGTATATTGGGAGGGCGACCAGAAAACCAGCGGAGGGTACTACGACGCTGAAATACTGCACATGTCAGGTAAGCAGAACTGTCCTGAAGACCCTGATGCAAGTTTATTTTTTTTTATCCCTGTGTCGTGAACTGTTGCTGCAAAATATGTCGGCAAGCATCTGCCGCCTGTCTGCTCACATGGGTTTGCTCGGTGCACACGAATCAAAACAAAGGGCGCCGCCTTCATGTCCTTTGTCAACGCTGTTTTCTCTTTCATGTTGTCGAAATGTGTACATTGGGCCTATACTAGCTTCGGCTATTGGCCCAGCAGTTTTTGCAAACGTTTTGTATATCTGATGTTAAAATAAAGAAAGAAAGAAAGAATCTGCACCGACTAGCCCAACCACACGTGTGCGTTGTTTCTCGAACGTTTTTCGCCTTCCACTTTCTTTTTACCGCTTGTGCGCTCCAAGTGTACTGAATGTTTGATGTTCGATGTACCGAAATCCCGTGCCCATTAATTTGCCGTGGTTTCGGGGAGACTGCACAATGGTTAGACCTGTTTTATTTTTAATTCTGTGTGTTTACATACACTGTAAAGCTTTGCAGTATTTGCCCATCTGGTGTTGTATTATGAAATACACTGCACAGCAATGTCAGCTATTATATGCTGCATTCCGTGCACTCATGTTGTCTTCTCATCTTTTCTGTGCTTTTAAAAATGTTAGCTCATCAGCACCACTAGGCTGAACATTAATTATGTGGATGCTTGAGAAAAACACTGCAGCATGCGAGTGTAATTATGTGGACACTGGACACTTGGGGAAAACACAAGCATACGAGTGTGAGCACTGAGATGTATCAGCATGAGTGTTGTGTGGCCTGGTCGTTACTACGAGAAACAAGTGTTCATTGAAATTTATTTCAGAGTCCAAAGAAGAAATGGACTCATTCATCATAGACAAGGCGCAGCGTGCAAAGCTGAAGCGGCAGGGGCCACCAGAAAATGTGCGTGTTGGAAACTGCATGTTCCGTTCAGGAATTGTCATGTTGGTAGTATGTATACATGGGTTTCATGCCATGTCATGGGTGCCACAATATAGAGTCTAAGGGAGAGCTTCTGCAATGCAGATTGGGGCAGGTAATGAAAAATGGATTAGAAAAATTTGCAGGTTTCTGGCATGCATCTAATCTCAAACATGGCAACAGCTATGACTTTGGTGCAACCCAGGTATATGCAATTTTCATTGATGCCACTGCTGGGCCCTTGCTATCTTCGTGGTCATTCTGAATATGTTTACTCTTTTTTATGGAAATGTTGGCTAGTGTTAAATTATTGAAACATATGCAAGTCTTAGAGCAAGCAGCATGTTGCCATGCGGGCGTGTGTATAATCACAACCGTGGTAAACAGAGCGTGCAGTTGTAGGAAAAGCCTATATGAGTGATGTAGTGCATTTTTCTGGTATTTGTTTAGTTCATGCATCTATACTTGGAAATGCATATGCAAAGAATTGTATGATACAGCTGTTTGGACCATTTAAGTTGCTGTTGTAAAGAGCGACCAAGTAAGAAGCAGCTTTAGCTCAGAGTCGTGAAGGACTTGACATTGACTATGCCAGCTTCACAGTCACATCGAAGCACTGCTGAATCTTTACAAGGGAACCTCTGGACAGGAACTTGTTGCCATTTGTAGACCTGCAGATTCTGAGGCTTAATGCAGTCATATATACAGTCATATGCACTCCTTCTGGCATTGCTATTATTCCTGACATGTATCGGGAGCATGAACTGTCAAGCGCAAAAGTTTGCAGGATCCGCGAAACTGCATTGCTGTGCCATCTGCCATCACAGAGCGTGGTGTTGAGGTTCACGTGAGTCTGGATACTATGCTCTGTTATGGCATATCACGCAGCAATGTAGTTTTGCTTCGCCCCGCCACGCATCGCAGATCCTGCAAACGTTTGTGGCCAACAGTACCGTGTTATGGATGAGGAAATGCCTAATGTACTTGTGGCAAGTGGGCGAGTCTCCTTGCAGTGGTCAAACAAATGCGAGTGTGCTGATTATATGCGAAGTGCACGATGACTTGTGCATGATACACATTTGCTGCATTTATATTGGTTATGCCTCTGCTTCAATTCTAGTCAAAAAGAAAGGTGAAACAGTTGAGGATGGCTGCCAAAAGGAGTGCCAATGAGGACGTTGTGGCACTCGCAGAAAACAATGCACTCAAAGAGGAGCTGGAAGCCCTCAAGAGAGAAAATGCCAAGCTGCGGCAGCTAAACATAAAGCTGCAGGAGCAGCTCCTGAAATGCCTCTCAGCTCCAGGTTAGTCCTGCACGGCAGTATGCCTACTTCTTAATCTAGATACCACTTGCTACAGCCTGTAAGTTATTACTTTTTTCTCGTAAGCTCCAGTGTCTCAAAAATACACAAGTGCTTTATAAAAGAAACTTCTTTTTGGGAAAGCAATTGTCAAAAATTTTGCATGTTTATGCAAAATTCAACAGTTTTCATTGGTTGTAGAAATGCAGTTTTGCACTAACTCCATGTCTTTAATGATCCTAACGTCTGCATCACAGTGGAAATGTGAACTTTAGCTACATATGTTTATGTTCTTAGTGGAGCTTAGATAAATTACCTAAAAAGACCAAAAACAAAAAGATGAGAAAGTATGATGAAACAAGAAAAAATGAACTTGCGAAACGGGAAGTCTAAAACTGCAAACGTTTTTGTCGACAGCTGCTGAAGTGAGCAATGAGGCTAGTTTTGCACTCATTGAGAATGCTGCTGAAGACATCCCTCCAAGGGCGGTTACACCAGTACCACAGCAGTGCCACCCCACCCTGTCACTGGAAGGGTCCACGCTGCCTTCATCTGAAGTGCACAGTGCGTGCTTATCAGCTGAGGAAGGTATGGAAAGTCATCTGCAGCACTCCGGAATCATGTCTACTATCTGTGCCCCGCTGCGGTGGCTCAGTGGCTACGGCGCTCGGCTGCTGGCCCGAAAGACGTGGGTTCGATCCCGGCCGCGGCGATCGAATTTCAATGCAGGTGAAATGCCAGAGGCCCGGGTACTGTGCGATGTCAGTGCACGTTAAAGAGCCCCAGGTGGTCGAAATTTCCGGAGCCCTTCACTACGGCATCTCTCATAGCCTGAGTTGCCTTGGGCCCCTAGTAAACCCCAGTAAACCAATAAACCATGTCCACTATCTATAATTGTCAGTGACATTGTTGCGGAGTCCTTAACCTACCACCGTGCGCATTTTTTTCAGTTCGCAGCAAGTTTGTAACCCGTTTTTCAAGCTGCAAAGATAACCTAATGACAGAAAGAACAGGGAAGGGTACAGAAATGAGGAGCTCGTTATAACATAAATAGGAAGATAGCCAACAGTCTTTGAAACCAAAGAAAGCATACGAGAATGTTGTTTTTAAATCATTATTCATGATGTAATGGGAAATTCATCGGTACAGGCAGCAGCCATGTTGAGAAAGCTTCAAATTAAAAGACAGCGCAGTGCGTGTAACGTTAAGGGACAAAAAGAGAGTAGTGCGAGTCAGGGGAACAAGCACGACTGTGATGTTCTGGTTTACATCATGAAGAAATGAGCAGTACTTATGGTGTGGAGGACAGGTGATGAATGGTCCATTACTACTAATGAAATAGATTCCAAAAAAGAAAGGTAAACATTGCTGACGAGATAAGGAAATCTGTGGACTATAGGATGGCTGTAGCTGGCCCAGTACTAAATTAGAGGTCAGTGGGTAGTGCTTTTAACCTGGTTTGGGCATACGCAGGATGATGAAGTTGACCGCCAGAAATAACTGCATTTTGGTTTTCTTTGTTGCATATTAAACGCAAGCACTAGTGGTAGCTAGCTGCCTTGCCATAAATATGGGTAAAATTGATTCCATATCTCATGTCTGCATAACAAAAGAATAATCTAATTATTTATTTGATATGCTTCGAGGCTGAGGGTATTGATTTCAGCATAAATTGTATGAAATGTTGCTCCTACTGCACTAGTCTGAATTGTGTTTTAATCACTACTAGGTAAATATCAAGCTTGTGTTTTGCCGTCATTGCGTGCAGACATGCCAGCTATACAAGGAAAGGAGACATCTCTGATGGCATCTGCTGAAGTAGACTTTCCAGCCGTGCCTGCTGGACCGCCTGCAGCAGAACCACGACCAGTCCAGGGTGTTTGTTCCCTGACAGACAGTGGAAAGGTGAAAGCACCTAAATTTTCTGTCTTATGAAATGTGAAATGCGGGGTAGCATGCACATATATTCATTCACCAGTGTAGAATGTTTAGCAAGTTGATACTTGTCTATACTGGCTATAGCAGCACCAATAAGATGTGGCACCAGCATTCACTTGCATCTGTAAATTTTTATTCAAGAAACACAGATTATAAAAAAGAAAGGAAAACAAGAAACAGGAAAAAAGGTCACCATCCAAATCGAGCAACATTTGTCCTGCTGCGAAAATTCACTGGATGCTCATGAAACAAATTTCATGTCTACATGTAATTGCTTAACCAGTGCTTTTAAAATTCAGTAAGCTATATGCATTTTATGTTGGTGGTTTAATGACAGGTATATGGGGGTGTTTTGGTCAGGCTTGAACAGTCGGATGGTTATTTCTTGCAGCTCATGCAGTTACTTTACAGGTCCAGTTTGGTCCACAAAGGTAGCCCATGTAGTATTAATGATCACTAAAATTTTTCCATATGAAGTTGAATCATGCTTAGTGCTGCTTTTAAAAAGAGCACTGGCAGCTAAGACATCAATGAGATGTTAGGTGTCAGTGCAGGCTGAGCAGTAGAGGAGCCTGTGTTGCAGCCATGTGCCCCACAATGACAGCAAAAGGGGAGGCATGAGGGTGAAGCATGAGAGGCCAGCTCAGTGTCGGAAGGGTAACTTGTCTTTGAGGGTGGTCCTTCGCATTGCTTAGTCATCGTGACATGTCTTGAGAAGGGCATCTGGTTGCTATAGAAATTTTGTGACCATTCCACTCTTACAAGGGGCACCATACCGTGTGAAGCACAAATGGCACGGATTTTTTTAGCATTTGTTACTGTGCGCACATACTAATTGGCTAAGTCCAGCAAGGTAGAGCCATTTTTCTGAAATTATTTGCTGATAGCATTCCAAACATGAATTGAGATTAGCATTAGCCAGTTACGAGCACTGCATGCAGTTACCTTTGATACTCCACTGCTGTTAATAAGTGCCACTAAATGCCCATCTTACTGTTAATGTCCACGTTTATGTTCTGCAGTTATTTTCAAGTTTTAAATGATTTTGACCTTGGTGCTGTGGCAAGTGCTAACACTGAGTTTTAAGTCAGAATGCACTCGGTAAACAATGATAATTTGTACATTATGTACGTCCCTTTCAGTTCGGCATTCCATTTGTTTTCTTTTTCCTGCAGGTACACCTGGCCAATGGCCACGAAATTTCAAAAGAGGCATATGATACCCTCATGGCACTACAAAAGGATTCACTTTTTGTGAAAAGAGCAGCAACCACATTGTGGTCAACAGACGTGCTGGCTCAGCGCAGTTTCACCGGGACGCTGTCCAACCGATTCCTGGCAGAGGGCGGGGACAAAGCCCCGCAGAAGCCACTGACACCACTGAAGGTGGAGACGATAAGGGGTAATTATTCTATTCTACTGGGGTTAGCACATGTGCATATTGTCATATTTCATTAACATATGAAAGGAGGCTATCTTGACCTTGGCAATAGCTCATGAGAGGGTAATAACTATCAAACACTATTTGACTCATATTAGAATGGATCAGTTCGTTGCGTAGCTTCTGGTTGTGCATGAAAATTCATGTGCAGTCAACTACTTGACAGGCACAATGAGAAGCGTTTGGTAGAGATAAGAACTTCCTACAGAGCTGAGCTGCAAGATGAGTGTATGACATGAGCACTCTACATCTGTGGCAACAACCAAAGAACGTAACTTGTTTTGTGATGCTAAAATAGGCTGTTGTCACATGACAATGTTGAGCTGGAAAGTTAGGTTCTTAAGAGCTGCGCATTTTTAAAACCTTTAAATGTTCACTGAAGTGGAATCTGAACTCGTCTTTTTGCCACGGGAACTCGATCTACACGCTCCCAGCATTCTTAGAAACTTTGAATTATTGCCCTGTGCGGCTGATTTTCCTCATTTAAATCTGAGTAATGTGTGGCTACCGCCTTTTTCTTTTAATTCTCCGCAGTCGGGGAGGAGTCAGCCAACGCATGGAGTGCCTTGCAGGCAGTTACATGGTGGCTTTGCTTTCGTTTTTATTTTGTTTTTTACATTTCCGTGGATAAATAGATCTATTCAGAGACTACATAGCTGCAAATTAGGCCCACAGAAATAAAAATACGCGAGGACTCTTTGCTTTCGCCGATCACGACGCATCACTCCGCCGATGGCAAAGCGGCAAGCCGCCACAGGACTGGTTGAAAGGTTGGTCGACTCCTGCCACTGTCTGCGGGGGAATTAAAAAAAAAGGCGGGAACCGGGTGTTTAGTTCGATTTAAACTAGGGAAACCGACTGCACAGGGAAATATTTCGCAGTTTCTAAGAACGTTCGAACGTGTACAACGAGTTCCATCGGTAAAAGTATGAGTTCAGATTCCTCTTTAGTGCACCTTTAACACAAACTCTGATGGTATCATTCTTATGTATCTTCCTGTCCTTTTTTGTTATTGTTTCATCTTATTGCCTTAGCAAAGACACTAATTATGGGATGGTTTACACAAACATATTCTCTGGAAATGTATGCAGTTTGACCTGTTGTACACTTCGCATATATAGTAATGCAACTGAGCCATTACTTGGTGTGCTTTGGCTTTGTGTTCAGGACCATACCATGTATGCATCTACTAGGGCACTGTGCATTGCCTGCATTCTTAAAATGGACGAACGCTTTTTTCTGATGACCTTAGTCATTTTTCTGCTTAACACTTGGCGTGAATATTAAGGTGACATGCTCATTTTGATGATGTAGGCAGTGCGAAGCGTCACAGCAGCTGCCATGCTTGCAGTATTGTCGCTCATGGCCTTTGCACGTGCACATGATTTGGCAACATAGCTTTGTGCAACCTGTCTGGAGTGGAGAAAGTGATTTGTTTACATATCTGCTGAGATTTTTCCAGAATCGGAACACCTTGTTGCACTATTACTCATATTAGGCAGAAGTGTTCTAGGCTTAATTCTAGGCTTATTTACAACTTTCTTTTGATGTGCTGTGTTTTACTGTGTTTCACTTAAATTTGCTCACCATTACTGCTGCACTGTTCTGTTGAGATTGCACATGCTTCTACACTTACTAAGAAGAGCAGAAGGAATGGCATTGTGCATCGTCAGAGCTACAGCTTTGTGCCCTAAATGTGTTACAGGTGTTGAAACATGGACGGTCTCGCACCGGGATTTGGCCCTTTTCATGTGTGAATCGAACATGGGTTCATTTTCTAACCAATTTTCTGCAGCAATAAATGACTGAAACATCAACATGGCCCCAAACCCATACAATTGATTTTTACAAAGAACTAAAGCTGGATGAGGTTGTCCTCTGTGTCCCTTTGAAATGATCAGGCGAATGAATTTACTTATCATGTAGCATACTGTTCTGTGTTACAACAAGCAGTGGCGTTACAAGTAGATTCAGCAGTTTTTGTATTGCTGAGCTAATTGTCAGGCTAAGACTTACTGTATGTCCTGGAAATTGGTTCTACACGAACAATTCTGCCAAAGCAAGAATAATAACAAAGCTTGCGCTATTTTTAACACTTATGCATAATTTTCTTTCAGTGTTCTTCAGGCATTATGCCCGCAGTCGAGGGGTGTCGGACGAAGCAGCCACAAAAGCTGAGAAAAGTATAAGACTGTGGCTGTCACAAAAAACTTGCGAACTTCGCCGGAAGAGGCCCCCGCTGCTTCAAAGAACTAAGTGAATGAGAATAAATTTTGTTTCTTTTTTCTTTTCTACATGCCCTTGCAATTTCTTTTAGCAAGCATACGAATTGAGTATTGACGTATGCGTGCAAATTTTGTTTCATTTTCTTTCCCTAAAATTTCTATTGGTAAGTGTAAAAATTGTGTGCTGGTGTATGCATGCTGTTATGTGTATCCTAATGCACTGCATCGCTATCAAAGCACATTGAATTTGTGTTTTTCTCACGGCCACTCTGCGTACACACAACTCTTCTTCTCTTTGAGCTCTCCAGCGATAGTGAACAACTGTGCAAGCGTTGCAGAAGCTGGTGGTTTAACTGTACTTGTGCAGTTTATATCAGCAACTGTACCAAGTGGCAGAAGAGGGCAGCTGTCGAGCTCACATTTGCCTCCTCACGTGAAGTTGGCGTCTTGTGGAGCCACACCTTGCCTGCATCACCCACGTGCGCTTCTTTTCAACCTGTTTTCTCGGTACTAGGTATGCTCGTTATGCTCCACAGCGGGCGGCACATATCGTGAAACGGAAATTGTTCCCGAAGGCTCCTAACCCGGTCAGCACGGCACCAAATTAAATCACATCAGAAAACACCAGACTGGGCCACACCAAAACACTAGAACGGGCCACACCAAAAACATCAGGCCGGGTCACACCAGACCCGGTAACACCAGACCGGGTCACACCAGACCGGGTCACACCAGACCGGGTCACACCAGGCCGGGTCACACCAGACCGGGTCACACCAGAACCCGTGTCTGAATTTCCGGTCTGGTGTAAACACCAGATATGGGCCGGTGTTTTTTTCGACTGGGTGGCGGCAGCGGAAACCACTGCGGTGCGGTACTAGGGACTCCAACTAGTTATTGAGGTGAAGGGCACTAAGCCTCACCCCAGAGCAACTTCCATGTAACTCCCTCTCTTCAGAGGAAATAATCGTTTTTACCACCACCACCGTCCACCTGCCTACCCCCACGGCGCTGTTCCCCATCTTTCTTCCCAGTCCTCCTCGCTACTCACGCCGCGGCATAGGAGGCTTTCGCTACATTGTCTTTTACATTGCTTGTACGGAATGACTTGTATAAAGCTAGTATAGCTCTCTCTGTGCAAAAATAACCTTACACTTCAAAATTTAGGCTTAGGATTCAGAGGTAATTTTCGGTTAGTATAATTATTCAAAATCAAGTCAGCAAGGCTAGGTTGTTTATATTGCTCTGGCTACAAAGTTCAGCCCGGAAGCAGCGTTTTCAACACACTGCCGTTTATTTGACTGCTCTCTGAAAGATTTCATGCACAAGGAAGTCCCAACTGGTATCAGATTCAAGAACAGTGCCACGGATTGTATCCTTTTTTCTCTGTTGATTTGTTTTCAAAGTGCACCGCTTTATGAGAAATAAAAAATAGCGCATTTAATACCTTTTGTGTCGCGTAACTGACATTATGTTTCCTTAACATGTGTGCTTACCATGTGTACATTTCCTTTGCCTTTTAGCGCGCAAAAACTACATTACACTCCATGCTCTAACGTTCTTGCGGAGCGTACAACGTTGGCTCAGCTTACTGGGGTTGCAGGACGTCTGTTTTGCGCAGCACGGACATCCACCTGTGCCTTCGCGGTCTCAGCGATCGAGACATTGCCTGACCCTTTCGCGAGCGCCCCCGCCACCACTACCAAGGTGCTGGAGGTGGACCGACCAGGAGGAGACGTACCATGCCGGACGTTTGTTCTCGGACGGCACTCGCGGCTGCTTTTCCCCGTCCCGATTCGTGAGTGCACCTCGCCGTCGCCTACATGTCCTCTTATCCGCAGCAGACTTGAAACGAGGAATTTCCGGGTACAAAGAGGAAATCTTTATTCACATTAGAAGAGTATATGTTACCAGCAAGCCTTAAAAAAGTTTAAAGCCAGACTTTTGAGGAGCGCCGACCGTCTTGTATTCGCTCGGACGTTCTTTGGATCGCGACAGCGTTATATGCCACGTTACCCTGAAAATCCGGAGCCGGCGTTGTCGTCGTAGTGAGTGAAAAATAAGGTGGCATAGGTGGCCCAGGTGGCCGCCCTTAGGAGAAGCAGCCTAGGTGGCCCACTTAGGTCACGCGGCCTTGTGGCGTGATCACAACCTGCTCGCCGGATTGGGAGGAAACAGAGCAGCGTGGCAGGTTGAAATTAAATTAACGGTCGATCGAGAGAGGTTGCTTGGGAGGAAATACTGGGTCCCAAAATTCCCCACCGATGGCAGCACCCGACTCAACAGGGCACCGTGCATCCCTTAACCGCTGCTCCATTGCGGAAGGAGTGGTGTGAGGGTTTGATTCGATTTATTTACACAAACAAGGAGATACAAGGTTGTGATGGAAAACAAGGGGAAAAAGCTGCAATGAAGGCGGCTTGACTGGCCCCAACTTCTCTTTACAATGAAAGTAGCAGGACAGCAACGAAACATTTTAAATGGAGATTTAAAAGAAGAACGACGTATCTGAGGGAAATTCATATAACCAATTTAAAATATGCAAAAATGGATGAGAAATAAAACAAAAGAAAGGTATCATAGAGGTCTACGAATGTGAAGTTTAGAATGACGAATCCCCCTTATTATGGCCATTAACTCAATTATCGCTATCGTGTCATATCCTTAAGTCGGATATTTAGTGTACCCTGCCTATTTTTCTGCAAGCTGTGAGAGGATATATATTTATTTTACCCCTAAAAGCCCCTAAAGCCCTGAAGGCCCTCGTCATGAGGGTATTACAAAGGGCGTGGTAAAAAATTCCAGCATGAAGATGCAAGAACGAACATCAAACATGAGGAACGAAAGAAAAAGCAAAACAAGAAAAGCGCAATATCTGCACATTCAACAAGAATAAAAATGTGGGTTAACAAAAAATGCAAAGGTCAGCAGTTATACGATATGGGCCATAAATAACGAATGAGAACATGCGAGGACAACTAATTTAGAACGCCCGTATAATGTCCATCGCGATTCATGGACTTCCCATTTTTTTGCGCAATGTGAACGAGGTGAACCTCCTGGTTCTTCGGACCCTCGCTACGGCACCCGGATGAGCCTGATTTCTCGAGGGGGTCCTTTGAATTTTTCGTTCATGATTTTTTTTATCACTAGAAAAAGCGTGTTCAAAATTATTACCGGACTGATTAAAATTCAATTTCGAAGCGAATGATTATCTCTTATTGACCATCAAACGTGGTCGAACAGAAACGAGTTTCATTTTTATTGCGAGAGCAATACTGCTAGTACTTTTCTGCCTTCGGTGGAGGTCGTTCCTTCGCTCCGGCGCCGCTGCAGCGCACGACCACGTGACAGCGTGACGTCACGACCAGAGGAGAGCAGGGGCCCCAACTCGTCTCTTCGGCCGTAGACGTTCCTTCGCTCGGCGTGGCGGCTACAACGTGACGGCCTCCTCGGCCCGCCGCGTGAGGGCGCTCGCTAGGAGAGGTTAAACGGGGCGTCGCAGGCGTGCTCCGCTTAGTCATGTCTGAGGAGTTGTACAAGGCGTCGCTGGAGCGATGCGCTGCGCGCAAACGCCGGCGCCGTGCCGAGGAGACAGATGAAGAAAGGCAAGAGCGGTTGGCTAAGCAACGCGCCTATGCCGCAGAATGGCGAGCCCGGCGGCGTTCTACAAGTTCTCTTTCTTTCAGTCGCAACAACGAGGCATCGCGCCGAACGGGTGGTGGCGTTCCTCCCTTCCTTTACGGTGCTGTTAGGGTTGTCCACCGATATAACAGAGAATTACTGCGCCATTTCCTTTCCTCAAAAAGCCGGTAGCCACGCGTGACCTGTAGACGCGGCGCACTGCATTCCTTCAGTTGGAGGTGCTGCGCGCTTTCGCAACCTACCAGGCTTAACCAAAGCTAAGCCCCCGCCATTTTTTCGATTCCTCTTATTTATTTATTTGAACATACTGCTAGCCTCACATTTGAGGCCGTCGCAGGAGAGGGACATCATATACACTAAAATAACACAGTTCATGTAAGCGTAAACACAAAGGCGATCGTAGTCCAGCAAGGCAATATGCATTATACTAAAGCTAAAAGAAAATAGCAAAACAGGAGTAGGAAGCATATTTGAAGACTTAGGCACGTGAGAGAAAAAAAAAACCGCAGAAACAAAAATGCAGACAAGTTTTTAGGGAGCAAGAAATGAAACAATAGCTGCTGACGAATGATACTGTCTTGAGAAACGAGCAATAAGGTTAGAAAAAAAAAGCGAGAGTCAGATAAGCAAGTCGGGATGTCGTCGTCAGCAAGGAAAAAAGAGTACAAGAGTACAGCGCACCAGCATCGCAGTCGTTATTGCAAAACAAAGCGTGATATGTTGGCGATGAAATCTTCGAGTGATGCGCAGTTGACAGCACAGCAAGGCAAACTATTCCACTCACGGATTGCTTGTGGGAAGAAAGAGTACCTGAATATATCGTTGTGAAATCTGTACTCGGTTAAGTGCTTTTGGTGTTTTGTTCTGGTAATGCGTATGTTTCACTTTATTAAGTACTTACTCGTATCGATTTTCATACCGCCATTGAGCAGGAGGAAAAGAAACTTGAGGCGCAGCAGTCTGGCTCGGTTTTGTATGGTGGGAAGGTCGGATTGTCTTAAGAGCTGTGTAGGGGAGTCATGACGGCGATATTTATTAAAAATAAATCTGACCGCTTTTCATTGTACGCCCTCTAATTTTTCTATGTATTGTTTGCGGAAGGGGAACCCAAAATATTATTCCACAGTCCATTATAGAGCGAACAAGCGAAGTGTATGCTAAGAGCTTAGTATCGACTGATGCAGATTTAAGCGAGCGTTTAATCGAGTAGAGAGCTTCCAGTGCTTTATTAGTAATATATTGCCACCTAGTATTGCCAGGTGGCGCATACGAAGTAGGGCGACGACGACGAAGTAGGGCTCGCGCCGTGTGGAGTCTGTCGCTGTTGTTGCCCCAGCTTGCCTGGCCTTCCCTTTCGTGCCTGCTAATAAAGCCCCCCTTCGTCAGCAAGTACGTTACAGTCTGGTGGAGGTGCTGGGTAAGATCCCTGTATATGTATAATACTCATCCGCATACCCTGGGCTCCAGTCCTTCGCTGGTGGACACCCCTGTGCACCGTGCTAGCCGGAGAAACCAAGGCCTACCTCCCGAACACGGGCTTTTGGAGTCTGCAAGAGCACCCACCCATCGACCTGTTATGCCAGCTGCAGCCTACTATACCTTGCAGAATCCGCGACTGCCCAAACCATTCCATGGCAGTCAGCTCGAAGACGTCGAAGACTGGCTGGTCGAGTTCGAACGCGTGGCCTCGTTCAACCAGTGGGACGACGCAGCCAAGCTTCGAAACGTCTTCTTTAGCCTGGAGGATGGTGCACGTACGTGGTACGAGAACCGAGAAGATGCGCTAACATCATGGCACGAGTTCCGCCGACGCCTGCTGGAGACCTACACCAGCACGGATCGCCGAGAACGGGCTGAACGGGCTTTGCAGTCTCGCATTCAAATACCGAATGAGTCTGTAGCCATGTACGTGGAGGATATGACTCGGCCATGCCCGAAGAGAAAAAGGTGCGCCAACTCATGCGCGGCGTCAAAGAACAGCTCTTTGCAGGCCTCGTGCGCAGCCCACCATCGACCGTCGCTGCATTCCTTGCCGAGGCCGCGACGATGGAAAAGGTTCTTCAACAACGTTCTGCGACTTACAACCGGCCCGTGCATGCTGCTGCAGTCACCGAATCGTTTGTCACCGCCGGAAGCCACCCTGACGATTTGCGCGAACTGATTCGCACCATCGTGCGTGAAGAGGTCCTCAAGTTTTGCAGCCCTTCGCAGTCTGCACTTGGTTCGATTTCCGCTCTTGTTCGCGAGGAGGTGCAACAGGCGTTCAGGGGTCCTACCGTCGAAACACCACCTCTGCCGGGAGACTACAGCCGCCCCACCTATGCCGAAGTTGCGAGACGCCCGGCTGCAGCTTCGCCACCGCCGATTCCAGTAACGCCTCCTGCACCGCTGTCCCCAGTTCCACCAGTCCCGTATTTCGACGATCGCCGAGTGCACTTGCGGAAGGCCGATGTCTGGCGCACACCTGACAACCGGCCACTCTGCTTTCACTGCGGAGAACCAGGCCATCTCTACCGCAATTGCTCTTATCGACACCTCGGTCTGCAGGGCTTTCGAGCCGATTCGCCCAGACCCCGGTTTGGCCACCGGCCTCCAGCCATTGTAGACTTCCTCGCGGAACAGCGACTTTCAGCCCGTGCGCCGCATCAGCCACGCTCATCTTCTCCGAGGCGCTCTTCCCCGAACCCGCACAGCTCCTCGCGAGCAGTACAGGGTCGCTCGCCGAGCCCTCGCCGGGAAAACTGAGACCAGCGACCTTCGGGGGCGAGGTCGCTGGGAGTCGCTGCGCTGAAGACCTCCCGCCGCCGCCGCTACGCTCCGACCGTGAACAGATAGCACCGTCATCTGACCAAGACAGCTGCGTTTCCTTGGACATACCTGTTCTTCTCGACGGTCACAGAGTCAGTGCATTAGTGGACACTGGGGCCGACTATTCAATTATGAGTGATAAATTGGCGACTCTTCTAAAAAAAGTCCTTACGCCTTGTTCTGTAGTGCATCTCCGTACTGCCGGTGGTCATCTCGTTACTCCAAAGGGTATTTGCACGGCTCGCGTTCAGATTCAGGGATCTACGTTCGTCGTCAGTTGTGTAGTTCTGTGCAATTGCTCCCGCGATCTCATTATCGGCATTGACTTTCTGCGGGAGTATGGTGCTGTCATCGACCTCCGCCGACGAATCATCACCTTTTCGACCAGTAAAGCGACCCACCTCGCCGAATCTTGCCACCGCAGTGCTGCCCTTCGTGTTTCTGCAGACAGTGTCACGTTGCCGCCACGGAGCAGTGTTTTGGTTGAAGTCACTTGCAACGACTTGCATGACGCAGAAGCAGTCGCCGAGGCTAACCGTTCACTCCTGCTTACTCAAGGCATCTGCGCCGCTCGCAGTCTACTGACGCTTCGTGGTGGCCGGTCTGCTGTCCTGGTCACTAATTTTTCCAATGAGTACCGGCACCTTTTTGCAGGAACGGCTATCGCTTCTGCCGTACCTGTTACCGATATTCACGTTTGTTTTGCGTCCGCGGCAGCAGGCACTGACGAACCTTCCCTTGAAAACGTCGACATAAACTGCCACCTGTCTCGGGAGCAACGCCTGGCTTTGGAACAGCTGCTGAAGGAATACAAGTCGTGCTTCGCTTCCTCCTCGAAGGTTCGTCAAACACCCATCACGCAGCACCGCATCATCACCTATGACGACGCTCGCCCTATACGACAGTAGCCTTATCGTGTTTCTGCTAAAGAACGGGCGGTTATCCAAACTCAGGTTCAGGAAATGCTTGACGATGGCGTTGTTCAACCTTCTCAAAGCCCGTGGTCTTCACCTGTAGTCCTTGTTAAGAAGAAGGACGGCACTCTCCGGTTTTGTGTCGACTATCGCAAACTGAACAGTGTGACCAAAAAGGACGTCTACCCGTTGCCGCGCATTGACGACTCGCTGGATAGATTACGGCGCGCTAAGTACTTCTCATCCATTGAGTTAAAGAGCGGCTATTGGCAAATTGAAGTAGACGAACGAGACCGCGAAAAAACCGCCTTTGTGACTCCAGATGGCCTCTATGAATTTAAAGTGCTTCCTTTCGGTTTGTGCTCCGCCCCGGCTACGTTCCAACGGATGATGGACACCGTCCTCACAGGCCTCAAGTGGCAAAGCTGTCTTGTTTACTTGGACGACGTCCTAGTTTTTTCGGAAACATTTGACCAACATCTCCAGCGCCTGCGGGCTGTCCTCGAAGCCCTCCGCTCGGCAGACCTTACCCTGAAGCCCCAGAAGTGTCATTTCGGTTACGAAGAGCTCAGATTTCTGGGTCACGTTGTGAGCGCTGAGGGAGTGCGGCCGGACCCCGAAAAGACTGCCGCCGTCGCACGTTTTCCCGTTCCGACCGACAAGAAAGCTGTCCAGCGCTTCCTGGGTCTCTGTGCGTATTATCGGCGCTTTATTGCGGACTTTTCTACGATTGCTGAGCCGTTGACGCGCCTCACCAGGAATACCACCTCCTTTGTCTGGACCACTGATCAACAGACCGCTTTCTCTACGCTCCGCCAGCGCCTTCAAACACCTCCCGTTCTTGCGCACTTCGACGAAGATGCCGATACCGAGGTCCACACCGACGCCAGTAACATCGGTCTTGGCGCGGTCCTTGTTCAACACCAAGAGGGCCTTGAGAGGGTTATCGCCTATGCTAGCCGTACTCTCTCCCGCGGCGAGAGCAATTACTCCACGTCTGAAAAAGAATGTCTTGCGGTCGTGTGGGCCACCATGAAGTTTCGCCCTTATCTTTACGGCCGCCCATTCAAAGTGGTCACCGATCACCACTGCCTATGCTGGCTAGCAAATTTGCTAGACCCATCTGGACGCCTGGCACGCTGGAGCTTACGGCTCCAGGAATTTGACATTACTATTGTTTACAAGTCCGGCCGCAGACACGAAGACGCCGACACACTGTCGCGTGCACCAGTTGATCCTGCCGACGCAGCGCCCGATGACGACAGCGGCTTCCTCGGTACTCTCACCGCCTCCGACCTACTGACTCGGCAGAGGGCGGACTCGGACCTTCGCCCTCTCATTGACGCCCTTGAAGGTAGTGATACGGTTATACCTCGCCACTTCTCTCGACGTCTTGGCTCCTTCTGTTTGCGGCAAGGTCTCTTGTACAAGAAGAACTCGAGAGGCAACGATAGACCTTACCTTCTCGTCATTCCAGCCGACCTCCGATCTGACGTTCTTTTCGCCTGCCACGATGAGCCCACGTCTGACCACTTGGGCTGTTCACGTACGCTCGCCAGAGTGCGGAACATGTATTACTGGCCTGGACTTTCTGCTGATGTCAAACGATACGTTAAAAGCTGCCGAGAATGCCAGCCCCGGAAAACGCCACCACTTAAGCCGGCGGGTTTTCTCAAGCCCGTTACTGCCCCTCGCGCTCCGTTCGACCAGATCGGCATGGACCTCCTCGGCCCTTTCCCCTTGTCGCAGGGCGGCAATAAGTGGATCATAGTTGCTACCGACTATTTGACTCGCTACGCCGAGACCAAGGCGATCCCTCGTGGCACAGCTTCAGAAGTCGCAGAGTTTTTCATGCACAACATCGTCCTGCGACATGGCGCTCCTTCGCACGTGATTACAGACAGAGGAACGGCGTTTACAGCGCAACTAATCGACCACATCTTTCGGCTGAGCTCCACAACACACCGCAAGACCACGGCCTACCATCCGCAGAGCAATGGCTTGACCGAACGATTAAACAGGACCCTTGCGGACATGTTGTCCATGTACGTAGATGTTCAACACAAAACTTGGGATGAGGTCCTGCCGTATGTCACCTTTGCCTACAACACCACCCTGCAGGAAACTACGCGCTTCTCCCCGTTTCGCCTTGTGTACGGACGCGAAGTCCAGAGCATGCTTGATACCATGCTCCCGTGCGCAGAGGATGACCAAATCGCCCCAGACGCCCAACAGTTTGCCCAACGTGCTGAAGAAGCCCGTCAGCTGGCCCGCGTGCACATCGGGCAACAGCAGAGCTCGGATGCGCGCCGTTACAACCTTCGCCACCGACAGGTTGACTACAAACCCGGTGACCAAGTCTGGGTGTGGACTCCTGTTCGTCGCCAAGGCTTGTGCGAGAAACTGCTCTCCCGCTATTTTGGCCCTTACAGAGTGGTACGGCGTGTGAGTGAAGTTAACTATGAAGTGGTTCCGGACGGTGCTGCGCAACCGCGACGCCGACAGCCCGACTCTGACACTGTGCACGTTGTGCGGCTTAAGCCGTACTATACACGGTGACGCAACAGTGCTGATGTTTTCGCGCGCTTCAGTTGCGGCAGTTTGCTTGTTTTTTTTTTGTTTCACCCTTACGTCGACAGCGACAGCGCTCTTTTTCTTTCTTCATAAGGGGGGAATAATGCCACCTAGTATTGCCAGGTGGCGCATACGAAGTAGGGCGACGACGACGAAGTAGGGCTCGCGCCGTGTGGAGTCTGTCGCTATTGTTGCCCCAGCTTGCCTGGCCTTCCCTTTCGTGCCTGCTAATAAAGCCCCCCCTTCGTCAGCAAGTACGTTACAATATGCTACCTGCTTGTTCCATTTGAGATCCGAGGAAATTATTACTCCTAAATATTTATATTCTTCCACTTTCCTTAACATCTGTCCTTGTAGGTAATGAGGGAAATTTATTGGCGCTCTCTTATTTGTTACTGTCATGCAAACCGTTTTTTCTACATTAATCGCCATCTGTCACGTTTCACACCATTGTGCTATGCTTTCAAGGGCACTGTTTAGAATTGCTTGGTCTGCATGGCAGGTTATTTCTTTGTAAATGATGCAGTCGTCTGCAAACATTCTTACTGATACGTTAGTGTTTTTGTGCAGGTCGCTTATAAAAAGAAGAAAGAGGACAGGGGCCAGAACGGAGCCTTGTGGCGCGCCATACATCACATCGCCGCAATCTGAAGAGTGGCCTTTAAAGGGCCACTGACCATGGTCCGGATATTTTTGAAAATAAGCCCACTGCATAGATGAGGCATCGAAGATAACGTCTGCAAAATACTAGAGCCATGCGTGCCCCGAAAAGCTGCGAAAATTCAAATCAAAGCCTGCTCGTTCTTTCCTTCAACAAAAATGGCCCCGCCCCACTACTCTGAACCCCGTTGACGTCACGGGGGGTTACTTTCGCGAAAGACACTCCATTGGTGCATCGTTCTGACTGACGGGAGAAGGTTGGGCGTAGCCTTGGCGTCGCGTCGTCAGCACAACGCTTCCCGCAGCCCCTTCAGTCCTGGCTCATGCCTACAAACCCGTATGAAGGAACAAAAAAAAAACTGCGGAGGGAGCGTGCGGCGACAGCCTTGAACCCTAGCCATAAAAAGTAAAAAATACTAAAACTGAGGGAGTTCGTTCGCCCCCCCCCCCGCCGTTATCACGTCACGAGACGCTCTGCGTGCGCGCTCCCTTCTCAGCTTTTTTTTCTTCTATGCAAGCCCCCCAAAACAAGGTTTTAATTACTAGTGCAGCAGAGCCTTTCCCTCGCTCGCGCACTTGACCGCTCCGCACACACACCGCTTATCCTTCATGCGTCTTGCGTACGCCTTGACTCCAATGAACGACATGGGCTTCGGAACGGAGAAAAGACACAACATAGAGAACACAAACACACATGAAGAAAAGCAAACGGGCGGTTGCCGGGTCCGCACTTCGCCGTGAGTGTCGAACAAAACCGACTTCCGCCCCTCTCTCGTGAAGCGGTGGGGAGGCCTAAAAAAATGAAAAGGTGGCTCGCTATGTGGGAATGACAAACAGATGTATGAAAGGATGCGCTCGCTAACAAGTCTAGCGAGGGACGAATACAGGCCGATAACAGGGGTGGAGCAGTTTTGTTGCACCCCCAACCAGGAAGGGCAGGGAATGGAGTGGCGAAGATGAAAAAAAAAGCTTCAAACAGAAAAAAAACAGCAACTGGGGAGAGGAAGGACAAATAAAAAAAAACGCGGCGAAACACCGCGAGGAGACCCAAAGAGCAAAACAGAGAGGGTGTTAGGAAACCCGCAGCGCCCCCCCCTCCCCTCGAACAGACCCAGCAGCAAAAACCAAGAAAAGAATTCTATTGAAGGCGGGGCCATGACGTAGCCATGTGGCGCACTCCACAGACACCACGCCTCCGGCTTACATCGGAGAAGGAAGGGGTGATTTTGCCTTCCCGAGCCTACTCGACGAGGAGCGGGAGAGAAAAATTTCGAGGAGGGAATGGAAGGAGAGGAGGCTCGCTCAAAGAGAGGTAGAGAGTGTTTGCGATCAGGGGGTGGTCACAGGCGGCCTGTGACCACCCCCTGATCACAAACACTCAGCCATTTTGCCATGTTATTGTCACCGAGATAATAGAAAAGTTTTTGAAGAAGCTTAGGGTGGGAGACCCGATCGAGCGGCCTGTGACCACCCCCTGATCGCAAACACTCAGCCATTTTGTAATGTTATTGTCACCGAGATAATGGGAAAGTTTTTGGAGGAGCTTAGGGTGGGAGACCCGATCTAACGCTTTCGAGAAGTCCAAGAATATCATATCTGCTTGGCCACATTTGTCTATTGTAAACGCTAGGACGTGAATTGTGTCTATTAATTGAGTAGTCGTAGACAAACCTTTTCTAAAGCCATGCTGGTTGGGCACAATTATGTTATTATTTTCTAGAAATGATAGGATATGTCTAAGAATTAAATGTTCGAGGATTTTGCAGGTTGTACAAGTAAGCGAGATTGGTCGCTATGTGACGACCCCACATAATGCGCAGGTCCACACGGGACGGAGAGGCAAGAAGACACCGTATGGCTCAGTTTAAACAAAATGATGTAATCAATAATTATACATGGTACATCAGAGGCTGGGGTGTCCGAGCTTACGTGGCGACGCCGTCATGGGGGCGATGGATGGTCTCCGGAGTTGCGATCCGTCGGTGGCTGGCAGAAGCTGCGCGCCGTCCGGCTTCGGCGCTGAAGGACCCTTTTTCGTGAACGATCTCGTCCTCTGCGTGCCTTTCGTCCGCACTCGCCAGCTATATCTGCTCCGCCGGCCACGCCCGATCTCCTGTCTTCCCGACTGGAATGTTTCTTTCTTCCTCCTTTCCACGGCGGCGCCTGCGGCCCCCCGACCTCCCTCGTTGGAATGTCGTTTGTCTCCCGCCGGCAGCTTTCTTCTCTTGTCCTTGTACGGCCAGGCAGCCTAATTGGGCTGGCTTTCCCTCCCGCCGGCGCCTTTGTACCATTGTACCCCTTCAGTGGCTTTGCCGCCGCTGGGGGCTCCGTCTAGGCGGCGCCGCCGAACGCGGACCGTTTAAGGGGAGACAAGGGAGTAGGACGATTGAGCACAGAGAAAATTCCGCCGAAGATATGGGCCCTGGTAGCTCACGCACGGAACGTCACACTCGCTCACCCTCCAGAAGAATGTTCTCCGAACACTTGAGTCCAGGCAGCTCCCCTTCTTTTTCTGAATCGCGTCGCACATTCCGTCCGACAAAACACATTTCGCTGCACACAACACCACTACACTTAACCATATGCCGCAGCTGTCATAACTGGCGTCTCCAGGGGCAGCACTGATCTTTTTTCACAGACAAACATGAAACTCAGCACCCAAGCCTCTCCTTGCTAGTCCAAACTGGACGAAATAAATTTACCACAGTTACAAAGGAGCTCCCACTTCCAGCACAATCACGGCACAGACAAAAAAATATATAGATAACGAAAGGAAGTCGGGCATGTTCTGCATCCTGTGTAAAAGTGTTACTTAATGACAGAAAGGCTTAACTAGCAACTCCGATATTTTAACACATAAGCACATAGCAATGTTATGAGCTGCAGCATTACACAGTCTTAACCAGTCCCCAACTCCGCTCTGTTTACGCCATTAGTCCGACTTAGCTTTCCGATTTCGAAGCGGATATCGGCGTTCATGAGTCGTACCAAGTAATTCTGTGACCCCTTGTCTGCTTTGAGACTCGCGAGGGCTCGTGGCAGGAGCCTCTCTTGGCGTTATCTGCGCGGCAACCTCGCGCGCTCCTTCCTCCAGCAATGCATGAAGTAAATCCGGTGGCATTCCTGCCGTAACCTCTGGCGCTTGCCGAACAAATGCAGGAGAGGGCGTTTCTTGAGAACAATCTGCGCGCTCCGCTTCACTTCGCTCCCCATCAAAATCTGCGCTTTCCCCCTCCTCATTTCGTGAATACTGAACCGGTGCCGACTTGAGGCGATTTGCGTGTATCCTTATCAAGCGGCGGTTCACGTCTCGGACCCTGAAGTTTACCGGAGAAAGCTTCTCGACAACCTCGCACGGTCCTCTCCACCTCGTCTGGAACTTACGAGCCAACCCAATCTGTCTTTGGCAGTTTTCGATGTACACGCTGTCCCCCACATCAAACGGCGCGTCTCTAGCACCGCGATCGTGCACCTCTTTCCTGCGCTTCGCCGCTTTCTTTAAGGCCTCCTTTGCGATGTCCCTCGCCACTTGCAAGCGCGATTCTAGCTCAACCTTATAGTCGTCCAGTGAAGCGTATGGGACACGACGGGGGCCCTCTGGCACTTCACTAGGCTGGTCCGGGTCTCGGCCGTAGAGAAGAAAGAATGGCGATTCGCCCGTGCTCTCGTGTGCTGCGGAATTGTAGGCAAACATTGCATACGGGAGCCACAAGTCCCAGTCCCGCTGGTCGCGCGAAACAAAATGCGACAGGAACCCGGCCACGGTTTGGTTCAGTCGCTCCACCGCGCCGTTGCAAGCCGGATGGTACGGTGTTGTCTGCTTCTTAGTGATCTTAAGCAGCTCGCAAACTCTCCGCATTAGCTGCGACACGAAGTTCGTTCCCCGATCTGTCAAGAGTTGCCTCGGAGATTCATGTCGGAGCACGATCTGTTGGACAAATGCTCTTGCAACCGTGTCTGCTTTCTGATCTGGGAGTGCTACCGCTTCAGCGTATTTTGAAAGGTGATCGACAAATACTAAAATGTACCTGTTTCCAGAAGTGGTCGTGGGCAATGGGCCCATTATATCCATACCTGTCCGCTCGAAAGGAGCGGAAACCTCAGGGAACGGCTGAATTGGTGCTGGCCTGCGTCCCTTGGATGTTTTTCTTTCGAGACAGGAATGACACTTCGCACAGTAGTCTCTAACATCCTGTCGCATGCCACTCCAAAAGTACAAACGCTCGAAGCGCCTGCGTGTCTTCGCTACGCCAAAATGACCGGCGCACGGCGCATCGTGGAACGCGCGAAGAACCCTTTCTGTCCACGACCGAGGTATGACGACTCTCTCCCAAGCGGTTTTCTCTGGTCTCCCTTTCCTGGTTGGCCTCGTGCGCCGACACAGGGTGCCGTCTTTGCCAATGAAATAACCTAGCTGTTCGGGGTGAGATGGTGCGCCCTCTAAGCTTTCGATTATTCGCTTCAGGTCAGGATCTTTGCACTGCTCTGTGCGTAATTCGGCGGTGTCGACTACGGGGACAAACTCATCTATAGCTGACACGGCAGCTGTACGGCTGAGCGCATCAGCATTCAGATGTGTCTTTCCTGACTTGTGCTCCACCTCAAAGCAGTATTCCTGCAGCTGTAGATTCCATCTAGCGAGTCGCGAGCTAGGGTCCCTGACACTCATCACCCATTTCAGAGGATGGCAGTCTGTGACTAGCTTGAATTGGCGGCCGTAAAGGTAGCATCTGAAGTGCTTTACTGCCCAGACAACGGCGAGGCACTCCCTTTCTGTAGCTCCGTACTTCTGCTCTGTGGGGATCAGCTGTCGGCTAGCAAAAGCCACGGGATGTTCTTTGCCCTCGATAACCTGAGATAACACAGCACCAACTGCGAACTTTGACGCATCTGTGGCCAAAACGAAGGGCAAATTAAAATCCGGGTGGCGCAACAGCGGTGCACTCATTAGCTTCCTCTTCAGGGCCCCAAAAGCATCCTCCTCGTTTTTGCACCAGCGAAAGGCGACATTTTTGGCTGTTAAGGCAGTGAGCGGCTTAGCGAGCTTGGCGAACTCCTCTATGTCTCTTCGGTAGTAACCGATCAGGCCGAGAAACTGCCGGACCTGGCGGACACTAGTCGGGGATGGAAAATCCGAGACACACCTTAGTTTCTCAGGGTCCGGTCGCACGCCGTCAGCTGAAACAACGTGCCCGAGGTATTTCACCTCGTTTTTGAGGAATTGGCACTTAGAAGGCTTCAGCTTGAGACCAGCTCCTCTTAGTCGCACCAAAACCTGCTCAATATCGCGCAACTGTTTCTCAAAACTGTCACTGTATATGATTATGTCATCCATATACACGAAGCACAGCTTCCCCAGAAGACCCGCCAGGATAACATCAGCGGTTCTCTGCCAGACAGCAGGGCTGTTGACCAGACCCATCGGCATTCTTTTCCAATCATAGTGCCCTGAGGGCGTGTTGAATGCCGTTTTCTCAGCATCTGCCGGATCCATTGCTATCTGCCAGAATCCCGCCGCCATGTCCACTACCGTGAAGTACCTGGCAGAGCCCAGCTGAGAAAGCGTCTCCTGTATATTGGGAATGGGGTATGGATCGATGCGAGTTACGGCCTTTAGTTTGCGGTAGTCCATCACCAATCGATACGAGCCATCTGGCTTTTCCACCAATAGTGCCGGTGCTCCCCATGGTGACTTTGATTGTTCGACAATGCCGCGATCAGTAAGGTCCTGCACCTGCCGCTCCATCTCCTCACGTTGGGAGTAAGGAATCCTGTACGCACGTTGGTAAACGGGCGATGAAGTGCCGGTTTCTATCCTGTGCTTTATAACGCCACAGCAGCCCAAATCCAGGTTGGACGCGGCGAATACCTCTGAGTAGTCGTTCAGCAAACCAGCCAGAGCCTCCCTCTCCCTGGATTTTACGTGGGAAAGATCGAACAACGCATTTGGAGGAGCCGAAGAACTAGCATGCTCTACAGTTGCGAGTACCGTATCGGTGGGCTCATGTTTCTCTATCGCAGAGGTGAAGAAAGCCAATGTTTTGTTCTTGGGAAGGCTCAGTGGCTGCTGGCTACAGTTAACCACCCGTAGAGGCACTCTGTGGGCGTCATTAACAGTCACGAGGCACGCGGCTGCCTTCAGGCCATTACTAAGAGAGTCGACCGGTTCAAGCACTCCCACGGCGCCGCTCTCTACATCTGCAGGCACATAAGCGTACAAAATGTGCTCCGACCACGGAAGGACGACCGCCTCATCGACCAGCTTTACGGCAACCCGCGAATATACCTTCTCTAATGATCCCACTGTTTGACGGGTGTCAATATCGGTACTGCGAACCTCAGCCCTGCTCCTGTTCAAAAACGGAACTTTTGAGCCCCCCGCATTAACTTCTTCTTCAGAGAATGAGACTACTACCTTCCCTTTTCTCAAAAAATCCTGCCCTAATATACCTGACACTCCGTTTGGCAGAGACACCGTGTCCGGGCATACGTAGCAGGGGTGCTCCAATGCAATTCCGCCGAGAGTGAAGTGTAACCGGTAGAGCCCACTTATGCCAAGAGGATCCCCCGTTATGCCTACAAATTTGGTTGCCATACCACCAGACGCTTCCAACACCTCGTGATCCCCTTTCCTTCGAAGCGTGTTGAAGCTGCTTTCCTTAAGCAAGGTCACCTTTGACCCCGTATCTATCAACAATTCCATGCAACAACCATTTAACTTGCAACGCACAACAGGGCATGCGTCGTCGGCCACACAAACCACCACCACCTCATTAGCTGCTGCTCCCTCCCCACACTCATCAGGATGGGGAGCTAGTTTTTTGTCCCTGTATCTGGAGCCTCGCTGTAGGCTTGCTTAGGGCGTGTCTCGCCTGCTTCTCTTTGTGGCTCCCCACGGCGCACGTTTGGGCAGAACCTTGCGATGTGTCCGCGACCCTGGCACGCGAAGCACGCGATTTCTTCAAAATCTCGCATACCGCGCCTGTAGCTTTGTGGCGGTCTCCGGTTTCCAGCGAATGGGCGCCGTTGAGCGCCCGCTTCAACCTGGCGTTCCACCTGCTGAGATAGCAGCTGCTCTAAGCGATCTAACCGCTCTGTCAAGAGAGCAACCTCAGGGTTGGGCACCGCTCTCTCTATGACGCGAACTCTCGCTGCGGCCGCCGTTAGCGCCTCATTTCGTTCCTCATCCAATGCGGCCGCCACGGCTTGGTCGAAATTGCTCGGCTTGCGCGAGAGCACGAACCGGCGCACGGGGTCTTGCAGACCAGCCACAAACAAAGCGGTCATTTCCTCTTTAAGTAGTTCCTCCGCGTATTTCTTCTTTAGCTGGTCTCCTTCCTCCTCCCTACTCAGCGTATCGCGCGCTAGGCGCTGAAGCCGCGACGCAAATGTTCGCACGTCCTCCCCTACCATCTGTCCGGCGTCACGGAACCTCTGTACCCGCACATGACGTGGTTCAGTGTCGAAATGCTCGAACGCGAGCTTCTTAAATTCCGCAAATGATTTTGTGGATTTTACTTTTTCGTCTCGCCAAGCAAAATCATGAGCAGCTCCTGCCATCTTACACCTCGCCATTGCCAGCATTTGAGCATCGGACCATCCCCCCATTTTCCCAATCTCTTCTAGCATGGAAAAGAAGTCGCAGATTGGAACCCCTGTCTTATCTCCCGTAAACGTCGGAATGACGCTTCCTAATGCCAGCATGCTTGCTCCGAGCGACGGCTGTGGAGTGGGAGCTCCGTCAGTTACAGACATTTTTACCGCTCCAGCCCTCCGGTGCCTCAAGCCTCTCAAATGGGGGTCGAAGTCCCACAATCAGTCCCGTGATTCCCCTTTGATTACAATTTTGAAGTCATGAATGTCGCAGCATTCAGAGGACATTTGCTTTTGAGACCCCACTTCTGACACCACTGTGACGACCCCACATTATGCGCAGGTCCACACGGGACGGAGAGGCAAGAAGACACCGTATGGCTCAGTTTAAACAAAATGATGTAATCAATAATTATACATGGTACATCAGAGGCTGGGGTGTCCGAGCTTACGTGGCGACGCCGTCATGGGGGCGATGGATGGTCTCCGGAGTTGCGATCCGTCGGTGGCTGGCAGAAGCTGCGCGCCGTCCGGCTTCGGCGCTGAAGGACCCTTTTTCGTGAACGATCTCGTCCTCTGCGTGCCTTTCGTCCGCACTCGCCAGCTATATCTGCTCCGCCGGCCACACCCGATCTCCTGTCTTCCCGACTGGAATGTTTCTTTCTTCCTCCTTTCCACGGCGGCGCCTGCGGCCCCCCGACCTCCCTCGTTGGAATGTCGTTTGTCTCCCGCCGGCAGCTTTCTTCTCTTGTCCTTGTACGGCCAGGCAGCCTAATTGGGCTGGCTTTCCCTCCCGCCGGCGCCTTTGTACCATTGTACCCCTTCAGTGGCTTGCCGCCGCTGGGGGCTCCGTCAACGCGGCGCCGCTGAACGCGGACCGTACCCCTTCAGTGGCTTTGCCGCCGCTGGGGGCTCCGTCTAGGCGGCGCCGCCGAACGCGGACCGTTTAAGGGGAGACAAGGGAGTAGGACGGTTGAGCACAGAGAAAATTCCGCCGAGGATATGGGCCCTGGTAGCTCACGCACGGAACGTCACAGCTAATTGGATGCGTTGGTAATGTCGCCCGATTCATGTATAGGAATGACCTTAGCAATTTTCCATTTCTCCGGGATTTCGCCTGTTTGGAGTGATTTTTCAAAAATAATCAGCAAGAACTTTGACATCCATTCCGCGTAACGCTTAAGAAGTGCATTTGGTATGTTGTCGGGACCACCCGATTTTTTAGGATCTATTTCCAGTAAGAGGGAAAGAATGTCCGATTCATTTATGATCAAATCGTCTATTTTTGCTGAGTTACTCGGAGGATATTCGAGGTCAGGTTTTTTTTCCATTTTCGTGCGTAAATACTGATATAAAGTAATCATTGAAGTCTGTAGCCTTCGCGATAGCCTCGGCGGGTGGTAGATTACTGTCCTGACGTGAATTCGAATTGAGGTACCGCCAAAACTTGGAAGAGATACTTTCATAAAATTCGCTGTACACGTGTTCTTTTGCGTTTGCAACAGTTTGCTGTGTGGTATCGTCAGTTTGACATCGCACTGCAGTTTGTCAGACAAAAGTGCCTCTGTTCTCCTCCGAGAATCACCCACCCCCTTATAGCGTTTCGGTTAGAGTCTGTGCACTATTTTTAGGTTCTGTCCGAAAATAAATGCGCGCGAAAGGCCACTGTGCACAATCATTTCCCCAAAATGGGAAACTCTGCACACATAGCCACGCGTATGTATCGTCCTGTCTCGAACTAATCGCGCGCGAGACACCCTGCACGAATGGCCGGAGTGGGGCGCCAGGTAGCCTACTGTCGAAGGTAGCACTCGCGGAGAGTTCATGTCACGGGTCCACTACGTGGCAAAGAGCTAGCGGCAAATCAAGCCAACCTGCTGAATGAACGCCAGGGGCTCACCATTCCTCAATCACGGGTGTGCGAACTGCCGTGTTGCCACAGGAGCGCCGCGAGACTGTCCGGGATGATTCCCAGCGCCCTGTAGGCCGCAAGCATCTCGCGACACGGCACTGCAGAAGCGGTAGAGCAAAAAAGCAGGTGATCCAATGTCCCCACTGCGCCGCAGGCACCGCACGCCTACTTCGACAAAAGTCCGTGGCACACCCGTCTTTCCCCCCGGGACACACGCAGGCGAAGCGTACAGGCGCCCACAGACTTAACACGAAAGGCGGAGCGCGTGGCTTGGACTGCCGTGAGCGCCGCGAAGCGACAGCCATCGGGTGCGAGATAATGCTCACGGTGTGTTTACGGCGGCTAACGACAGGCGGTGCGCAGCTCGCTTTCACTGCTTTTTCGCCTGTGGCCGGTCGCCGCGTAGACCAACGTTTGCGTAGACAGCGCTCTCGAAGGGGGCGTGCCTCCGCATTTTGCTATCGGATGCGGCCTCGCACGCCCGTGAAACGCGTGACAGTTTTCTTAACGCGGGATACCGAAATTGCGCGAATTCAGAGCGGCGTAGAAGCGGGACGCCGATATATTGCTCTGGCAAAGAAAACCGACGCGCTGTGTTGAAGAGTAAGGAAATGAGGAAGACCATGAAAATTTTATGCAAGAGGTTTATTTTCTATCAAACCTTACCGGCTGCACTAGCCCTTTTATGAACTGCTTATTATTTCTGCCTCAGTACGACAGAATACCTGTCACCTCCTGTGGAATGAACTTGAAAGCGCACCACACAACTCACAACATTTATTTAGTTAGATCGGCAGCCTTTGACCAAGCTCCCAAGGCGCGCGAGCAGCGGCCGCTAAGCGCGCAATTTCGGTATCCCGCGATAAGAAAACTGTCACGCGTTTCACGGGCGTGCGAGGCCGCATCCCACAGCAAGGCCGCCACGTCTCGGCGACACTCAGTGTCAACGTGGCTTACGGCGCTACCCCGGTGGACAAGCTGCATTCTTCGTGCATAAATCCGGGACCGGACGTTCCTTGGGCCAATGGGCGCGGCGGCACGACCAGTATGCGGATCGATAACCCGCTCGTTTTTTTCATGCAGCTTATTGCCGTCCTGCTGATGACACCGGCGGGGCATGTGCGATCATTCCAACCGACTGAAGCTTGGACGACACAGCTGATCTACAATCACAGCTCACTCGTGCGGACAACGCCACCGATTCTGGATAGCTGGAACTTCCGACAAGGCCGCCACGTCTCGGCGACACTCAGCATCAACGTGGCTTACGGCGCTACCCCGGTGGACAAGCTGCATTCTTCTTGCATAAATCCGGGACCGGACCTTCCTTGGGCCAATGGGCGCGGCGGCACGACCAGTATGCGGATCGATAACCCGCTCGTCTTTTTCGTGCAGGTAAGAAAACGTTACGGAAAATGCTTTCGTTCAGACGACGTGTGTTTGGTTGTGCTGCTGTGCCCTGGCCTGCTCTGTACGCTTGCATATGATTTAGCCTGTCTTGCTATGAAAGTGTTGCTGCTGTCCGGTGACGTTGAGACGAACCTCAGTCCCGATAATCACCAACTCATACGCCAACTGCAAGAGATTTCAGAAGATATCAGGGAAATTAAGGATGGGCGCTTAGCTTCCATCGACGCGAAGTTGGAACGACTAGCTGCTCTGGACAGCAAATTATCAGAGTGTGTTAATGAAGTTACTAACCTGCAGAAGGTAGTCACTTTCCTCGAATCAAGACTGGAGGACCTAGAAAATCGTTCTAGACGCTCGAATGTGATAGTATACGGTGTCCAAGAAAACCCAGAAGAAAATACCGAATCACTCGATAAGCTAATGAATGAAAAAATTGCGATGAAAATTCTTAAAATTGATCCAGTTTCCATTGAAAGGATACACAGGTTAGGTCGGCCAGTGAAAGATAAAACCAGGCCGATAATACTTAAACTACTGGACTACCGAGACAAAGTAACTGTGCTAAGAAATTGTCGTAAGTTGAAGGGTTCTAATTACTCGATAGGCGAGGACTTCTCGGTACGTGTGAGGGAAGTAAGAAAAAAGTTGTGGAACTGGGCAAAAGAGAATAAGGAAGAGGGAGACAAGGTGTCATTAACGTATGACAAACTACGCCTAAATGGGCAATTATATCGCTGGGATAACACGAAAGGTGTTCCAGTACACATGGAACTTGAAAGTGACAATACTGACAGCCGAAAAAACATGCTAGACGACCAAGGCCAATTTTGAAACTGACATCATTGAAAGCAAAAAAAAAACATGCAAGAAAAACAAGGCGAGGGACCCGCATTACGCCCACGACGGCCGCAACATCATCGCAGATAAGTTTTGCAAACGTGAACGCCCGCAGCATCTTGAACAAATCTGATTCACTCAAAGCGTTACTTCTTGGTATCGAGCCAGACTTTGTGGCTATAACAGAAACTTGGTTAACGGCTGATATCCTGGACACCGAGATTACACCTCCGAATTACGTAATTATTCGCAAGGACAGGCCAACACGTGGCGGAGGACTGGCTATTATAATAAAAAGCACATTCCCTTCTCTATTCTGCCAGAAGTTCAGGATGCAGAGGCAATCTTTTGCAAGATGAAGCTTGGCTCGCACTTTATCACAGTGGGGTGTGTTTATCGTAGCCCTTCATTTGACCATTCCGCTATGACTTCATTGTATAACTATATGCAGCGTCACACGCTAGGTTCAAGGCTTATCTTACTAGGTGACTTTAATCTTCCAGATATAGAATGGCAAACGTTGCAGTTTCATTCCCCTAGCTCTGAAGTCGTTTTAGATATTATGCTTCAGTTCAATCTTTACCAAATAGTAAGCGAACCTACACGTGTACTGGGAACAACGTCTAATATACTTGACCTTATATTTTTAAGTGATCACTTTTCAGTACACACAGCAGAACTCGAAATCATTGATGGCATATCAGACCACAAGCTAGTTCTAAGCGCTATCCCTACATCTAAAAAAGATGCTCCTCCAAGTTCGAAAATTACATACCTCGACTACAATAATGCTCAAGATTCTGACATAATCAATCACCTCATTGATGAATTCGCGGCATTTGAAGAAATGTATGAGAAGACCTCCGCACACATTGAATCTTTATGGTCCTTGTTCAAAGATACCGTACTCCTCTGCGTCCGTAACTACGTACCAACTAAAACAAAAAGAACTAGGAAACATAACCCTTGATAACACGCGATGTGATTCATGCCAAACGCAAAGTAAAACGGCTGAGAAAATCGTTGAAGACAAAAAGCAAACCTCGAAACAATGGTCGCCTTGCCAAGGCTATTAGTGATTTAAAATCAAAGATTAAGTCAACAAAAACCACTTATTTCTCGAAAACACTGCCCAATTTTCTAAAAAGCTCTCCCTTAAAATTTTGGAATTTTCTAAAGCCTAATAAAGGACGTAAGAACCCTAATTCCCAAGAACAAGATATAAATTATGCTAATTCTATGAATAATTACTTCAAATCTGTTTTTACTGTTGATGATGGTGTTATCCCCCCTTTAAGTACTGTATATAGAACACCTTTGACACCGATAAGTATAAGCGAAAGAGGTGTGTTAAATCTTTTACTTAACTTAGACACAAAAAAAGCGCCTGGCCCTGGCAACATACCTAACATATTCCTCAAACGATATGCCGAATGGATCGCTAAGTACTTATACTTACTATTTAACAAATCATTATCGACTTGCACTCTACCGAAAGAATGGAAAATCGCCAAGGTTATCCCTGTTCACAAATCTGGAAACAAGAACAAACCCTCTAACTTCAGACCCATATCGTTAACCTGCACAATATGTAAACTTCTTGAGCACATCATTACTAAGCATATAACCACATTCCTTGAACAAGAACGCATTCTATCCCCCCTCCAGCATGGTTTTAGAAGTGGCTTATCAACAGTAACTCAGCTCCTGGAACTAGTACATGAACTGTCTTTGAGCATTGACAACCAAAAACAGGTAGATATGATTTTTTTCGACTTTTCGAAAGCATTCGACCGCGTTTCACACAAAAAATTAATCAAAAAATTGGAATGCACACTTGGTAACAGCCCCATTGTTAACTGGATTGGGGACTACCTCTCTGGTCGCCCCCAATATGTTGTGATTAACCACCAGCCTTCCTCATTAGAACGTGTAACATCAGGAGTACCTTAGGGTTGCGTCTTAGCTCCAGTTTTATTCTTAATCTTTATGAATGATCTGCCCTCATATGTCAATGTTAATATTAAACTTTTTGCTGATGACTGTATAATTTACCGCGAAATTAACACACCAGATGACCACATGGCCCTAAACCTCGCTGCAGAAGCCGTATCTAGGTGGTGTAAAGACTGGCAGATGACCTTTAACATTAATAAGTCCGCTCTCCTCACAATAACCAGAAAAAAACATCAGTCGTCGTACACTTACGTTGTCAACAACGCCCCCCTCACTCGAGTTAACAGCTATAAATACCTCGGATAATAATATCCCATCATCTCAGATGGGATTCGCATATCACCTATGTCACATGAGCCGCCGTTAAAAGACTCCTGTTCCTCAAAAGGCATCTTCAACAAGCTCCTCCTCCAACAAAACTAATTGCATACAACGCTTTCGTACGATCGGTACTCGAATATGCGAACGTTGCATGGTTTCCGCATACTAAATATCTCATAGGAAAATTAGAAGCTATCCAAAGAAAGGCCTACTGGCTCACAGGCCTACTGGCTCACAGGCCTACTGGCTCACAGGCCTACTGGCTCACCCACCGAACTACTCAAGACAGCCGGCATTCTCACTCTGGAGAATAGAGCTAAACTAGCACGACTAAAATTACTTTACCAGTTACTCCATAATCAGCTTAACCTTGATAAAACTAGGTACCTGATGGCCCCAGAGACAAGACCTACACGTCACAGACATTCAGAAACATTAAAAGAGCACACATTTCGTACTGACTGCCTGAAATACTCCTTTTTTCCACTTACAATAAGAGAATGGAACACCCTTGACCACTCCATTACCCGCAGCACATCACTAGATATCTTCACACAGTCAGTACCAAATTATCTTCACTCGTAAACACACTTGAATTCTGAACCTCTCTTGACAACTTCATTTTTATTGCCTTGCTATTTTTCTTACTATTGCTTGTTCGTTTCTAATGTCATATATATTCCATGTATTGATTATGTTATCTTGTCTTGAACTAACTGTACAATCCGTCGATCTTATTGCTGTACCCGGGACTTCTATGTATTGAACCTTAATTAAGTGCGACACTGTAGTCGTTTTATATTTCCCTTCAATCCTTCTTCTTGTTCACTCTTTGTGTCCATTATTCATGACGTTGTTGTAGTTCATACTTTGATGTGCCTTGTTCCAGCGCCCTTCCTGTTAAAATCCCCAGTGGATTGACAGTATCTCTAAATAAATTAATAAATAAAATGCGGAGGCACCCCCCTTCGAGAGCGTTGTCTACACGGCGACCAGCCACAGGCGAGAAAGCAGTGAAAGCGAGCTGCGCACCGCCTGTCGTTAGCCGCCGTAAACATACCGTGAGCATTATCTCGCACCCGATGGCTATCGCTTCGCGGCGCTGACGGCGGTCCAAGCCACGCGCTCCGTCTTTCGTGTTAAGTCTGTGGGCGCCTGTACTCGGATGATCATTGCGCGCTGCAGGTGCGACAATGAGCGCGCGCCGACGACAGAAATGCGCGCTCCTCGCGCGATGCGTGGGTCCGGGTGTTGCGTACGGAGGTGGTCGTAGGTCACCGTACGCACGTCTTCCAGGGTGTGCTGTTCATCGCTGGGAGGAAGCTGACGTGCGGCGGTGGCGAGCTCGTCGGCTCGCTCGTTGCCGCGGATGCAGCAGTGACCGGGCACCCACTGCACACGAATACTCCATCTACGCTTCGCGAGACGCTCAAAGCGCTCGCGTAACGCGCGTAGCAACGAGGTGCCAAGGCCGGCAGTCTGCATTGGCTAAGGGCGGCTCGGGAGCCACACAGCAGACGCACCCTGGCGGCGGCGGAGTAAGGTTGAGCACCAGGTCCAAGCCCAGGCGAATACCCAGTGGATCCGCAGTGGTCGCTCTTTAGGTGACGTTTGCGATGCAAAACTAAAAAATACAAACAATTATCACTTTTATCCTCGCTCACAAAATTGGCCCACTTTCGTTTTTTTTAGCTAGATTTACCGTTAGAGAGCCGCAGGTGCACTGACTTCAACTCCAGAATCAGGAATGAGTACATTCGAGCAGGCCCTTTTCCTAGCTCATTCTGAGACGGCGATTTCAAGCCCGAGTACAACAGAATACAGACGACAACGAAACGCCCTGGTCAGGCCTATAGCTGGCGAAACACTGTTTAACGAGCCAGAGTGCACGGGATTATTTAATGAAATCTAGCCAACCAGATGTATGCCTTGTGGACATTCAATCGTTTTCATTATATAGTGTCACTCTCTTACATTTACACGAAAGTGGATCATAGTAGGTGTCCACTTCTCTGTATTATGTGCTGGCAATAAGCGGCCGTACATTAACTTGTACTGCCGTGAATTCTTCTGCGCAATCGTGAATTGTTTTCATTGGCTTATGGAGCTTATATTCCAGCCAGGGAGCCAAAAAAATTGAATATCACGCGTACGCGCGGGTGCTCGAAATGCAACCACGCAATCACGCGGGGAAGCTAGGGCCTAATGGTTGCACTATCAGCTCAACGGATGTTCTTTTAACTGTGTCTCTCAGCGCACAGATGTATTCATGCGAAAAACTGATCGAACTGGACTGAGCGAAAATGCAGCTAAGAGTAATATTTTGCGGGCATGAAAACCTGTGAAACATTTTTTGTTTACTTCAAGCATAAATCTATCCGTATATTCTTTTCCTTGGATTGATTCCCGATATATCCTTGAAACACTGCACCATTACAACCCGTTGAGCAGAAAGAGCCAGTGGTCGATTCGTGTCATACCAAGCATCGCCCCCTCCTGACCTCAAGCCTTAACTCTTAGAATTGAGCACATGTTAGAAATGCTGCTGTCTAGTCATTATTATAATCTAGGCTGAAAGGTTTCGGTTTGGTCACTGCCTTTAGAAAGTTACAAAATTATCACCGAGTCTATTCAAGTAGTTAAGGAAGAATATACTCAGTCGTTTTTACTTCCGAGTGCGTTCTTGATTTCCTTCGTGAGCCGTGTTCGCCGTCGTCGTTTTACACCTCAACAATAGGCATGAATACGTAAAGATCGCGTCGATATGAATAGGTGAGCAATTTTGTGCCAATTTCTATTTGGTCCGACTAATACGCAGTAAGATAAGGCTTCAAACCACCAGTGTTTTCTGTCACCGTCTGAGAAAGTTAAGGCCAAAGAAATTGAGGTTAAGGAGAGCGGAAGCGCTATTACCGATATCCGGTGGAGATCACCAGGGTATATGTGAGATAAAAAAAGCTGTTTAAATGTTGAAAAAATGAAGGAATTCGTAAAGAAAATAAAGGTTATGATTGCTACCAGGCGTTTGGGGCCAGGATATTAAGGTTTTGTGGTCAAAAAGCAGTACATATCAGTGATGATACCAGCAACAAACGGCCACAATTGCGTTGTCGCTAATGTTCGGCATTTTCCTCATTTTATTCCAAGAGGTCGACTTCGAAAAGTTTTATTTTTTACTAAGGGTGACTATAATATCAATGAAGAAAAACCTTGCGTCTTTCCTTCCTGACTTTATTAATCTAAGCCACAATTTAGATTGTAGTTTCCTTTCGTAAGTATTCAGAATAAGCTGGAATGCCTAATTGATAAATATATCCCATCTGAAAGTCTTTCTGGAAAGCGGCGCCGCGACTATCCATGGGTCACGCGGCAGACCAGGCGGCTTATCAGGAAAAAAACATCGCTTTCTAAAATCATACAAAAAAAAATCGGCTCCCTGCAGTATTGCAGTCGATTGCAGCTCTTGGCAGTACACTAAACACTGAAATTAAAGCTATTAAGCATAGCTATTTTAATTACTTGGAATCTAAACTGCGTAATTATCCAAGGGAATTTTAGGACGATTTTGAAACACAACGGACATGAACCAGTCGGAATCCCGAATTTTGACCTCGATGGAGAAGTTATTACTAGTGATATTGATATACTTGGTTTTAAAATCACGCGCGAATGGAATATCTCATCACTTAGTCATCTTGTTCCGAGCATCTCTTAACTAGGCGTCTCTGCTAATTGACTGGAAAAATAGTAATGTGGTACCAGTGCATAAAAGTGGCTCAAAAAGCTCTGTTGTTAATTATCGACTGATTTGTTTAACCAGTGCGTGCTGTTAAACGTTGGAGCACATAATATATGACGGAGCCATTAAACACCTTAACTCTCATGAGAATTTACAGAAATTCAGCATGGCTTTAGGACAAGTTTTTCCTGTGCTACTCAGTTGCTTGAGTTTAGTAATTATGTGTGTTCTTTCGTTGACCATGGCTCTCAAATAAATTTGCGCATTTCTAGATTTTAAGAAAGCCTTTGACGCAGTACCTTACTTACTATTATTACATAAGTTTAGTTGTCTTCGTCTGCACTCCACTGTTATGGACTGGCTTCATTCGTATCTTCAGGGACGCATGCAGCGTGTTTTGATTAATGGTTCGCACTTAGATTATGTAAATGTTTCCTTATGTGTACCGTAGGGGTGCGTTCTTGGACCCTTTCCTTTTATGATTTATATCAATGATATTGTTTCGGATCTTACCTGCAAAGTTCGGCTATATGCTGACGACCGAGTCATCTACCATGTTCTGGAAAGTGATTCTTATGCAATATAATTTGAGCGAAAGTTGGATTAAATACAGTGCTGGTGCTCAAAATAGCAACTGTCTTTGAACGCTACAAAATGCCAGTTTATCTCTTCCACTCGAAAACGATCCTCATTACAAACAAGTTATTTATTACAGAATCTTCCCGTGCGAAAGTACTTGAATATTTGTATCTGAGCGTTTATATTACATCCAACCTAACGTGGACGAGGCAAGTTGAGTGTATTGCATCCAAAGCCTGCAGAGTGCTTAATTTCTTTAAACGAAATTTCAGTAAAGCACAGTCTAATGTCAAACAACTCCTGTATTTCACTTAAATACGACCACTTCATCAAGATGCGTGCCCTGTATGGACTCATACTTTCCTTACTTATCTGACATTCTCGAGCATGTCCACAATAATGCTGCGAGATTTGGGTCCAATAGTTACAGCTTCTCAACTAGTGACATGCCTGCTAAAAACCACCTTTGTTGGGGACCTATATCTAACTGTAGGAAACATTTGAGGTCGCAAATCATGCATCGCATCTATTTGGCAAAGCTGGGCATTGGGCACATAGCTGGGCGCAAAGGCCTAACCTAATTTTTTTTTCTAGACAACTTGATCATCAGTGGAAGAGCAGAGAGAATAAATGTAGGACAGGTATTTACAAAACCTCGTTCCTTCCACGGATGATCAATGAATGGATTAGGCTGCCAGCTGGCGCCACTGAGTGCTGCACAGAAGACTGATTCCACGCATTCCTATCTGATGTGTGACATGGCACGCAGTTCTCTTGAGCATGTCTTTCATTTCATTGGTGCCATTGTATTTATGGAACATGGTTGTCCACCTTCAGTGCGTGCTTTTCGTCATGTATTATTAGTTTTGTCATTGTATTTGTATTTTTGCTATCGTGTGGTACTTTCGGCCAAAGGAGCAGAAGCGATTGTGTTTCCGCCCCCCTCAGATAATAATGCCTTCGGGCGTTGCAGATCTCTGTAATAAATAAATAAATGAATAAATACGCGCCACATTAACGACACAAGTTGTTTTGGTTTCTCTATTACTTGTAAATTCAGTCCTTCAGTTTCACAGCCCACTCTTTGTTGTGCCGGCGTCAACCTTAGAATTTCTTTCATGTGTTAGCGCTGCCCATCTCGTCCGAGCAGAACTTTTCCATGCGCAAGCCCAAAGAAGAGGATGAGGTAGAATAAATAGCATAATTGCTCGTGCGCGCTCGTTCTCCCTCCGTCTCTAACATTCGATGGCTCGAACACTGAGCCGAGTTTTCCTACTTTCGCACGGCATGGCTATGCATTGTGCCCCTACCAAGGCCCCTCCAAGAGACCTTCCGCACTCTGGACCACATACAGCGCGGCGCCTCCTGGCAGCAAAACGTTGGCGCAGCGTCGCCGAACAGGAATTTGGCTGCCACCGCGGGAACCCAGGAGGACACAGCTTGCCCTCTCCACAGCCGTCCTGTGGGTGGCCGACCGCCATCGAGCTCGGAGAGGGCTTCCTCGTTTCGGTCGTACTCTCGGACATCAAGCAAGGAGTACAGGTATCTGCAGACGCCCGCACCCTGAGAGCTCCGACTGAGTGGGCACCCCAGCTGCTCGCGCGGGAGACTGCCCAGCCTGGCAGGGCCTTCAGCCGTCCTCCTCGCCACCATCGCGGGGCTTTGCCATCGGAGACCTCAGAGGTGAGTTTTAAGGGCAGACAATAGCACTGAGATATGGAGAAAATTATTGGAATATTTCGTACAGAATATATTGGATTGCACATTGGATTAAATTGTCAAAGGACCGATAGTTTGCATGCTGTAGTCGAAAAAAATAGTAGAGCAGAGCTTACCTGCTGTCAGCGAAAGCTGCTTGGAATCAGGAGCGTTTCCGGCAGGTGAGGTTGGTCTGGCGCATGCTTGTAACAAGGGCGGTAGCGGTTGCACTAACATATTTAGATAATTAAGCACACGAAGCGCCATCCTGACGCACAAATAGCTACTTCGCTTCCCTTTTCTTTTGCACATTTAATTGCTTGGATTCGAACCTCCTTTAGGGCATGTTTATCTATTTGGCTTTAACTTGTTTCGATCACTTATAGTTACTTAGCCTAAACTCTCTGCTCAAAGCTCGTTTAGCTACTGCGCTTCACCGCTTTATGACCCAGACTCCCCGTTAGTGGCGTGGCGGCACGTTCAGCTCGGATATCAAGGCGCTTTCGACTTTCCCGTCACAACTGATAACTATCACATGAGGTGGCATGGGGAATCTTCAAGGATGATGCCTCGCACGCAATTCGCGAACATGCATCCTGGTCTCCTCTTCTTCGTACCTCGTCAACACGGCATTGAACTCGGTAGCTGACTCCTTGTAGCGTTCGCAAGCTTCACGCGGCATCTCTTACGCGATGCACTGCACCGCCATGTCTACGCATCCTCATTTTAACCTCGTTTAAATACCGCGCTAGCATCTCCAGCGCCGCTGCCTCCGCGACCTCCAAGCCGCGGTACAGCTTTCTCTCTTAGTTCTCTCCGACCTCCTGCCTACAACCACAGCGCTGTTCCCCATCTTTCATTTCTTCCCAGTCCTGCTCGCTACTCACGCTGCTGCTTAACAGGCTTTCACTACATTCTTTTTACATCGGTTGTACAGAATGACTTGTATAAATCTACGGCAGCTCTCTCTGTAAAAAATCAACGTTACACTTCAAAATTCACTCTTACGTTTGAGAAGTAATTTTTGGTTAATATTATTTTTAAATAATGAATTCAGCAGCGTTTCCGTTATTTAAAAATAATTCAACAGCGTTTTAAACACAGCGCCGTTTAGTTCAGCTCTCTCCGCGAATTTCACGCGTAGGACAGTCCCAGCTCGTATCAGATTCCAGAACAGTGCCGCGCACTGTCTCGTTTTTTTTCTTTGTTGCTTTGTTCTTCAGTTAACCGCTGTATGATAAATAAAAAATGGCTCTTATAACATTTTTTGCGCCGCATAACTGACGTTCTGTTCCCTGAGCATATGTGTTTACCACGTGCACATTTCCTTTGCCTTTTCACTCGGAAGAACTACATTACGCTCCATGCTCTGACATTTTTCGAGCAGCTGACAACGTTGGCTAGGCTTACTGGTGGAGCAGGATGTCTGTCTTGCACTCCACGGACACCGGCCTGTGCCTTCGCGATGTCAGCGATCTCTCCATCGTCTGACCTATTCGCAAGCACCACCAGCGCCACTACCAGGGTGCTGGAGGTGGACCGACCAGGAGGACACGCGGGATGCCGAACGCTCTTTCTCGGACGGAGCTCTCGGCTGCTTTTCCCCGTCCTGAAGCGTGAGTGGCACCGCGTTGGCGCCTACAGACTGTTATGTCCGCTGCAGACTTGAAATGAGGAGTTCGAGTACACAAAGAAGAAATGTTTTTTGGACAGTAGAGTGATATAGACTAGAAGAAAACCTTGGAAGATGTTCGAAGCAAATTGTTTTCTTGAATCAGGGTCCCGGCTTGAGACAGAGTAAAGGTTGGTTGGTTGGTTTATGGATGGGGTTTAACGTCCCAAAGCGACTAAGGCTATGAGAGACGCCCACAGAGTAAAGGGCAAGAGCGACACCGCTCCCAATGTAGGAGCGGTGAAAAACTTCTTGCCCATTTTTTTGTCGGACGGGAATGTCAGCGACTCGGTGGCATTTGATATACGTAAACGAAACCAGACCTGAACCGAGATTTTCGATGTACGTTGTTCTCACATAGGGACATAAAAAGAAACCACACGTTATAAAAACATTTTTTTAGGTTTTTCGCGCGATTGTTGGCTTGCTTCCTTGCGTCCATTTCTGCTAGCTTCCTTGCCGCCAATTTTTATTTATTTATTTTATTTATTTACAATACTGCATGTCTCAGTAAGAGACCGTAGCAGGTGGGCATCAGTACAATATAGAGTACAATACAGATAAATTACAAACAGATCAACAAAAAATGAGAACTCTTACATAAGTGTTATATAACTGCTTGTGTGACAGAAGCCAACAGCCACATAAACCAAGGGGCACAGGGGATATTTAATTAATTTATTTATTTTTGTGGTGTTGATCAGTTTAGAATATTACTGAATATGTTATCGCTTAAAGTTAATTGAATAGAAAAGCAGAAGAAAAAACAACCACATGCCGCCGGTGGGATCCGAACCCACGACCTCCGAATTACGCGTCCGGTGCTCTACCTCTGAGCTACGGCGACGGCTGTCAAATCTTCTGCTTTCGGGGGTATTTATGTTTACAAATAACCTAACCTTGAGAGTGTTCATCAGCGCCACCCACGTTCATAAGCGGCGGACGTGGAACGTCCTGAGTTACCGCAGGTGTGACGTAGAACGTGATCGAACGAAGAGGGTGGAAGCTGCGTGAGAACCCTCTTATGCTTCCTATGGCATCAAGGCTGCCAGAACCGAGGCCCTCGCTGAGCAATTAAGCAAACAAGCGAAGGGGAATGAGGGGCTCGTTATAAATATGACAGAAGCCAACAGCCACAGAAACCAAGGGGCACAGGGGATATTTAATTAATTTATTTATTTTTGTGGTGTTGATCAGTTTAGAATATTACTGAATATGTTATCGCTTAAAGTTAATTGAATAGAAAAGCAGAAGAAAAAACAACCACATGCCGCCGGTGGGATCCGAACCCACGACCTCCGAATTACGCGTCCGGTGCTCTACCTCTGAGCTACGGCGACGGCTGTCAAATCTTCTGCTTTCGGGGGTATTTATGTTTACAAATAACCTAACCTTGAGAGTGTTCATCAGCGCCACCCACGTTCATAAGCGGCGGACGTGGATCGTCCTGAGTTACCGCAGGTGTGACGTAGAACGTCATCGAACGAAGAGGGTGGAAGCTGCGTGAGAACCCTCTTATGCTTCCTATGGCATCAAGGCTGCCAGAACCGAGGCCCTCGCTGAGCAATTAAGCAAACAAGCGAAGGGGAATGAGGGGCTCGTTATAAATATGACAAAAGCCAACAGCCACAGAAACCAAGGGGCACAGGGGATATTTAATTAATTTATTTATTTTTGTGGTGTTGATCAGTTTAGATTATTACTGAATATGTTATCGCTTAAAGTTAATTGAATAGAAAAGCAGAAGAAAAAACAACCACATGCCGCCGGTGGGATCCGAACCCACGACCTCCGAATACTAGGCTAGTAGGCAGGTTAGCAAACAATACATTGAAAATTCAGAACTGAAACAAAAAGAAATCAAGTACAGCAGGAGTCGTTCATTCCAGCAAACATGCTAGTAATTGAAGTATTATACAATAAAAACTAGAAGGAAGCGAAAAAGAAGGTAACGGGTGGCAATAGGCATGCAATCATCCTTAAAAATAACATGTCGAGTAATGTCGATAAGTAGCTGTTGGGCAGTATCAGGTAAAATGTAGGACTATTGATATTTTACTGATTCTTGTTACATTCTACTAACCTTGAGGTGAAGGAAGATAGTGAGTCCGACATGGTAATCAATGGATCGAGCTGATTCCATTCGCTGATGGCTAAAGGAAAGAAAGAATGCTTGAGTGTGTTCGTTCGGCATGAGTATTCCGTCAGCGTGTGCGCATGCTTGTGCCGGGATTGCCGTGACTGTGAGAAGGATGCATATTTAGACACGTCTATAATGTAGGTGTTGTGTAATAATTGATATAAAATCTTCAAGCGCGATTCTTTTGCCCTAGATAATAGTGATGGAAGGCCAGATGATGCTGCAAGATCGGTAGGGGAGTCAGAGGGTTTGTATGTCTTATGAATGAACCTTAAAGCTTTTCGTTGCACTCTCTCAAGCCGAGTGGTGTTAGTGATAGAATGCGGGAACCAAACAGTGCTTGCGTATTCCAAGATTGGCCTTACGAGGTAGTGTAGGCAAAAAGCTTGGTATTTTGAGGGGCCAAACGTAAGCATCTTCTAAGGAAGAACCGCTTTCGCAAGGCAGCAGATGTAACATTAGCGATATGCGCGTCCCATCTTAGGTCAGAAGTTAAAGTTAATCCTAGGTATTCATGTTCAGAGACCCTTGAAAGCGTTGAATCATTGATACTGTAGTCATAGTTATATGGCTGTTTTTTCCTGGTGACTGTCATGCAAACGGATTTTTTTTTGTATAACGTCATCTGCCAGGTGTTATACCATTCAACAATTTTGTAAAGAGAGCTGCTTAGAATGAGGTAGTCTTCAGGATTTTTTATCGTTTTGTGCAGAATGCAATCATCAGCGAAAAGTTTTATCTTACAGTCAATATTGTTGGTAATATCGTTGATGAAAACTAAAAACAACACTGGTCCTAGAACAGATCCCTGCGGGACTCCTGATGTAACGGGAACTGGTCTTGATTGAACGTGTTCGAAAGTTCCAAATTGTGAGCGGTTCGTCAAAAAATCTGTGATCCAGTGTAACACTTGGCCCTCTCCAATTATGATGCGTAGTTTAGATATTAGTTTGTTGTGGCTGATACTGTCAAATGCTTTAGAGAAGTCTAGTAGTATTATATCTGTTTGACTGCAGTCGTCAATACTAAGAGCTAGGTCATGCACAACCTCTGTTAGTTTGGTGACAGTTGATAAGCCACGACGAAAGCCGTGTTGATGGGGTGATAATAAGTTTTCGGTCTCCAGAAAGTGCTTTAAGTATTTTGCTACAATGTGCTCCATGATTTTGCACAACGTACTGGTAAGTGAAATCGGTCGATAGTTGGAGGGTGAGTTGGTATCTCCGGATTTATGAATGGGTAGAACCTTTGCTTTTTTCCAGTCGTCGGGTAACTTCGAAGTTGATAAAGACTTACGAAAAATGATGCCGAGATATTTACTGCACCATTCTGCATATCGTTTAAGGAACTGATTTGGGATGTCGTCTGGATCACTTGTTTTCTTTATGTCTAGGTTTAGCAGCAGGTTGAGAACACCATCATCTGTTATGTGGAGAGGACCGATACATGGCGTAGATGTGCAGAAACTGTTAGGGAGAATGCCGTTATCTTTTGTAAAAACAGATTTAAAAAAATCGTTGTGCATGTTAGCTTTCGTCTGTTTTTCCTCCATGGACAGGTTGGATGTGGCTGTATTGTCTTTGCGAAAATATTTCCAGAATCTGTGGGGATTATTCCTAAGAAGTGTAGGGAAGGTCACGTTAAAGTACTGTTCCTTTGCAAGCTTTGATATTTCTTTTAGTCTTGCGACTGCACTGGTTAGTTTTAATGATTTGGTAGCATTTCGCCCCTTTTCTTTAATTGATCTACGGAGCCGCTTGACTTGCCGTTGTGCGTGAATTACGTCCCTTGTGATCCACGGGTTGTTTTGCTTAGGCCGTTTTATTTTACTTGGAACAAATGCACCTACACAATAAGTTACCGTATTTCTAAACTGTTCCCACAAGGTGTTCACATCAGTGGTCTCAAGTGAAGCAATGTCGAAAAATGATTGGAATTCGTGCGCAAGATGTGTTACAATGCTAGTGTCGTCTGCTTTAGCAAAATTGGCTACGATCTCCATGCTTTTCTGATATGCTATACTGCTCTGTAATGGTAATCGGCAGGTAGGTATACTGTGGTCCGAGATGCCTTCTATGACGTCAACCAGAGCACGGTTTTCAGGAAAGTGATCACTGATTAGTATCAAATCTAGGATATTACCAATTGTTCCGTGGGTACGTGTGGGTGTTGAAACGATTTGATGAAGATTAAAATTGAACATTAAATCGATGAGGGCCTCTGAAGCTCTTGATGTATAGTGCATTGTTGTCCAGTTTATGTCGGGGAGGTTGAAATCACCCATGATAATAATCCGTGAATTTCGGGCATGGTTCTGAAGGAATTCCTGAATTGTAGTGATGGCTTCATGTCCGGTAGAAGGACTTCTGTAAATGCAGCCGGTAACTATGTCTGTATCTTTACAAATTATCTTGCAGAAAACAGCTACCGCGCAAGGAACTTCAGGGAGAATAACGAAAGGTAGCTGCTTCTTAATCAGTATTGCCACGCCCCCTCCTCGTGAACCACGGTCTTTTCTGATGACGGCATAGTTCGGTGGAGCGATTTCGTGATTTGAAATTTCAGGTGAAAGCCATGTTTCGGTGATTCCAATTACGTGTGGTTCATGACAAAGTAAGAGGCTTTCAAGTGACTGTGTTTTATTCAATATGCTTCTTGCATTTATGTTTATGATGTGCAAGTCTTTGACTGAGTTTTCTGACGAGTCACTCGAGGGCTGAATTCTGTGTCCTTTTTTACATAGGAACTTTGCTATTTTTTTCTTCGTCCCAAATATATATTATATATATATATATATTTAATATATATTTAATGGCGTTCAGAGTTAATCTGAATTGTTACAACGCTAGTAATCACTCTTGAGGAACGCCGGCCCTTCCATTATTCGCTCGCAAGCTCTTTTTAACGCGGTTGCGTTAAATGCCCCGTTACCCAGAAAATCCGGCGCGGGTATTGTCGGCGTTTTGAGCGAAAAATATGGTGGCGTAGGGTGGTCCAGGTGAACACCCGCAGGAGTTAGCAACCTAGGTGGCCCACTTAGGCCACGTGACCTTGTGGCGCGATCACATTCCGCCCACCGGATTGCGAGGGAACCCACCGCCGTGCAGGTGGAAATGAAATTAATGATTGATCGCGACAGGCGGCTTGGGGAAAAAAACTTGGGTCGCAACAGCCCCACCGAATGTGGCACCCGCCTTAACAGGGCAGCGGTGCATCAATTAACAGTTGCACCACTGCTGAAGGAGTGGTGCGAGGACGCCCGGCGATCTATGAATGTAAAGTTGACCATCACCAATCCCCCGTATGATGGTGATTAATCAAATTATCTCTATCGCGTCATATCCCTAAGGCAGAGATTAAGTGTCCCCTCTAGTTTTTCTCCAAACAATGAGAGGGTATTTGATTCATTTCAAGAAACACCTGAAGGCCCTCGTCACGAGGGTATTACATAGGGCCTCGTAGATAAGTCGAACATGAAGAAGCAAGAACGAACATCTAACATGAGGAATTGCACAAAGAGCAAAACATGAAAACCGATATACCTGTACAGTCAACACGTATCAGAATGTGTTTTAACAGCTAAACGCAAAAAACAGCAGTTACATAATATAAGCCATAAATAACGCAGCAGAGTAAGAACGTATGAGGGACACTTATTTGAGACCACCCGTATGGTGTTCATATCGCGTGATGCACTTACCTTTTTTTCTGCGCAGTGCGAACGAAGTGAACCTCCTGGCTCTTCGGACACTTCCTACATCACCCGGATGCGCCTGCTTTGTGGAGGGGATGCTTGCAATATTTCGTTCATGATTTCTTTTTATTATCACTAGAAAAAGCGTGTTTAAAATGGTTACCGAACTGATTAAAACTCGATTTAGAAGCGAATGATTCTGTCATTGAACATCAAACGTCGGTGAACTGAAACGAGTTTGAATTGTCGACTCCTCTTCCAAATTTTTGCATGAGCTGTGCGCTTGTTCTTTTGCCCTTGCAGCAGTTGGCTGTGTGGCATCGCCAGCTCGACATCGCATTGCAGTTTCTGTCAGGCAAAAGTGCCTCTGCTCTCTTTCCAGAAACACCCTCCCTCTTATGGCGTTTTTGTACAGAGTCGGTCCGCTCTATTGTACTGAGTAGTTTTCTGAACAGCCTATAGAAGGTCAAGAAATGTTGGTTCCTTCTTCTCTTTTTCCTCTCCTGAAAAGATGGAGGTGACAAAGAAGACCTGGGGTAGCCGTCTCTGCGGGCGAATATTCTTTAGGAGCGCCTGCTCTGTGTGTGCGGTATGATGGAAAATCATCATACTGTTATTCGTTTCCATCGAAGCCATTCCTAAAGTTTTTGTTTATCGGATCCGATGCTGGTACAAGCTATGCTTCTAAAAGCATAGTGACAAGTCAAAAGTGAAGTGCGTGACGTTGTGAATCTCTAACGTTGTGAATAGTTTTCGTGCTATAGGGTGACGCTAAAGTATTTTATGCCTTTGACGGTTAGGCGAGATGGCAGTGACTATGTGCGTTCTCCTCGAGGCATGAACGCTTACACAAGCTTACACACATACACAAATTTTCTTTTTGAAATTCAAATTTTTCTAATCGTATTTTGTTATAAGTGCTGACTTTGAAACTTGGTGCATTCCTGTAAACAAAGCCGCGGCGGTACACGTAATGCGATTTCACATAATGTTGCACGTTACGACTGTGTGCTCAATGACTATGCGCGGGATCAAGGGGCGCTAATTAAGTGAGCAGTGATCAAGCGGTAGCAAAGCACAAGTCTGTGAGAGGAGAGCACGCAAACTCACTCAGGCTGGTGTGACGTTACATTGGTATATCAGATAGCCTTTTAACAATAGGAGACCATATAAGCATTTAACGTACTAGTGACCTCATGTGGAGTCGCCGACGGCACCGATTAGCGCCATCTGTCATGCACTTAAGGGTGGAGCTTAAGTGTCTCCAACAAGTTCCCTAAATCTTTTCTTGTCCTTCCCCTCCGCCCATCTTTAATTCCTAGTATGAAGACCTTGAAGGAAACAGGGGAGAACTAGAGAAGTGTTGATTAAGGAAAGGCTAAAGATAGCGGAGAGCTTATTAGACACAATCTCTAATTTGCATCCGAGTTTATTTTTTATTTTTTTTTTAATTTATGGCATACTGCAGGCCGTGAGGCCCAAGCAGGAGTGGATACAGAACAGAAAACAAATTGAGCAATAATACCAAAGTGCAAACTGAAAACTAGCAGCGCGAAATGACATGGAAAAGAAAAAGAAACTAACAAAACAAACTAAAAACAAACTAACAATGGTTACTTATCAGGTGAAGAAACCGTACACACGAACCTGGTAAGCTGTTCCAGTCACTGATGGTTTGCGGAAAGAAAGAGTGCTGAATTAAGTTAGTCTTTGCAAAGTACGGGGTCAGAGAAAGGGGGTGGGAGTTTCGGGTTGGTCTGGTGTTCTGGAGATTAAGATACGGCGAAGAATTAATTCCAAGTTTATGGTTAAATAACAAAAATAAGAATTTCAACCGAAGAAACTTGCGCCGGGACTGAAGGGTTGGTATGGAATTCGACTGCATTAATGCAGAGACGGAAGCAGTTCAATTGTATTGCGAAAACATGAATCGCACAGCTTTCCTTTGGATCCGCTCAAGTGCTTTTATGCTAGTGAGAGTATACGGATCCCAAACAATGCACGCATATTCCAATTTAGCCCTTATAAAGGTTTCATATGCGAGTCTCTTAACCTGAAGTGGCGAATCTTTTAGTTTATGGCGCAACAAGCAAAGTGCTTTGACGCAAGAGGCGTCAAAGCGGAAGGAGTTCTGGCGGGAATATTGTTAAGGCTCTTGGTACCAGACGTCTAAAGTGGGAGGCCAAGGGGTTGGATGAGGTTGTAGATTAGGTGCTCTTATTAAGTTCTCAGCCGTGGAACAGCCTAATTCATTCATTCATTCATTCATTCATTCATTCATTCATTCATTCATTCATTCATTCATTCATTCATTCATTCATTCATTCATTCATTCATTCATTCATTCATTCATTGATACTTTCTGCCTTTCTCAGGCTATTACAGGAGTGGAAAACCTAATACATTCACATTCTACTAACCAAGAATTCACAATTAATAACCAAGAAGGAACTGAGATGAGAGCCTCGCTGTTTTATACATAACTTGTGCTTCGGCTGCCTTTGCTAACTTCCCACGGAGCCTCTAAAACCATGCGTACCGAGTGTCCTCCACAGTATTTCAAATAAGCATGCAGTGCGGATATGAATGATCCACGTAGAAATGAAACAAACATTCCTGGCCGATTTTTTATATTCTTCAATGCAGGGCATCGAATAAATATTCTTCAAAAGAAGTCACACTGGCAGCACTGAAAGGTGCACTTCTTTCGACTACTGCGTATACACAGCATTCGGAAGCATGCTGTGTTCATCACTTCATCCAAAGCGAAAGAAATGTTTTCTTGGTGAAAAATGCAAAAATGCTAGAGACTTCCGTTTAAGATGCGGTTTTTATTTAATAGCGCAAGTAAGAGCTTCAATTAGGTTGATGCGAAGGAGCGATCACGAATCATTAACCTTCGTGCTCGCTTAGAACTCCGACGCATATTTATCGCTAGGCGTTTGTTAGGTGATCACCTGAACTTTCGGCACGGTAAGATACTTCAAGCATACTCACACTGTTCTCTGGGCACAAAGCCCTTTGACTGCTGACAAAAGTCAATAGCTAGTAGACAACACTCCCGAAGTCACGTTGCAGTACTAGACAGTATGTCTCTCAAAGAGCATATGCTTGTGGTCCTATCAATACTTGGCGTCTTTTTTAACGTAGAAGCGTTAATGGAAAACCTTGGAAACGCGGAAAATCCGGCGTGGTCGGTGGCAGCGCATTGAGCGAAAATTTGATAGAGAAGCAACCTAGATGGAGCTCTGACTCTCACTTTTGGGCACTGAATTCTTTACTGTTTCTGCAGTCCTACCTGTGAAAACGCTGCTTAGAATTTCTTCGTATTTAAGCCCTCAAATACACTGTCTCGTCTTGAAGAAATTATAATTAGGTCCAGGTGAGCACCAAGAGCCAAAGCTTTTATATTGCTCTTTGAATTCTCTTTAGAGTCACCTTCTCTTTTCTGCACCATTTTTCTTCGAGTGGGTGCGTCTGTATTGTATTTCGTCTGCCGTTTTGCGGTGAAAAACCACGAAAAACCACGATAGAAAAACCACGAAAAGCAAGAAGCGGAATACAGAAATTCAGGGGGGGGGGGGGGGGGGCGCTTTGTTTACCTAAAATGCGGTGAGGTGAAAACCTTAAGCGCGGTGTTGCTGCTTGTGTCACTGATGTGTGGTTAAGATGTTAAGCTTCGCCTCTAAGAGTAGAACGCGACAGCGTCTTGCAACGCTTCCAGGGAGCCCACAGAACGCCATCGATCGTTCGGGTCTATGCCTTGCTCCTCGGTAAATTGGTTTTTGAGGAAAGGAAATGTATCTGTGTCGCATATCTTGGTGGACACCTGAACCTCGCCGTAAGGGAAAGGAGAAACACGCTACTTTGTTCATTCCGAACCATCGAGCTGGCATTACGGAGTGGTTAGCACGCTCGTCCCGCATTCCGGAGACCCTATAGTTTGATTCCCCAACTCGGCTAATTTTCTACTCTGTTTTATTTGTTTATTTATTTATTTATTTATTTTGTAGTGAATTACAATTAACGCGCCTGAACTATTATGAATGCGCCTCAGGTTGCCTCGATGGCAGACGAAGAAGTTGACGACGAAGTGTGCCGGCGCGCGCGGCTCCAGCTCTCTGGCTGTGTAGACTGACTGTGATTTTGCTGCCGTCCGCTCAGCTGTTTGGCGAACTGTATAGCTGAGGTCACTAGTACGCGAACCCCCTTTCATTTGGTGGAGGTTGCGGTCGTCTGACGCCCTGGACCTTCGCAGCCGTCTTCTCCCGCCGCTCACAATGCCTAAGGACTCCGTGCCCAGTCCTGCACCACCCACCCCGACCGTTCTGTGCGCTGGAGCGCTGCGGCAGCGTGATCCCGCTTTCTTCAGTGGCACCGGCGACGATGACGTCGAGGATTGGCTGGCATCGTACGAACGGGTGAGCACCCATAACAAGTGGGACGATGCACTCAAACTTAACAACGTCATCTTCTACCTTTCGGACGTTGCGAACCTATGGTTCAGAAACCACGAATCCGACATCCCCACGTGGTCAGCTTTCAAGTCCAATTTTTCTGATGTATTTGGCAGGCCTGCGGTGCGCAAGCTGCGCGCGGAACAACGCCTGCGGAGTCGGGCGCAGCTGCCTGGTGAAAATTTCACCAGCTACATAGAGGACGTTGTGAACCTGTGCACACGAGTTGATGCCTCTATGCCTGAGCGCGCCAAGATTGAGAACATTTTGAAAGGAATCGACGACGATGCGTTCCAGATGCTTCTGGCACGCAATCCCACCACAGTCGCCGAAGTCATTACTCATTGCCAGAACTTTGACGAGCTTCGGAAGCGACGCATCCTCACCCGTTCTCCGCTCTCGCAGCAGGAATCGCTTGCTTCCCTCACATCTGACACCGACCCGGCGCAACTGTCACCGCAGATAAAGCAGTTTGTTCGGGAGGAAGTCGCGCGTCAGCTCTCGTTGATGCCCTCCAGTCACGACGCTGTGACTCCTCTGGTGGCGCCATTGCAGGAGGTCATCCGCCATGAAGTTGCCGAGGCTATTCCTACTGCACATCCAGTCCCTCCGGTTGCTCCCTTAACCTACGCCGATTTTTTTATTTATTTATTTATTTATTTATTTATTTATTTATTTTACTTCCAACACCACAATACCATCCCTTTAAATGTTTTCGGGGTTACTAGCCCAAGTAAAATTGGCCCCGCTTGAAATTCAAGCACTGTGACGTCACCACCATTTCGACCAATTGAAAAGCGTGACATTTCTGAGGACAACTCCTGCTTACAACGATGAGGCATTAAATGCTTCCGCCTTAAAATAAGAAATGCTCGTGCGCATGTATTCCGCTTCCGTCCAGCCACCCCTCTTCTTGGCCGATCCCCCTGTGAGGGTATGCGCCATTCTAAGAGGTGAACAATAACAACACTCGATGATTAGATCATAGACATCCCGTAAGCGCTCCATCTTTTACCACGACTACTGTACCACGCACTGTATGTCTGTCAAAGGTGCCCCTCTTCGTCCTTCCCTGTTCAGCTCTATTTTTCCTCGAATGGGCGCGTCCGTATTGTATATCATCTGCCGTTTTGTCGTTGCCTATGTTCAGATAGAAAAACCACAAAAAGGAAGAGGATGAATACAAAATAAGAATTGGACGTGCGGACGCGTTCCGTCTCCGCCCAGCCACATTCGATGACTCGAACGTAAATAACACGTCAAACGTTCCTTCCTTTACCACGAGACTGTACTATGGTCTGCACTTCTCTCAAGGGTGTCCCTCCCGGTCTTGGGATCGCAACATCGGCCGCACCGCTGCGGTTCTTGACTTCAACGTGTTGGGAAGGCACCACTCAGCAAGCATTGGGTTTCTGCGCTGGAATCTGAGGTGATAGTGCGGCCTCCGCGAAGCGGTCATCCGGTCATTTACAAGAAATCGAGCTCGTCCGGGTCCTGGTCGTCGTAGTGCGTCTCGGCGACAGCGAACCCGGACAACAGTTAGGTATAGACAGCCCTACAACTCAAACCACAGCGAGGCTGCATGGACGAGAGAACGGCCGCCTGCCGGAGTCGTCAACCGTCCGCGCATGGACCCCCGCGGTGACGTGACATGGAAGGCTTCTAGGATGGGCTTATCGGACAGACAACAGCACTTCGGAATCCGAGACTTTCTTCTCATGTTTTGCCCAAAGCATTCGTGAAACTTGCATCCTATTCAAGCTTGGCAGCTCAGTCACTGTTGTCAATGTGGGCTCCAAAATACTAGAAATAGTTTTCGAATGTTGGGAAAATGTGGCGTTTCGTCAACAGTTTTCATTCGGCGGCACAAGCACAAGAGAAAAAGACAGCAGTCAAGTTTAATGATTGGAGAAGGAACGCGGCAACATTTTTGAGGGTGCTACGCGACGTTTGCTAAGAGGAAGCATAAACATATTGTTTTTATTTAAATATCTGTCCCAATAACTCTTCGTTAATAAGACTTCAAGTTATGATCTGGGTGTGCACTCACAATCAGTTCAGCTTCTCGTTTTAACTGCTCACTGCGCGTGCAATGTGCAGTGTAACTGCGCGTGCAGTGTAAGTTGCAGGTTAAAAAAAACTTCAGGCAGTCGAAAATTTTCCAAATTCCTCCACTACAGCGCGTCTTTCTCGTCCTTCTTTCGCTCCCTCCTTCATCCTTACTTCATTGTGCGGTTTCGCTGTCAGAGACTATCAACGCGACGTCAGGAACAACCGTGCATCAAAGAATGCGGTTGCCACATATCCAGACAGAGCACGTACATACATTCTGGAATAAGGCGTGAGTGGTGGCAACAGAAAGAAACACGGTAACAAGGCTGCATCCAGATTCCTTAATCTTCACACGACGCGGAACGCATTGAACAGGAATCATGGTACACCATCATCTCAATGGCAAGAGATTACGAAGGATCCAGAGCGCAATATCAGCCACCCCTTAATTAACACAGTTTTATGGTGAAAACGTCTCCCATACTGCATCTGAAATGTAATTTTCTATTTGTTTCCTTCTTCGTATTGGTATGATTGTGCATCGTTACCAGACGGAATTCCATCGGAAGTTATTACTTGAGAGTACAATATTGAGTGCAAATTGGGTGAAAACCTTTTTTCAGTGCCACAAAAACGGAGTGCTAGTGAACCACATATGAAACCTACAGGAGGCCAAGTCTGCAAGGAACGACCTATGTACTCATGAAATATGGCGTGTATACCGGAACCGTCATGATTGGCGCAAAAAAGGAACAAAATTAAGGGGTGACGCAACAGAAAAGAGGGAGACAAGAATGAAGACTCAGACTTCACCCCACTGCAATGACGTTGTCCCCGAAGCGACCAGAAATCAAGCTGCAATTGGGAGGACGATATGCAGCAATATGAGGTGTGTTCAAAGTCAGGGTATCGTGATTTTTTGCAAACAGACCGTTGATAGTATTCGAAAGCTGCTTTCGAACACAGATTACGCGTCAAGGGAAATTCATAGCGACATATAGGTACCGGCATGAGCTTTTAGTCCACGTCATTGGCCAGGGAAAGGTCATACGAAGAAGCTTTCTCTCACCGGTAAGGAGGTTCAAGGCTGTGCTTAAGGTCATTCTTGCGTATGAAATTATGCGGCCTGGCATGAAGAAACACAGGCGTCCTTGGCGATTTATACTCATAGAAAAGCCTACGAATACGACCGCTTCAGGCTTTTAATTTAGACTATTGCCCACTTATAACACACGCGGTTATAACGAACGCTGGCTTATAACGAACGATGGTGGTGTTACAGCCAAAATATGTATTACGGGAATGAGACTGATCCTTAGATAAAAAAAAATTGTGGTTGCGCTGCTCGGTTGTAGCGAGGAGAAGGCGCTGTAAACTTACCGACGCAGTTTAAGAATTCTCGCTCCCCCAATCGTGGAGATCGAACAGCCGCTCATAGCGTCCATGAAGCCGACTAGCAAAGAACATGGCCATGCCAAAAACGCGATAAAATGCTGTATTGAAAGTGGAGAGTCGGTGGTGAAATGTGTGCCGAGAAGGTTGCAAGCAGTGCATGGTTATGTGCTAGGTGTGCTAAAGGCCCAAACTGAAGCGTATTTGTCGAGGGTGGCGTGAAAGGCGGGCAGCTTTAAATAAGTTGAGCGGATGGTCAGCGGTCAAGCAACGCAAGAAATTTGTGAAGATTAAATAACAGTCACGTCGTACACCTTGCTGGCCCATGTTGTCATGTTGCATATGTCGTCTGCCCACTCACCTCTTCAACTTCTGCGCTGGTACCACGGGGACGCAGGCGTGGTGATATGTTGTTGTTTTTTTTGTGTGAAATACGCGAGTCGCCGAGCCATTTCGCTTAGCTAAGGCAAGGCCATACCGCGCATGCGCGAGCAGAGGTGACGACACATGTCGTGCAGCTGGCGCGCCGCCGCCGGCGCTCAGCGGCTGACTCAGAGGTGCCGCCGCCGCGCTCGCCAGTTGGGCATGCAGCCGGCGCTCAGCGGCTGACTCAGAGGTGCCGCCGCCGCGCTCGCCAGTTGGGCATGCACAGTAGCGGCGCATAGCTAGCTTGCCAGGACCGCCCCCGTTGCCACGCGCTCTCCATCGCTTCTCTGTCTCCTCGTTTTTTTACGCAATCCTCCAGGTTTAACCAGAGGTTAACCACTGCCAATTTTTTATGTTGAGCGCACGCGGCTGCTGCTTGCTGGGCCTAGGAGCGAGAGACCTAAGCCTTAAGAGCCGTAGGTGTTCCGACGAAATCCTACATGATTAGACACGTGTGGATATGCGTCAACGGATAGCTGATGAATAGGTGGCCAGACATGATGTCCCCTTCTATAACTGCAATGGTGCGGTCGATGGTGCCAACATCGTAGAACCATGGGCTGACGTAGCCATTGTATACGAAGTACGAGCATTTGCCAACTCCTAGGAGTCTGATGAGGACGGTAACGAAGTGGGCGCCCTGCCACCAGCCACACTGTAGCTTTTAAAGCAAATTAGTTCTCCCGCGCCTCTTACGGGGATGTTTAGTAGAAAGGGTCTCGAAGAGCGCATGGGCTCCCTGCGAACTTGGAACGAGCGCTTCTGCTTTAATGAATCTGATGCGTATAACGCTCGATCTAAATAACTAAGTGCCACTATTGTGCCAGTTTGTATTTTTTTGAAATATAAAAAGCACCCTCAATGCGAACTTCAGATTGAGGCAACGCATGCAGAGCATCCAGCGCCGACCCTGCTTGCAATGGGGCGGCAGTTCGCGAGCGATGATCGGAGCGGCGCGCCGGCCAAGTTTTCGCACATGTGTCCCATGCTTTAGTCGCCCCGGGACTGAGCAGATGGAAGTTGATGAAGACGACAAGCTGCAATGCACAGCGCGAGAGTGTGGTGCAGTTTCACAAGAAGCGCATTGGCTGCGGTGTTCGCCTTTTTTTTTAGTGGTCTTGGTGACCGGCCCTTAAACGAGATCTTCTCGCGCCGCCGCGGCTTCGACTCCCTGTCATTGGTTATGATTTTATTTCTCATTCTCGTTTCCATGGTTTTGGCTCTATGTCAGCTGAAGGCGAAATCTAGGCACCCACCGACCGAAGCACGAGGTCCTATAGCTTTCGCTTTAAAAGCACCTTAATATGAACTTCAGATTTAGCCAACGCATGCCACACGTTCGATAGGTTCATTATAAATGAACAGACCTGTATGCGTTTTTTCTGTAGTGCTATCATTTAATGATGCCCTTTTTGTACTTATATCTTGTTGCTCAAGTGCAACGTAAAAGAGAAAAGGAACTCCGGTCAGCTTCCGCGCCATTTTATTCTCTCTTTTCTCCCTTCTGTGTAAAGGCTTGAAGCTCAGCGTGCGTGTTCAGCTCTAAGTGGAATGTGCCCAATGGACTTGACTATGGTGGAAGTGCTTTTTTAAAGTTTTCCTTTCCTGAGATACTGTTTGGTACTGTCGGGCTTTTTAATTCTTCCGTGTATCAACAGTACTACCTGGTGGTATTCTCCATTTTGCTAGGGCCCATCAAGCAAAACAATAAGGTAATTCCATAGCGTTAAATATGCAACGTGTGATTTGTTAGCATATAAAGTCGTAAATGTCTTGTCGTCGATTCGTTAAGTACAGGCTGGCACTTTCAGGGAAATCTTTTTTGTGTTTACGAGTGTCGTTAGTGTCTCATCTCCGGTCCTAAGACATTTTCTGAGCCATAGATGCGTTTTTCATAGACTTGGACAGGCGAGCTGGCGGCTCCGACATCCTACTAGACCTGTCGTTGTTGTTGTTGCCTCTAAAGCGATAGTATATACACACGGTGAGGGATTCGCTAGTGTTTGCTGCAGATCCAAATACGAGAAAATTTCATCCAGATTATCTCAAGAGGCTTTTTAATAAAAATTCACGAATCTGAGGAAACGAATAACGAATTTTTAGAGAGTTTGAGGATATTCGAATAAAAATAGAGGAAACCTTTGCAAAAGCGCCGCGAAAAGGAAGAGGCAGAATAGAATCGAGAATTGTACTTGGAGGCGCGGATACCTGATCTCAATTCCCGGTTTGAGCTTATCACTGTGCGGACATTTTTAAGGTCTTTGGAGCCTGTTCCTGGATTGGCTAACCCTATATTTACAACGAACCCAACTCTCTTCTTTGGTACTCCCTGGCCTCGGTATAAGCTCCCTCAGGTGGTGTTCACTAACTCCCTGCTGTCAAATATTTCTGTATCAGTGAGATCTTTAGTACTGGTCAACCACAGGCGGGCTGACACGGCGGTCTTCTTTGACAACACCCTCCCAAGGAATGCTAAGAACCTGCCCGCCAATATGTTAAATGGGCTCATAGAGGAGTACCTAGACAATTTTTCTAACCATATTGCCGTCTATACAGATGCCTCCCAGCAAAACGAAAAGGCCGCTATTGGTATTTACTCAAGGGCTCTTGATTGGAGCTACTCATTTCGGGCCCCTGACTATACCCCTATTTTTGTAGCTGAGTTTCTGGCCATTAAGTTGGCCTTAATAAGGATTCCCTGCAGTATCACTCGGGTTATTATACTCTCAGACAACCTTTCTGTTTTGGCAGCGCTCGAAACCTCGAGTGATACTCCTATGAGCCGTTCCCTTCAATTTTTTATTCCTCCACATGTTTCAGAAGTTCGCTTTCACTGGGTCCCTGGGCACTGTGGCATTGTTTCTAATGAGAGGGCTGATTTTTTAGCAAAGTCTGCCCTTGATGGTCCTATTGTCCCTTTCGTCCCAAATACTATTTACTTGACTCTAGCACGCTTTCAGCGATTCCAGCGTTTCCACACCTTGAGCCATGAGCCTCTCCTCGCTGCAGCGGATTTTCAACACCTGGCATTTCCTTGGAGTGTGCGGATGTGCAGTTCGAGGCAATGTGAGGTGTCCATGACCCTTTTGCGCTGCAGGATACCGCGGCTAAATCTTTATTTACGCCGATCGGGGCTTTCGATATCCAACCTTTGTGAGTCTTGTGGCGAAATTGAGTCTATAGAACATTTTTTCCTCTCCTGCCGGCGGCTCGCTGCTCTCCGTAGAATTTGCTTGGAGATCCCCCTCACTCGGCTTGGGCTTCCTCTATCTATTCCGATTCTCTTATCCTTCGGGGCAAGCGCCAAGGGATATGCCCTGAAACCAGTGTTCGATTCTATTCACAATTATATAATTTCATCTGGTAGATTCCTCTGCTAGAATGTGAATTCACAACTTTTCTTTCTCCGTAGTTTTTGTATTGTACAAATTCTAGCTCTGTGTCCCAAATTTTAGATTTAATTATACTCCATTCCCTGTACATGAGTGCGTTTGTATCCGCTATGCACCCTGGCCAATCCCCCGCCGTGGGTATGTGCCATTCAGCCCGAGGACATCATCATCATCATCAACAATTGCTCGCGCACACGCGTTCTCCTGGGCACCGCTGGGCAAACGGGTAAGCTGGGCACCGCTGTACTAGGCTCGGGCTGCTGCATCGGTATCTGGGGCCGCAGCGCGATCTCTGCAAAGCGGTTCTCTGGGCGAACAACAGACCTCCAGCCCTCCAGCGCTACAACGCGGTGGCTACCGAAGTTGCGTGCATGGGAGGGCGGCCAGATTGGCAGAGCAGTACTCCGTCTTCGCAGCTACCAACGCAGGGCTTGGGTATCGAATGATCCTCCGGTGAGTATTGTGCAGTTACGAATTATAACAATTTTCAGAAGTTAAAGCTTTTCGCTGCTAGGTTCGAGAATGATGTTTCGAACTTTTCGCTCAGCGAGCCCGAACGTGGGTACACGCTGGGGTCAGGGAAGTAGATTTGAAAAGGGCACTTTTTCAGCACTGTGCGCTGTGGAGTTTTCTATAATTTATTCGGTGCGAACGTTGTCGCACGCACTTCTCATCACCCATATGAATGCGCCTTCTGGTCCTTTCTTATCCAATGCATGATGAGAATGAGTGGTGCTTCTGCAAAAGCATCCATTTTCTGTGCCTGGCCGAATGTGACGAATGATGCAGGGGTCCCTCATCGCGATGAATAATTCACGGAGTCGTCAGTTGTTTTTGTAGGAAACAGTGAGCATGCAGCATGTGCAGCATGTCTTGTATCTAACTGAGAAAAGTCAGCGGCATCTTGAAGTTTGAAAGATCTCAACTGCAGTCGGTTGCAAGCGTGAGCGAGAATCCAGACGATTCATCAGTAGAACAGACTAAAGGAGTTACCGATCAGAGCTGCGGGAAGAAACGCCGTATTCAACGCAGCTCGCTTAGATGTTCTAAGCAGCATGGATTGCTTGATATTGCCCCGTATAGTCTCTCCTAGAGGAAGCAGGTAACGTTAGGAGCGGGGATAATTTCTTCCGATGATTGCGTTTCGGTAAAAAGCTTGTATGGTATGGAACGGTAAGGCGTGGTACGGTGTAGCATGATATGTATATTATACGCCACGATGTGGGTGATTTCACGTCCCAAAGTTGTAAATAAGCTATATAAGATAGGCCATTGTTTAGTGCCCTGGACTAACTTCGGCTAGCTAGGTCTCTTTAAAGGGGTACTGATGAAAGCTGCATGCAACTGTTTCGTGAAAATTTATCCTTTGGCTATTTCTGGCTATGTCCACGTTTTCCTTGCATCTAAACAACGCGTTTATCGCCGAGAAAATGGGATTAAAGATCTTCCCACCGGTTGATTAAAACTATCTTTCACGAATAGGACGGGTTTCCACCTTTTTCATCAGAATTACGATGTAGGGCAGCCTTTAGGATCAGCGCACAAAACTCGGTGTTCACGCACATATTTTGCTTGCAAAATCGGCAAACGATACTGCACCTTTATTTCGTGTCTTCGACTCTTCTAGCTTATGTTCATAGCTTTCGGTTATAGTGATCTCTTTGGGACCAGAACGCGGTGCCCTATTGACGCAACCCAACATGAATTTGCTTTGATGATGACTTCCGCAGACGCCAAGCCTCCGCAATTGTTACAGAGAACCAATCAGTGATCAACCGGGAAGGGTTGTCCAAAGTGTCTGATATCCATTCTAGATTGGTTTATCGTTTTGTTTTGGGGGGCTCAACGTCCATCAGCTAGTCAGGCTCTGATGGAAGCCATACGGGAGGACTCCGAATAAAATCGAAAAGAATTCGCCTTCATCGAATTACGACAAACGCCGACGGGATCAAACAAACGTCCTTCTGGTCAGGAACCGAGCGCCATAACCAATCCACCGCGTAGGCGTGATATCCATTTAAGGCTAAAAATTGAGTTCTCTAAATAAATCGTAAACAAAGGCCGATTATTCCTAAATTGCATTTCGTTTAATAGCGCAATGTTAAATTTTGGTTTGGCGTGCTTAGTTTAAAAGAAAGTGTCATTCAGTAAGCATAGAATGTCCTCAATCCCCTTGCGATGGTGTTAAACCTGGGAACGTTGCTTCTGGCACCAACAGCACCCCACGACTCTTATTTGGTTAGCTCCATCCGAAAGCTTACACGGGTAGGAGTGTCCACCGGCTAGCGCTATAAAGAAATGTGTACACTATTTCCTTTTTAAGCTTACCTCGACATAATTTTTAGTCTAATATTTCCCCTCGTTCAGATGAATTTCCCTCCCAATGGAAGAAAAAGTTACTGCTCGCATTTTTACGACCTGGAGCTAAAGTCTGTGTTTAATGGACGAGTGCTAGCTATGCGGTTTTGCCTGTGTTTTGCTCTTCAAAGGTGCTGCAATACGCGTTCTCTCCTAACGTGGCTCATACAGGTAGAATCCTGGACTGCGTTCACCGGTGTACCAGGCAGAGCCCTGCCTGCTCTTCGAGTGATAGCCACGCGCGCCGTTTTGAATTCATGCAGAGCCACATCGGCTGACCTGCTCACCTCCCCCACCGCCACCAGGCTGGCAGTGCTCCTTTCTGGAGGAGGGATTCGACGCTCTGCACAGGGCTCACGGCACGGAGCATCTGCCTGTGCTGCCGCATCTGCAGAGCTCCGTGCAGCTGCGTGAATAGCATCGAGTGCGTTTCAGTCGACCGGTGTGAACTCCGCGCCCACCGTGCTGCCTCCGAATACAGCTGTGTTATGAAATACGCCAGAAAACACCCACAGTCTGCCAGGCTGTGCCGTCGGCAATCAATCACTTGCGTGTTCCCTTTCGTATTTATTTGTCTCTCGCGGATGAGCTGCTGCGTAGCAGCTTTAAGGTAGCTTGTATAGTCAAACTTCCTCTCGATGTTAATTTTCTTAACTGGCGTGCAACGAATTGCAATACCGCTTTGTGTACATTGGTAAAAAGACGCTATCACGCTTTGGGCCAATACCAGAGCATAATGTCCTGGTTTTCTGCTCAGTAATGTCCCCATCATGCACTCGAACCAAGGTACCTTCCTTTCGGCAGGCAAGCAAAAACACTTCGCACAACCTCTTCAGCTCTAATTCTGTGTAATGTTCGGAGAGCCCTTGTCCGTAGCTTTGAAGAACTTTTGGCCCTTAGCGGTGACGAAGGGACGCCGCAACACGGTTTAGAAGCTAATCCAATTGCTCATTTTTTTTTAAAGAACCGTTACCCAGATTAATCGGATATAATTATTTCGGTGTCTTTAAATGATTTGTGGAATGCCTCTAGAGTTGCTATTGAAGAAAGTTAATTTAGGATTTTAAAAATTGAATCTGTGAGCAGTTATGCCTCTGGAAATGAAACTTTTGCATTGAGATGAAAAAAAAAAATGCAGATGTAGAGCTACTCGGCCGTGAAGGGTAGGTGCTTGCGGGGAGTTTTGACAGAAATTTGAATATAGTCAACAGTAACTGAAAACAAGGAAAGCATAGGGTAATGTGTTACATTTTAATCAAGACATTACCCTATGCTTTCCTTTGCTTTTAATGACTGTTAGCTTCCTTTAAAATTAAGGTGAAGCTAGCGCATTTGACTATGAAATTTTTGTTAGCAGCGGTGCTCGGTGCTAATGTGTTGAATCGTAACAAAAACCTTGTATATTTATATCTTTCAGCTCCATATGTAACTGATGTGGATATTTATAGAGACGGTTCTGGATGTAGGCTCGCTTTTGGTAATTCATTAGCGTCAGCTGAAATCGACATAGGTGTAATATGCCACTATCATCGAAATGGAGCTACCACGGGAGCAGCAGACGGGAATATTAGTAGCGATCGCATTAACTCTGGCAATGCTTGTTGACCAAGGTGGGTCTCTCGTACTGTTCAAGCAGCAGTCACGGGTCGTGATTACGGATGGTTGTTTGGCCATTGGAAGTGCGTTGACAGAAACATTCCTACGGACGTAGGGCTCGACGAAACTGAGGAAAAAACATGAGGTCGTTTTTCGGGCCACTTACCTCTAGGAGTTCGGCCTTGGCTATTTCACCTATTCCACTGGAATACATGCACAGTTTGAGTACATATCTTTGCGTTACATTATCAGTATTTTCACACGAAAGATGCCGATATATCTGGCAACAAGAGGTAGGTTTCTTGATGAGCCAAGACTTTAATACATAACTGACGAAACTGGCCAACGAAGGAACATATTTAGATGCCAATGCAATAAGGATTGTGTATATTTGAACTCATGCGCTCTTTTTTTTTTTACGCAGTGTCGCATTGCGTATTTGAAATTTATATTGCGTATTTGCGTTTGCGTATACCGTATTCGTAGATTGGGTTTTTAAAATTCTAATGTACATCATCAAAAGTGGTGTATGAAGCCATTTGTTTTGGTCACTCTTTTAAACAACCAGCTAGAGCATTTTTTGAATAAGTAGGAATGGATTTTGGGGTGTTGGTGGTAGTGGTTTATTTTACCGAAAAAAAAAGGAAAAAGTGAAGGAAAGAAAGCTAGGTCCCTTCTGCGGTAATTGCTACCTGTAACCTTAAGCACCCCAGCTGCCAGTGAAAGGGAACGGAGAGCATAGGGAGCAGTATAGAAGTTAGCGATAGCCAAAGAGGACACGAGAGAGCTTTGTACAGCAATTACAAACTACAAAAAGTTACTAAGATCGCGCCGCTCGCGTGCAAATGTCCAGGCTCGGTCCGAAATTACTGCGCGTGAGCGGCCACGGTCCATAATCCTTTACAGAAGGCGGAATAAACTGTATATAGATAGCCGCGTGCACGTACCGTCCAGTTTCGAACAAATCCCGCGCACGGCACAATGCACAAGCGGTCCGAGTGGGAAGCCCGGCAGAATACCGTCCGAGGTTGCGCTCACGGAGCGTTCATGTGCCGCAGTGACCGGGCACCCACTGCACGCCAATTCTGCATCTACGCTCCGCGAGACGCTCAGTGCGCGCCGGAGTGCCGCAGCCGGGAGTCTGCAGGTGGCTAAGGGCGGCAGAGAGTCGCACAGTAGAGCACACCTTGGCTGCGGGGAGCAATAGATCCAAGCCCAGGGGAAGACGCAGGAGCAGTGGTCGAAGGGCCCAGGTAAGCCACTCTTTTCTGGTGGTTCAGCTGCAAGGTAGGTTTGGTGGCCGCTGCGGCGAGCGAGCTGCTTTAGCTCACACGGAGCCGTCAGTGTATACGAGCAGATCCACCGGGCGGGGCTGAGACAGAGACCCTAGCACGCGCACGCAAATAGCGCGCGCGTTCAGGAAGCCCTGCCTGCACATAACGCAACAGAGGCCCGGCTACGCCTGCCTCTTTCTGCCTCGCGAGAATTAACGCACGGTGAACGTTGTCAAAAACGCTCGTCATGTCTAGCCTCAACAGCAGTGCTACCAGCCGCGCCACCATGGCATCCTCGAGCGCGGAGACAACGTCCGTGATTGAATCTGCCGCGCAGCGCATCCCGCGAAAGCCTGCCAGACGCCTTTCAAACAAGTCCTAATCCGCGGCCCGCGTACGCTAGTGTTTGAGCGCAATATTCTTCCATTACCTGGCATGCCGCCGACGTTAGCGCCACTGGCCAGTATCCGCTGAGCTCCGTGGAGAGCGGCCTGGCGTCGGCATCGGGCAGCACACCGCTGTGCGCCACTCCTCAGGTGGCTCCTTGCGTTGCCACACCAGGTTGAGTTGCCGCAAGAGGACTTGACGTTGCTCCGCGTCCAGGTTGCGCAGCATCTGGTAGGTTACCTCGTCTGGCCTGGGCGCTGAAGATCGGGTGCAGCGTCGCAGCGCGTCGTTCAGTTCCGCCGCTCTGAAGAGCGCATTGCACGGGCCATCATCCGGAGCGGCGGACACTGGCGTCCAAACTGGGACATGACTTCGGCTGTGTAAGGACAGCACTGGTCGCGGGGCGCTGCGGCGCAACCAGGTCAGAAGAAATGCTCAGCCAGTTACTGATTTGGAGTTAGAACCAGTTTTTGATTCTTTGGTTTTTCTCGGAATCTTTTCGTGCCTCCAACTGCGAGAGGGCGAGTTTTAAGGAATATGAACGTGACACAGTTGGAGGAAGAAAATATACGGATGTGAGGTGGAAAAAAAAATTATCCGCTGCCCACAGAGGTAGATATTTAAGATGTGATGGTCACTCTGATGTACAAAAGAAACTGAAAAAGCTCGCGAAGGCCCACAGATTTTGTAGCATCCGTCCACGTCGGGCCATTAGGTAGCGGCTACGCGGGAAATGGACAGCGCACAGCTCATGGTAGAACAAAAGACGAACCTTCGTCTTTCGCGACGCATAATTCATTAAATTACTGGCAGTGTATCATACAATCTAGCGACTCCTAACGAACTGTGCAACAATATCGAACAAGTAGAACAGGATTACGTCCATCAGTCAGGTAGTTACGTTGTTGTTGCCCCAGCGCCCATAGCCTTTGTATTTCGTGCGATTTCTATAAATTAGGATTTTAGCTATTACTACACACCACCATCTCACCACCATCCCCACGGAAGAAGCTGAAGAGGTAAGAACCCGTAGCTTAGAGGCAACTCAACCCACATCTCATGCTCTTACACCACTAAGCGGGGTACATCCCACACTGTATCACACTGTGTGCGCTTCACAAGCATGTAGGCCGCTTAGAAAATTCCAAACACACATTCTGAACAGTAGAAGGGCGTGCTGAACAGATAAAGCCTAGAAGATTATATGTAGCTGTTCACCGGGCGCAGCAAACTGCTAAGGCCGTAGGAGCACTGGGCTAAGGGCGCCTACCAGCTCGCGGGTCGCACAGCTTTTTTTTGAACCTAAGCATTTGACCACCACTTCTCCACCCGTAAAGCTCAGGAGTGAAGTATGTTTGAAGCAGTAATCGAGGATCATTTAGTTTGTCGGCAGAGGTCGCATAAACGCCGGATTTAGAGTACTCTTTACGCGGCGTTTGAGATGGAAAACTTAAAAATACAAACACGTCTCACTTTTCTCCTCACCGACAAAATTAGCTCACTTTCGTCTTTGGAGCTACATTTTGCGTTAGAAGGCCCCACGTGCCCATGACTTCAACCTTAGAATCAGGAAGCAGTGCCTTGGAACAGACTTTTTTCGGAGCTTATTCTGAGACTGCGGTTTAAACCCCGATGACAGCAGAATGAAGACAATAACGAAACTCCCAACTCAGTTCTAGACCAGGCGAAACAACGAGATTTATGGCGATCCAAGCTTGCTAACAGGGGCAGGAGCAGTTTTCATCGGGAGATAGTACATATGATTATTTAATAGAGTCCTTCCGACGACATATACGTCTTGTGGACATTCTATCATTTCACTTCGTGGTGTCACTCCTATTTTTACTCGCTAATGGCTCATAGTAGGTGTGCACTTCTCTGTGTGTACTTCTCTGTAGCATATGCTACAAAGTCTCCATTGCACTGCAGTCACCGCATGCGTCGCTCGACGAAAGTCCGTGGCGCTCCCATATTTCCCCGGGACACACGCAGCCGACACGTACTCGGATGATCGTTGCGCGCTAGAGGCGCGACAGTCCGCGCACTCCGGCGACAGAAAAGCGCGCTCCTCGCGCGACGCGGGGGTCCGGGTGTTGCTGACGGAGGTTGTCGTAGATGACCGCACGCACGTCGTCCAGAGCGAGTGGTTCGTCTCTGGGAGGAAGCTGACGTGCGGTGATGGCTAGCTCGTCGGCTTGCTAGTAAGCGCGGATGCCGCAGAGACCGGGAACCCACAGAACGCGAAAACTGCATCAACGCTCCGCTAGAAGCTCAGTGCACTCGCGTAACAAGAACAGCAACAAGGGCCACGGCGAGAAGTCTCCAGGCCGCTAAGGAGGTAGGGGAGCCACACGGCAGAGCCCACCTGGGCGGCGCGGAGTAGGGTTCAGCACCAGGTATAAGCCCAGGCGAAGACCCAGTAGCTCCGCCGTTATCGCTCTTTAGGCGACGTTTGAGAGGCAAAACTAAAAAATAGAAACACCTTTCACCTTTCTCCCCGCTCACAAAATTGGCCCACTTTCATCTTTCTAGCTAGATTTACGGTTAGAGGGTTCGAAGTGCACCGATTTCAACCCAAGAATCAGGAATCAGTACTTTGGAACAGGTGCTGTTCCGAGCCCATTCTGAGAGGGCGGTTTTAAGCCCGAGTGCAGCAGAATCCGGACGACAACAAAACGCCCTAGTCACGCCTAGACCTGGGGAAACACGAGCTTCGTGACCTGGCGAAACACGAGCTCGCCTGCTGGCCCTGTCACAAAGATTTTTATTGCGAAGCAATACTATTTTCGCTACCACCTCAGCCCGTGCCGTGCCGCGGCCGCATAGCCACCCTTGACCTTTCGTGTGACCTCGCTGCGTGATGTCATACCATCTGTGTAAAACCGGGGCCCCATCTCACGCCGTCCCCTTGCGCGGCGCATAGACACGGCCTGACTCCTGCTCCTCTCACCAGGGGCGCTGCGCGCTATGTGAAGTTAGGAGGGAGTGGCAGAGTACCCTAGTGCTTATCGCTGGTGACTCAAACATGGGGCGCTGCAAAAGAGCTATTCTGGACCGGGTGAAGGGTGATAGGCGGGTAGCAGTCGGGGTGTTTCCAGGAAAGACAATGGACGATGTCCTGAGAGCGACTAAAAGTGAACTTTCCGAGAAGGCTGCAAGGCGTAACTTGGTAGTGGTAGCGGCGGGGCTAAATGATGTCCTGAATGGTAACGCCGCACAAGTAGGGAAAACATTAGCTGAGGGAGTTGACGGTATAAGGGCGATAGCACAGCAAGCGCAGATCGTGGTGTGTACAGTGCCGGAGGTACAAGGAAGGAATGCAGAGGTTGCTAAAGACGTTGTGAATCTTAATCGCGAGATAAGGCAGTTAGGCCTCGAGAAAGGCTTTGAGGTGGTAGAAATAAACAAGGAAGTGCACAGGGCAGGTTCGGGCAGAGACTTTGGACGAGATGGCATCCATTTCAGTGGAAGGGTAGGAGAAGAGATAGGCAGGCGCCTGGGAGGCCGAGCGGTAGCTTTTTTAGGGGGTCCACGGTGGCTCAGGGCGTAGGTGTAGGTAGAAGCGATGTAAATGTAACAATGGCGGCTGATCCCAACAAAATGGCCACTAGGAGGCCCAGAAAGAAAACTACGAAAAAGAAATTTAACGCCAGGATCAGTTACATAAACATGCAAGGGGGTAGAAAGAGAGCGAAATGGCTAGAAATAGAACAGCAGTTAAAGGACGAAGCAGTAGGTGTGTACGCTCTATGCGAGACACATCTGAGGGATCTAGAAGATCCACCTTTCATCGATGGCTATGTCTGGGAAGGGTGCAACAGAACAACAACGGAGAAGAAGGGAGGAGGAGTAGGTATGCTGATACATCAAGGAACAAATTGGCAAAGAATAAAATCAACTTGCAAAGAACATGTCTGGGTATCAGGTACAATTGCTGGCAAAAGGACATGGCTAGGGGTAGTTTATTTAGGGACCGGGGACAAATGCAGGCAAGAAAACAAGGATCTAGTTAAGTGCCTCAATGACGATATAAAGCAGATTGGAGACGGTGTCGATATTATTTTGCTTGGAGACATGAACGGCCACATCGAGGATCTGGATGGATACACAGATTGTAACGGGAAGTTAATGCTAGACTTGTGTGAGCGGCACAACTTAGTTATTGTCAATAGAGAAACTAAATGTGAGGGACAAATCACGTGGGAATCCCGTAACAGGCAAACAACCATTGACTACTGTCTAATGTCGCAGGGCATCTATAGCAAGCTCGCAATAATGGAAATAGACGAAGAGGGGAAGGAAAGCCTAGGAAGTGATCATAAACGTATTAGTCTACAGTTGGGAGCCCTAGTCAAAAGAGAAATGCAACGAAGTCCAAAAGACAACGCAAAATTAAATGATGAACAAATAGCGCTAATATCAGCCGATATAGAAGAAGTAATTGAGAAACGCCACATGGAAAATTGGGATTATAATCAGTTGGAACTGCTCATCGCTACAAAAATGAAACAAGTGAAAGGAGTTAACCGCTGGAGAGGAAAGAGGAAGCCACGAAGCTGGTGGAGTATGGAAATTAAGGAGGCCATCGAACAACGACGGGTGGCTTCAAGGGAACACAGAGAAGCAAAGAGGGCGCAGTTATCTGTAGAGGAAATAGGAAAAAAATGGGAATCTTATCGACAAAAGAAACAGCAAGTTCAGGTCCTAGTCCAGGCTAAAATAAAGCAGTCCTCTGATAAATGGCTGGCTGAAGTTCGCGAGGCAAATAAAGGGGGGCCAAGAAAATTCTGGAACCATATAAGCTGGTTGGGAAAAACAAATCAAAGAAAGCAGGAACAGATTATAGATGCTGAGGGAAAATGTTTGGAGGGAGACGATGCTGTGGACTACATTACGTCATTTATAGCTGCGTCTTTTAGCGACGCCAATGGGGTAATCTCCCCAAGTGAGGCGGCAACACAGGACAGCACAAAAGAGAACAGCTTAGAACTGACTAGTCTTAACTGGGAAAAGGCGGAAGCGAATATTCCTAAAACCACATCCGCAGGGATAGACGAAATTCCAATTAAGCTGATTAATGAACTTGGCCCAAGAAGCAAGGACGCGCTGATAAAAGCATTGGAGGCAGTCATAACAAATCAGCAAATTCCGCACAGCTGGAGACAGAGTAAAATGAATTTGATTTATAAAGGGAAAGGAGATAAGATGAACATAAAATCCTTCCGTCCGATTACGATAACATCTGTTATGTACAGGCTGGCAATGCAGGCGGTGAAATTAAAAATGCAGTCATGGGTAGAAGGGAATAGGATACTCGGAGAACTTCAGAATGGGTTCAGAAGGGGTAGGCGGTTAGATGATAGCCTGTTCGTGCTTACCCAATGCATAGAAATAGCTAAGGCGGAAAATAGACCTCTGTTTATAGCCTTTCTAGACATAAGCGGTGCATACGATAACGTGAACAGGGAACTCCTGTGGAGCATATTGAAAGATTTAGGTATTGGTGATGAGGTAATTGATTTTCTACAGGAAATGTACCGAGATAATGAAGTTGAAATTACATGGGAAGGGAAAAAAAGTACCACAACTGTAGGGGTGCACAAAGGATTAAGGCAAGGTTGCCCTCTATCACCGCTGCTGTTCATGCTTTACGTGATAAATATGGAAAGAAGGCTAGAAGAAAGTAATCTGGGTTATAATCTATCGTACAGATTAGGCGGAAATGTAGTTGAGCAGCGACTCCCGGGTTTAATGTATGCGGCCGATATTGTACTGTTAGCAGATAGCCAGGAAGATTTACAAACTTTGGTTAATTGCTGTGGAGACGAAGGAGACGCTCTAGGATTCAGTTTTAGCGCAACTAAATCAGGTGTGATGATTTTTAACGATACAACTGATCAGGTGCTTACAATACAAGGCCACGAAATACCCAAAGTGGCCGAATACAAATACCTCGGGATATGGCTAAACGAAGGGCAGATATACACGGAAAAGCATGAACAGGCTCTTAGGGCAAAAGGACGAAGAGACGCCGGGATAATGAAACATAATGCATTATGGGGGTACAACAAATATGAAGTACTAAGAGGTATTTTGAAAGGAATAATGGTGCCGGGACTTACTTTCGGCAATGCGGTTCTGTGCTTAAGGGCGGAAGTTCAGTCGAGATTAGACGTAAATCAGAGAGCTGTTGGAAGATTAGCACTAGGTGCCCACGGCAAAACCACAAACGAGGCAGTACAAGGGGATATGGGCTGGGCATCGTTCGAGGCGCGGGAAGCTAAGAGTAAAATACTATATGAAGAACGCCTGAGGAAATTGGACGATAACAGATGGGCAGCTAAGGTATTTAAATATTTATACAGAAAGAACGTTGACTCACAGTGGCGGAAAAGAACTAGAAAACTAACCAGTAAGTATGCCGGTCATGAGGACGGAGAAAGAAAGAGCATTAAACGACAGGTCAAAAACGCGGAAGTTAAAAATTGGATGAATTCAATGGAAAAGAAACATAGTGTAGAACTATATCGATTCTGGAAAAGGCAGATCAGGAAAGAATTTTTCTATGATAACTCAAGAGGCAGTGCCCTACTTTTTGAAGCTAGATCAGGGTGTCTTAGAACGCGCAGCTACAAAAAGAAATTTAACGAAGAAGATGACACATGTGCAGTGTGTGGTAGATCTGTGGAAACAACTGAACACCTCATAATCAAATGTGATGGTATCCATCCGGATGTCGATGCAGGCACAGTCACTCTTTCTGAGGCCCTAGGGTTTAAAGATAACAATGGTCATGTAAATAAATCTGCAGTGGAAGTCAGCAAAAAGCGATTGGAGGATTGGTGGCTGAAAAGCAGAGATGTGGCATAAGGTTAGAATAGTAGGAAACCGTAGGCAAAGGTGATGGAGAATCTTAATGAGAATTGCCAACACAGTAAACAAAAAAAATAATAAATAAAGAAAAGCTGAGCATGGTGGCAATTGCCACCACCCCGTTTCAAAGGTGGCGCTCCTATCCATCCATCCATCCATCGTCATACCATCTGTGTAAAAACGGGGCCCCATCTCACACCCACCGTCGCCTTGCGCGGCGCATAGCCACGGCCGTGGCCTGACTCCCGCTCCTCTCACCAGGGGCACTGCGCGCTATGTGACGTCATACCATCTGCTTAAAAACGGGGCCCTATCTTACGCCGTTGCCTTGCGCGGCGCATAGTCACGGCCGCGGCCTGACTGCGCTCTTCTCATCAAGCCAAAGAGATGCCGCCTCCAGCCTATACGCTTCGGCAGGTTGCAAACAGAAAGCATCAGCGAGCTACGGAGACAGAAGAAGAACGAGAAGAGCAGCAGCAGAACCACGTATTGCTTCGCAATTAGCAGGCTTAACCAAGCTAAGCCACAGCCAATTTTTTTATCTGGGCAGAGTACACGGGATGGTTTAGAGCAGTCCAGCCAACCAGTGGACGTTCAAGCGTTTTCATTTTATAGTGTGGCTCTCCTACCTTTACACGGAAGTGAAACATAGTAGGTGGCCACTTCTCTGGATTATGTGCCGGCAATAAGCGGCCGTACAATAACTTGCACTGTCGTGAATTTTTCTCCGCAATCCTGAATTGTTTTTATTGGCTTATGGAGCTTGTATTGCAGCCAGGGAGCCAAAAATTCGAATATCACGCGTATGCGCCGGCGCTAAAAATGCAACCACGCCCCCCATACGGGCAAGCCAGTGTCCAGTGGTAACATTATCAACTCGGTATGTGTTCTTTTAAAAGCGCCTCTCTGCGCACACATGTTTTCATGCGAAAAAACAGTGACGTCATTCGTAAACTGAGCGCAATGCAGCTATGAGGAGTATTTTGCGGGCATAAAAAACCGTGAAACACTTTTTGTTTTAAACTTCAAGCACGAATCCTTCCGTATATTATTTTCCTCGGATTGATCATTATTTGCGATATAGCCTTTAAACATGGCACCATTACAACTTCTTGAGCAGAAAGAACTAGTGGTCGGTTCGTCCGTACCAAGCATTTCAGTCTCCCGACCGCCAAGAAAAACATCGTCCTTGGCTGGGTGAAGAGGTAATATTTTAGCTCTCGGCTAGTTTTATGTTGACAGACAATGCAAACTGCTGCCAGCGCATCCGCTAAGTACGCGTTGATTATGAGAAAGCTCCCTTTTCGATTTCCCTTCTTCAACTACAGTGTTTCTACCTGTGAGGCTTCTTTAATTCGTCACGCCTTTTTTATGTCTACACCTTTATGCATGTTTTACAGCTTCTACTATGCAGATCTACTCCAGGATCTGTTCACAATTAAAGGATTCTGACGTAATATGTTGGTCAAATGTTGAGGGGAAGCCCCCAAGGTGGAGTGAATTTGTAATAAGGGAGTAATTACTGAATGGCATCCACCCAAGAGCAGCCATACGGCTACGAAGGAGCGCTATACAGCTTTCTCAGAAACTTCGTAGTTAAAGAAAATTGATTAGAAAATAATTAGAAATAATTAGAATTACAATAATTAGAAATAATTTTAACAACGGGTCTTTTCTAGCTCAACTTGTTATCAAGCCCCTGCTGTTAGAATTGAGCACATGTAAGACCGGGTGTTGTCCAGCCATTATTATAGTCTAGGCAAAAAAGTCTTGGTTTGGTCATTTTCCTCGGAGAGTTACAAAATTATCATCGCGTCCATTTAAGTAGTTAAGTATCAAAAAACTCGCTCGTACTGACTTCCCAGTGCTTGTCTTGATTTCCTTCGTGCGCAGTGTTCGTCGTCGTTTCCAACCTCAACAATAAACATGAAAATGCAAAAATGACATCGATATGAATAGGTGAGCAATTTCATGCCAATTTTTCTTTGGTCTGAGTAATATGCAGTTGTTGTTGTTGTTGTTGCCTTGGTGGCATGGCACATACCCACGACGGGGGATTGGCCAGGGTTCAGTGAGGAGAGCCCAAAAAAGGCAAATTGGTACCAAGCTAATGGATTACCTTTTGGGGCCAAGCTAATGATTAACTTTGGGTACGTATTGCGAGGAATTAAAGATGGAATTATGGATAAAAAGAAATTACGGGAAGAAATGAATGAAAAAAAAAAAAACCGGCATAAAGATTAGAGAACTGAATACCAGAAAAATTCTGAAGGATTTTGCAATGCGGACATTTTGGGTACCATTAGCAAGGGAACCTGCCGGTAGCAATTATGTAATTGTGGAGGAAATCGCAAACTTGATGCAATGCAAAACCTCTGGCGCTAGCACCGAAGGACAGAAGAAGCGGAACCGACAAAGTGAGTCCCATTCGAGAAATTGGAATTTCGAGATACGTCCTTCTCTGAAGTGCAAACCTCCGGCAAAAGAGTAGGAAATGCTCCAGTGTTTCCACCTCTCCGCAAGTCGCACAAAGGTTTGAGGGACTGAACCCGCATCTGCATAAATAAAGATTTAAGCTGGGAATTCTGCACCGCAGGAGTGTCATTGCAACCTCACACTGCCGGGATTTACAAGCACGAACCTTCCATGGGTACATGAGATGGTGGTAGTCAATAGTAGACAGCAAGGGATCGTTGCACATAGTGGTAATATGCTGAAAGCGCTGAAAGCGAGACATTCCGAAAAGGATCAGATTAGGGACGCTACAGGCGACCGGTGCATTGAGAGCAGATTTTGCTAAAAAGTCTGCTGCATCGTTTTGAGAAATACCGCAGTGACCTGGGATCCAAACGAAGCGCACCTCTTTCACCCATCCAGGAATGAAATACTTCAATGAGCGGCTCAATAGATCGTCCCGTTTAGAATCCAGCGCCAACAACACAGAGAGGCAATCTGACAGAAATATCACTTGGGAGACACTGGGGGGAATCTTTAAAGCAGCCAGCCCAAGAGCCATAAACTCCGCTAGAAATATGGGAGTGTAATCCGGGACTCGAAGTGAATAACTCCAAGAGAGATCCTCAGAAAAAATGCCAACGGCTGCGTTCTGGCCAGCCCCGGACGCATCTGTAGCAATCACGCTGTGGTGGGGGAAAGAGTCAAGGTGTTCTGAGAGGAGACTAAGTAGGGTCCTGGACGGCAGATGCTTTGAATTAGGTGGGAAAATATAATCAAAAGCAATATCCACAGGGGACGTTGCAGAACCTACTCTACACACAGAACTGAGATCTACACCAATGACCGATAAAAGGTTTTGAGTAAAAACGACCTGAGGGAGGCGAAACCTTGGCCAATGATGACTAAAAAAGAGAGCCGGGTGGGAAACAAAAATAGGTGTAGCCACACCAGAAGCAGACTCAAATGCTCGTAAGAAAGTCCTGACAGTTAATAGCTGAAAACGAGAGTTAAGGTCGGGAATACGAGCCTCCAGGTACAGAACTGCGGTGGAAACTGACTGAGGGAGGCCGAGGCAGAGGCGCAGGGCACGCCTTTCTAACAGCAGCAACGGACGGAGCTTGTATTTGGCGGACCCAGAAAAGAGTATGCAGCCAAATTCCAAAGTGGGTCTGACGTAGGCTTTGTAAAGGAGTAGGAGCGTGTCCCGACGCATGCCAAATCTCCTATTGCTTATTCGAAGTAGCCGACCCAGCGCACGCTCTCCTTTCTCAACGATACTCTTGATGTGGGGCCGCCAGTCCATACTACCATCATAAATTACGCCTAGATACCGCAAGGATTCCACCTGCGGTATAATGTCCGTGCGATATTGTAACGATATATATAAAGGCATGTTAGATTGAAAAACTAACACACTGCTTTTATGCACATTTAACACCAGATTAATGTTATTCAGCCAAACCTCGAGAGCATTGAGGTAAGCCTGAAGACAACGATACAGGGCATGAATGTCGGTTGCCGAGGCAAAGAAGGCAATGTCATCTGCATAAACGTAAACTGTAACGTCAGGGTGGATGGGAATGTCACACAATAGAATATTGAAAAGGAGTGGCGAAAGCACAGAACCTTGTGGCACACCTCTGGTCTGGGCGTAGGTGTCTGAATTGAAGGAGCCGTCAGTGCAAAAAAACTGCCGTCCCGCTAAAAATTCGCGGATCCACGCATAAACGTAGTACGGCGGGTGTAGTGTTGACAATTTCGTGAGAAGGATAGAATGTTCAACACTGTCGTACGCTTTAGCAATGTCAAGCGTCACTAACGCTGGGACTTCGTTTTTTCGCATAGCAAGGCGGATTCTGCTCTCTAAATCAACATGGGCAGACCATATTGAGCATCCGCGGCGAAAGCCAATCTGGGCTGGACACAATGCATTAATTTCTGAAACATGCTTTGACAGGCGGCTGTGCACAATTCTTTCCACGAGCTTTACCAAATTGGATGTTAGAGCTATCGGCCGAATGTTATCAAGATGGAATCCTTTTTTTGAATCTTTTAAGAGTAATACTATTTTCGCCACCTTCCAGGAGTGCGGCAGCCATGCAGCTTCCAATGAAGCGTTGACCAGATCGAGAAGGTCCTGAGTGAATTCTTCAGCTAAGATTTTCAACATACCGACCGTAACACCGTCCGAACCCGGAGCCGAAGATTGCATCGCAGAAACTACAGTTAGTAGTTCTGATTTATCAACCGCCACATAGTCTGAGCAGGGGAAGGGGTCGAACAAGGGCACTCTGCGCTTCTCCTGAAAGCGTAACGCGAGCCCTTGTGCGATTCGCTCTAACTCATCTTTCGCCTCATGTGGGGACAGTACAGCCGAGCTTGTTAACTGCATTGATGAGGAGTGGATATTCCGTTCCATAAAACGGTACAGAGCCTTCCTATTGTTTGGGGCTGACAAATAGGCATTCAAATTTTGATTGTAGTCATCCTTTGCCTTTGCTATTGTTCTCTTAAACGAGGCCGAGAAAAATTTATAGTTGATCCAATTAGCAGGGCACTGATTATGCGAAAGGCTCTTCCATGCTGCTTTCCTACGGCGGAAGGCTGTCTCACACGCAGCGTTCCACCATGGGGATGGTGATTTATTGCTGACACCCGACCGCACAATGAACTGGGAACTCTCTGTAGCCTTCAAAACAGAATGAAACACTCGCTGAGCCCTGTCGTTTCCGTTGGAACAAACATCAGATGAAAGGGAAGCGCGCAAAGACGATTTGTAGGCTGCAAGATTAACTAACTTTCGGGCAGAACCCTGCCCATGGAGTGAGCGCACCAAGATGGTGAAAATAATTGGCAAGTGGTCACTAGACGTACCACTGTCAACTGTGGACCATGCCCCTATACCTACCCCACCTGCTGCCAAAGACAAATCGAGAACTGAACTCGAATTTCCACGGATGAAGGTTATGGCCCGAGAATTGCAGCAGCGCACATTATTTGCCGACATCCATGACCATAACATCTGACCATGAGAGTCAGTGTAGTTATCCCAGACAACGTGATGTGAATTAAAGTCTCCAGCAATAATGACCCTATTAGAGTTGCCAAGCAAACTGTCCAGGTGGTCTGTTCTGTTTACTCCTGCTGGATAATATACGTTAGCAACTGTGACAGGAGCACAGTGCGGTAAAATAAGATCAACAGCTAAGAGCTCGCAGTCGGGAAGCATAACCTTTTTATTAATTGATGCGCGGTGACACAGTTTTGAAGAAATCAGGGTCACTAACCCACCGCCCCTACCATGTATGCGGTCCGCTCGAAAAACACGAAACCTATTTAATGAAAATGATTTTACAGATGAGAGCCAAGTTTCTTGTAAGAGCACTATATCTGGATTATGAGAAGATAAAAGAAGTTTTAAATCTGTAAGAGAAGAAGCAAGAGATCGACAGTTCCATTGTAGAACCTTTACACCAGCCATGTTAACTAGTCGAGAATAGAGGCCGAAACAGCCTCCTTTAGCACATCAGACTTCGAGGAGACTTTAGCAGGCCCTTTTCTAGTCTTGAGCTGGGGAACGGAGGTCTTAGAGGGAGAGGTGGAAGCACGACGCTTCTGTGTAGGGCAGGTCATTTCCACATCAGTAGTACAGACACTGCTGCGAGGAAGACTAACTGGGACGCTATCGAGAGGTGGCACGGGAGTCGGTATATTGGAAGATGATGGTCCAATCGAACTTTCAGCACACGGTTGAAGGGAAGTTGCCACTGGCGGCACTGCAGGTGGGAGATGACAAACTGCCTGACTCGCAGCAATCTCAGACAAAGCCTGAGTAAAGCTGCTGAGCATACGCTCTACCACAGCTGACAATGCTTTTTCGACGCTTGACACAATCTTGGCAGACAGCGTGGCTTCAAGGTCGGGAGTAGAGGAACGCACAAGGCTGGCGTAAGAGTGATTTCTGCGGTTAAGGAGCGCATGAGCGTCTGCTCGGGAACATCTATTTTGCTCAATTAATTCCAATATACTCTGCTCCTGTGACCGTTTTTCGCAAGTGCCATCATCAGCACTGTGGGCGTTACTGCACAAGCAACAGACAGGTTCACCAGCAGTGCAGCTGTCGGAAGAGTGACCTTCACCACACACCCGGCATCTAGTCGCCGACTTGCAGGCTTTACCACTATGTCCAAATCGCCAACAGTTTGTGCATTGCAGAGGACGAGGTTGCAACGGGTCCACGCGATATACAATAGGCCATATTTTCAGCTCAGAGGGGCAGGTGCGACCAGCAAAAGTTGTAATTACCGACTCTGTAGCAACACGCACTCCTGCGACCTCGCGCGAGCAGCGGTATACAGAAATAACCCCGGCTCCTGCGTCCTGGAATTCCTCCAGAATTTCTTGGGCGGAAGATGACGGGTCCACTCCACGGACAATACCCTTGGTGCACGCAAGCTGATCCGGAATGAAGGCCTTAACCGGAACTGCAGTAAAAGTACGACACCGGAGCAGATCCGACACACACTCAGTGTTTGCCGACTTGCAAAGAATACCACGCCTCCCGAAAGGTCGCACTTCAGAGATGTCGAGATAGTGATTTGACAGACTCTTCAGTTCGTGCTGGATCGCTTTGGAATTCTTCATTTTTAGTACTCCATCACCTAACGGTACAAGCGCCACCGGAATTGCATCTACACCATTCCTCCCAAATGAAGTCAGAGGCAAGCTTTCGACCGGCAGACTGGCGAACCAGGCTGCCGAGCCCCCACCCGGGGAGGTGAAAGCCATGCCTACAGCCGGCGCAAAGGCAACCTCACATTACTCAAATCTACAGTGCTACCCTGAATCCTGACCAAAAAACCCCCGAACGTGGAACGTCCTCACCAAACAGAAACGCCCGGCACCACCAGGAACCAAAGCAGATAGGCAGGCAGTCCGAGATCAGATCGGACTGCCTGCCTATCTGTTTTTTTTTTCACCGTCTGGGAAAGTTGAGGCCGAAGAAATTAAGGTTAAGGAGAGCGGAAGCGCTATCACCGATGTTCGGTCTAGAACACCGGGGTGAATGTGAGATAAAAAAAAAAGGCTGTTAAAAGAATGAAGGCAGTTTTAGAGAAAATAAAGGTTTTGATTGCTACCACTCATTAGATGCCAGGGTATTGAAGTTTTGTGCTTAAAAAGGACTGCACGCGACACAGTAACGACAAAGGTTGTTTTGGTTTTTCTATTACTTGTAAAATCGGTCTTTCTCTTTCACGCCACACTTTTTGTCGTGTCTGCGTCAACTGCAGAATTTCTTTCGTGTGTTAGTCCTGCCCATATCGTCCGAGCACACACTTTTTCATGCGTCAGCCACAAGAAGAAGATGAGGCAGAAAAAAAGCAGAATTGTTAATATCATCATCTTCATCGTGCGCACTCGCTCTACCTCCATCTCCAACATTCGATGGTCCGAACACTGCGCCGAGGGTTCCTACTTTCGCACGGCGTGGCCATGCATTGTGCCCCTTCCAAGGCTCCTCCAACTGACCATCCGCACTCTCGGCCACCTACAGCGCTGCGCCTCCTGGCTGCAAGACGCTTTCGCAGCGTCCCCGAACGGGAATTTTGCTGCCACCGCAGGAAGTCAGGACACAGCTTGCCCTCTGCGCAGCCGTCCTATGGGTGGCCAACCGCCATCGAGCTCGCCGAGGGCCCCCTCGTCACGGCCGTGCACTCGGACAGCAAACACGGAGCACAGGGGACAGCAGCCTCCCGCAGCCAAAGAGGTCCGAGACAATGGCCACCCCAGCTTCTCGCACGAGAGACCACCCGGCTTAGCAGGGCCGTGAGCCGTCCTCCTAGCCCCCATCGCGGGGCTTTGACATCGGCGACCTCCGTGGTGAGTTTTACGGACATACAATAGCATTGAGATATCGATTGAGCATCATATCATTGACCATTGAATATTTGGTACAAGTATTTATTGGATTGCACATTGGGTTAAATTGGCAAAACAGAGATGTTTTGCGTGCTGCATTAGAAAAAATCAGTAGAGCTGAAGTTATCGACTTATTACATTAATCAGCGAAGGTCCTTGGAATCGGTAGCGTTTCCGACAGGTAAGGTCGGTCTGGCGCGTGCATATAACGAGGGTCCCAGCGCTGCCACAAGCATACTGATAGATATTCCATGCTTGTCATGCACCACTCTGACGCATAGGTAGCTACTTGGCTTCGCTTTTCTGTTTCCTGCACATTTACTTACCTGGCATCAGCTCCCTTTTCGGGCAGGTTTAGCTACTTGGCTCTCACTTGTTTGTCTCGAGCATGTTTAGGCACTCACCCTACCCTCTGTGCTCAAAGCTTGTTTCACGCAGAGGGTAGTCTCAACTGGTATCAGATTCAAGAACAACTAGTTCATTGAATTGTGTCATTTTTATTCTCTGCTGTTTTGTTGTTAAAGTGAACCGCTTTATAATAAACAAAAAAATGCGCTTTTAATATTTTTTTCGCCGCATAGCTGGCATTCTGCCTCCTGAACATATGTCATGTGCACATTTCCTTTGCCTTTGATCTCGCAACCACTACATTACACTCTATGCTTTAACATTTTTCCAGCAGCGCACAACGTTGGCTCGGCTTATTCGCGGAGCAGGAATTGTGTCTTGCACTGCACGGACATCTACCTGCGCCTTCGCGATCACAGCGAACTCGACATCCCCTGAGCCTTCCGCGAGCACCCCCGTCACCTCTACCAAGGTGATGGAGGGGGACCGACCAGGAGGACACGCAGTGTGCCGGACGCTCGTTCTCGTACGGCGCTCTCGGCTGCTTTTCCCCGCCCCGATGTGTGAGTGGCACCTCGCCGTGGCCTACATGACTTTATATCCGCAGCAGACTTCAAACGAGGAATTTGTGGGTAAAGAGAGGAAATCATTATTACAGTAGAGGGGTGTACGTTAGCAGAGAGCCTTAAAAAAACTTTGAAGCCAGAGTTTTGAGGAGCGTCGACCGCCGTCTGTTCGCTCGCACGTTCTTTTTACCGGGATAGCGTTATGTGCCACGTTACCCTGAAAATCCGGAGCCGGCGTTGTCGGCGTTGTGAACGAAAAATGAGATGCGTAGGCGGCCCAGGTGGCCGCCTCTAGGAGGAGCAGCCTAGGTGTTCCGTTAGGTCACGCGGCCTTTTGGCGTGATTACAACCTGCCCGCCAGATTGTGAGGGAAAGAAGCACCGTTGCAGGTGGAAATTAAATTAACGGTTGATCGAGACAGGTTGCTTGGGAGGAAATGCTGGGTCCCAAAATTCCCCACTGATGGCAGCACCCGACTCAACAGGGCAGCGGTACATCGCTTAACCGCTGCACCATTGCGGAAAGTGTGGGGTTAGGATTTGATTCGATTTATTTCAACAAACAAGAAGGTACAAGGTTGTGATGGAAAACAAGAGGAAAAAGCTGCAATGAAGGCAGCTTGACTGGTCCCAACTTCAGTTTACAAGGACAGCAGTAGGACAGCAGGGAAGCTTGTTAAATGAAGACGGAAAAGAAGAGCGACAGACCAAAGGGATATTCATATAACCAATTTAAAATATGCAAAAACAGGTGAAAACTAAAATGTAAGAAAGCCCTCCCGGGGACCTATGAATGTAGAGTTGAGAATGGCGAGTCCCCATCTTACGGTCAGTACCTGAATTATCGTTATCGTGTCATATTCTTACTGCGGATATTAAGGCGGAAGCCTTTAATGCCTCATCGTTGTAAGCAGGTGTTGTCGACAGAAATGTCACGCTTTTCAATTGGTCGAAATGGTCGTGACGTCACAGTGCGCGAATTTCAAATGGGGCCAACTGTATTTTGGCTAGTAACCATGCAACCAATTAAAGGGATGTATGGTGATCCTCCAAGTAAGTGGTACTGAGTTTAGTTAATTAACCAATTTGCCTAATTATCCTTTCTAGTCAGACCAGATAAATGAATAAAACCGGATAGGAAATTGGTCGAGTTGGGGAATCGAACCAGGGTGTCCGGAGTGCGAGATGAGCACTCTAACCACTCTGCCATGCCAGCTCGATGGTTTGGAATTAACCATGGCGCGTCTAGTGAATCCGGTGTCTTCGTTCTCTCCCATCTTCCTCCCTTTTCTTACGGCGAGGTTTTGGTGTCCACCGAGATATGCGAGACAGATACATTTGCTTTCCTCAAAAACTAATTTACCGACGAGTAAGGCGATCAGCCGAACGGATGATGGCGCTCAGTGGACTCCCTGGCAGCGTTGCAAGACGCTGCCGTGTTCCACTCTTAGAGGCGAAAATCTTAACCACAAATCAGTGACACAAGCAGCAACACCGTGCTTAAGTCTTCCGCCTCACCGCACTTTAGGTCAACTGCCCCACTGAATTTTTAAGTGTCCTCTCCCGATTTCTCTCAAGCGGTGAAAGGATATTTATTTATTTTCCCCTAAAGGCCCCTAAATCCCTGAAGGCCCTCGTCTTTCTCTCTTCCTCTCTTTCCTTCTTTCTTTCGGTAATTCTTTCTGTCCTTCTTTCTTTCTTTCTTTCTTTCGGTAATTCTTTCTGTCCTTCTTTCTTTCTTTCTTTCCATCTTTCTTTCCTTCCTTCTTTCTTCCTTTCTCTCTTTCTTTCTTTCTATCTCTCTCTCTCCCCCTCTTTCTTTCCTTCTTTCTTTCTTTCTTCATTTCTTCCTTTCTTTCTTTCTTTCTTTCTGTCTTTCCTTCTCTCTTCCTTTCTCTGTCTCTTTCTTTCTTTCTCTCTCTCTCTCTTTCTTTCCTTCTTTCTTTCTTCATGTCTTCCTTTCTTTCCTTCTTTCTTTCTTTCTTTCTTTCTTCATTTCTTCCTTTCTTTCTTTCTGTCTTTCCTCCTCTCTTCCTTTCTCTGTATCTTTCTTTCTCTCTCTTTCTCTCTTTCTTTCCTTCTTTCTTCCTTTCTTTTTCTTCCTTCCTTTCTCTTTTTTTCCCTCTTCCTTTCTCTTCCTTCCTTTCTCTTTCTTTCTTTCCTTCTTTCTTTCTTTCTCTCTCTCTTTCTTTTTCTTTCTAACTTTCATCCGTTCTTTATTTCTCTCTTTCTTTCTGTCTTTTTTCCCATCTTCCTTGCTTTCATTCTCTTTCCTTCTTTCTTTCTTTCTTTCTTTCTTTCTGTCATTCTTTCTTTCTTTTTTATTTGAGACAATTTATGAGAAATTAGCTCAGGAGGCATAGCTAAAGGCCCGGATATTACATAGTGTGAGGTAAAAAATTCGAACATGAAGATACAGGTACATCAAATATGAGGAACTGAACAAAAAGTATAACAAGAAAAGCGCAATACGTGAACAGTCAACAAGAATAAATATGTGGCTTAACAAAAAATGCGAACGTCAGCAGTTATACGATATGGTTCATAAATAACGCAGCAGAATGAATACATGTGAGATTAACTAATTTAGACTGCCCGTATGATGTCCATTTCGGGTGATAGACTTCCCTTTTTTCTGCGCAGTGTGGACGAGGTGAACCTCCTGGTTCTTCGGAAACTCCCTACGGCACCCGGATGAGCCTGCTTTCTGGAGCGGGTGCTTTGAATTTTTCGTTCATGATTTTTTTATTATCACTAGAAAAAACCGTGTTCAAAATAATTACTGGACTTATTAAAATTCAATTCCGAAGCGAATGATTATCTCTTATTGAGCAACAAACGCGGTCGAACTGAAACGAGTTTCATTTTTCTATTCCTCTTAGAATTTTTTGGAGCGCTGTACACATGTCCTTTCGCGCTTACAGCAGCTGGCTGTGTGGCATCGTCAGTTCGACATCGCATTTGATTTTCTATAAAAGTGCCTCTGCTCTCCTTACAGAATCACCCGCTTCCTGATAGAGCTTCGGTACGGAGTCTGTGCACTCTTTTGTGCAGCGCAGCTTTCTGAGCAGCCTGTGCAAGGCCAACTATTGTTGCTACCTGCTCCGTCTTTGCCTGTCCTGAAAAGATGGAGGTGGCAAAGGAAACCTCGCGTAGCCGGGATTGCGGGCGAATTTTCCTTAGGAGCGCGTGCTCTGTGTGTGCGGTATGATGGAAAATCATTATACAGTTAATTACTTCCATCATAGAGTTATTAGCTGTGACGTCACAAGTAGAGGTGCAGAATCGAAAAGTGATAAACCTTAAATAGATTGTGCTTACATGGTCGCAACATGAATAAATCATTACGACTTGCAAGTACGTAACGTGAAAGAAAATTGCGATAATGAAAAGGGAATCGAACCCCTGCCTTTTGGGAATCCGAGTCAGACACTAACCCCAGACCAAGTAGACGCGTACTTGGGGGCATGGTTAAAACGGTTTTATCCGGATATCGTGTGGTCTTTAATATGATTTACCCGATTACGACTTTGGGCTTAGTGAATATGCGTGCGATTAAGAGGCACTAAGTGAGCATTGATTAAGCGAGTAGCAAAGCACATGTCTTTGGAAGGAGAGTACGAAACAAACGTGTCCTACTGACACGTGACATTGATATATCAGATATTGTAACATTATCAGACCACATGAGCGGTTAACCGACGACTGCAATCAAGCGGAATCGCTGACGGCACCCATTAATGCCATCATGTCGTACAGTTAGAGACGGAGCTTATGTGTCCTCAACAATTTCAATAACTGATTAGTTGACCTTCTGCTCCTCTCATCTTTAATTTCCAGTTTGAAGGCGTTGAAGGAAACAGGGGAGAACTACTGAAGAGCAGGTAACTGAAAGAGTAAATGCCACAGAGAGCATGTTACACAATCTCTAATTTGCGTTCGAGTTGCCAGTGGAGCTAATGTGGAATGACCTCTGGCGGGCATATTGTTAAGATTTTAGGACGTCTAAAGTGGGAGGCCAAGGGGTTGATTCAGATTATAGGTTAGATGCTGTTAGTAAGTGCTGACTCATGGAACAACCTATTTACTAACCAAGAAGGAGCTAACATGAGAGGCTGGCTGTTTTATACGTAACTTGAGCTTCGGCTGATTTTCTAAATTCTCACAGATTTTCTAGAACCACGGGCACCTACTGGTCTGCACGTTGTTAAAATAAGCAAGCAGTGTTAATGATAATGATCCTCGTAGAAATAAAATGAACACTTCTGACTCATTTTTTATGTTCTTCAATGCTGGACATCGAATAAACGCAGTTCAAGAGATGTCACAGGGCCAGGACTGAATGATTAATTTCTTTCGAGTACTGCGTACACGCTAAGTTGGCAAGCGTGCTCTGTTCACGACTCCAGCCAAAGCGAAAGGAATGTTTTCTGGGTTAAAAAATGCTAGACTTCCGCTGAAACTGAGGTTTTTTTTTTAATAGCTCAAGAAAGAGCTTCGGTCACGTTGATGCGAAGGAGCCGTCACACTTTATCTACATTTTGTTGTCATTTAGAACTACTAGGCATATTCTTCGGAGAGTATTTGTCAGTTGAACTCCTGATCTTTCGGCATGGTGAGATACCTGAAACTTGCTGTCACTGATCTGTGGGGCACAACTGCCTTCGACCCCTTATATAAGCCAACAATCAGTAGAGATGTCACCTGGCAATACAAGTGTGTCTAATGAATTTTGTATGCGCGTGAACCTATAAATACTTGCCGTCCGTTTTAAAGCTAAAGCGTTAAGGCAAAACCGGAAAACGGGGAAAACCCGGTGCCATTATTGGCAGCGTCGGATTGGGCGAAAATCGCCCAGAGAAGCAACCTAAGGGGGCAGCAAGTTGCAGGTGGGTAACCTAGCACAGGTGACCTTTTGACGTTACCACAAACTACCCACCAGATTTTGAGCAAGCTGGTCACGGCGGAAGGTGGTAGTTCAGTTGAAAATTGGTCGTGAGAGGTTGCTCACTATGGTTACCTGGGTCTCGCAAGCCACGCGGGTTGCTTGCAGCCAGCTGTAGAGGAGCGGTGTATCGCTGAACAGCAGGTCCACATCGCCAAGAGCGGTATAAAGACACCAAACGATCCAAGAACGTAAAAGTACAGAATTACCAAATGCACTTATATGGCCATCGACAGATTAAGGTAGTCTTGTCACTCCCTTAGGGAGGAACTTCAGCATCCCCTTCAGTTTTTCCACTCTATCTCGTTTCGCTAGTGCAGCGTAGCCAACCAGAAGACATTTCTCATTAACCTCCGGACAATTTCGTTCTCGAATTTTTCTCTTCTCTTTTCACACGTTTTGGGTTCAATGCGCTAGTCACTCCTAATATTCTGTGCCGTGCTGGCAAGAGCATTGTCGAGTTAAAAGTGCCTTTTTGCATTTTGTATTCTCAAGATCTATTAGCTAATTCTTATTAGAAAACATAAGGCAACGCTACGTTTAAAGTCGAGGACACGGAAGGAAGTGAAAGGACAGGCCATTGGTAATGTAATTGGTAATATTGGGCTCTGATGTCGTTACTATGTAACCAGTCCTCCCCGTAAAAATCCTGTTAGGAATTTCTACGCATTTAAGCCCCCAAATGTACTGTCTCGTCTTCAAGAAAGTATCTTTAGGTTCTGTCTGGCACCGTGCCGGAATGCTTTATTGCTTTTTGAAATGTCCTGGGAGTCACCTCCCCTGTTCTACACATCCCCCCCCCCCCCAAAAAAAAAAAGACGCGTCTGTTTTGTATTTCGTCAGCCGATTTGGCGGCGCCCATGTGCGGATATGACGAAACAGAAAAAGCGGAATACAAAATAATAATTGCTCGTGCGCAAGCCTACACCTCCCTCCAGCCACATTCGATGATTCGAAGGTAGACACCACCGTAAAGCGTTGCTTCTTTTACCACGAGTGTTCATGCACTGTATGTCTGTCAAGGGTGTCCCTCCCGGTCCTCTGCTTGCAACGCCGGCTGCGCCAGTGCGGTTCGATGCTTCGACGTGTTGGCAAGGCACCACTGAGCAAGCATTGGGCTGCTTCGGTGGCATCTGGGACCAGAGCGCAGATTCCGCAAAGCGGTTATCTGGTCAGCTACAAGAAATGGAGCTCGTACGGGGCCTCGTCGTCTCAGTTCTTCTCTGGGGCAGCGAACCCGGAGAAAGACGGAGGTCGAGAGAGCCGCCGTCACTTCGTTGCAAGTAAAAGGACATGGAGACTGCATGTACGAGAGTACGGTCAGCCTGGCAGAGCCGTGAACCGTCTGCCCATTGACCACCATGGTGCGGTGACATCGAAGGCTTCTCCGGGGAGCTTATTCGGCAGACAAGAAAGAGCACTTAGGAATGTCAGACGTTCTCCACACGTTTTGGCCATAGTATTCGTGAAGCTTCTACGTTATTCAAACGTGGCAGCTCAGGCACTGCTGTAAACGTGCGCTCCGAAAGACTAGTAATAGCATTCAGATGATGGAAAAATGTGGCGTTACGTGAACGGTTCTCGTTCTGCGGCGCCTGTACAAGAGAAGAAGAGAGCAGTCAACTTTAATGACTCAGAAATGCAACGTGGCGACATTTTATGGCAAACTACGTGACGTTTCGTTAAAATGAGGCAGAAACATTCTTTTCAATATAATGTCTGTCCCATTAATTTTCATTAATATGGCTCCACGGTTTGATCCGGGTGGGCACGCACTATAAGCTCATTCGTGCATTTCGTTATAACTGCTTACTTGCGCCCCCCCCCCCCCCCTTTCATGAAGAGGCCAGAGCGTACCAGTAGCGTTTTGTGAGGAGGACGCGAGATTACACGCTAAAAGCACTCGTATGCTGTGCAATGTCAGTTGTACTTTAAAAAACTTCAGGTGGCGGAAATTTTTCAGGATTCCTCCACTACAGCGCCTCTTTCTCTTCTTCCTTTCACTCCCTCCTCCATCCTTTTTTTATAGAGCGATTCAGCTGTCCAGCAAGAAGTACGACGGTAGCTGAGCCTAGCCTTTCTGCTTACGTTTTTTTTTTTCCAAACTGTTTTCGCGGCGTCTTACTACCGCGCATCCCACCCGTTGGCCACTACTCTTTACCACTCTGCTTGACATGGAGCGTCCACCTAAGAGAAGGGAAGAGCTACGCGTGGCTAGAGCGATCCATATATAAAAAATAGCGCAGGGCAGAACAGGGACAAGGAAGGACACACACGAGCGCTCACTTCCAACGGTTTATTGTGAACCGCAGGGCGGCATATATACACGACGTTGCGATACATTTCCGAGGCGCAGGAGGGCAAACAATTTCAAAACTTTCTCACATAGTCTTGTTCCTTTCGAGACAATGCAACCTACGGTTGCACGGTGCACAAGTCACCTAAGCTATCTTTGGCTTCTGCTTCGACAATTTCACGGGCTTCCTATGGGTGACCTAGCAAGTATTGCCGAAATCCTTCTCAACCAAAGCTGTTCCCCTCTAGATTTCGCAGCTCCTCTTTAAGCGAGCAAGCAAAAAGTTTCTATTATTCCATACATTTACGGCTCGTCCCATCGCTTGAAAAAGAGTGCACAGCTTGCCATAGTCAGTAGTTTTTTCAGCTCCTGAACAGCTGCGGAAATTCTGCAAGTTGACAACACCTGGCCCTGCGAGAAAGGTCGGTGTGTCACGAAGTATCTAACTAAGTTGGAGGAATGTATGGAATCAAGAGTGTACAGCATGCCATTTACATGCAGAAAGAAATATCTATAGGTATATATTTAGGAAATAAATATACGTAGGTCATAGTGGAAGGTGCCTGAACGAACGTCTTCGCGAGCATCGTTACAATGTAAAACAAAAAAGAAGCTTTCTTTAAGTACACTGCAGGAACTGTGAAGATTGTGAAACGATTTATGAAGAATGCAATTTCATCACCAAAAACCTAAGCAAACGTACCCGCGAAATTAGCCGTGAAATCCGTTATTGGCTGGACATGGCCACCTCCTCCATCACCACCAAGTCGCCTGGGGGTGCTTCATCCGGACGGATTGAACGCGAAGCTCAGGGCTCGCCCCACAGACCTTTTACCTGTGCTGCTGTTCCTGATTGCCATCGTGAAACTGCATGAGTGGAATCGATCGACGTTTTGCTAAGGGCGAATTCCACTTATTAATTCGGAGAAGGTGGTGCCGAATGAGAATTCTAATGGTCGATCGGGATCGAGTTCGCGTGTTACACTGGTCGTTTTGATGCAATTCGCTCCCCGGCGGAGCTCTCTCGCTGGATTCGCCGAGAAGCGCCGGCTTTTGCCTGAACTCCGAGTGTGGTGGACCGAACTTTCCCTAATGACCAAGCAGCGTGTCCCAGTTCTTCGCGTGGTTTGAGACATCGCCGGTTAACCCTAAGCTTTTATTTGCATTCCGAAGGCGTCTTCGGAAGTAAGAGAGACGCCTCTGATTGGATTAATTCGGAAAGGGGTTGAAGGAGCCTAGAGGCTAGCGCCAGTGACGATGGAGATATGTATGTTTCCTTAGAGGTATATAATTAATATTTCTTGAATCGCCCCTCAAACGGCCGGAAAATCGCCGACAGCATCGACGCCGCAGTGTGGAGAAGCTTTAAGTTCAGCTCCGCAGTTTTATTTTTCGCAGCTTATTTATTCAAATTTCTATTTGCCCTTCTTTCTCTCAATTTACGCCCTGCCAGCAGCAATACCGCAGTTGTGGAGTATACGTAGGAAGATGTCTTGTGCTGTGTCAATGCTGAGCAGAACTGTGACGTTTCTTTTCTCACTAATGTGCTCATAGAGCACCTGAACCAAGGTCCACTCTAATTATATAGTTGTAATTGTATGTCCGTGCATGATTCGTGTGATACCTGTCACGGTGCTAATCCGGTAGATTAAACGAAACCTTTCCTTATAACTTGTGCTCATTTCTTTCACGAGAAAAACGGAGCAAGGGACTACTGCCAATCCCGAATGGTACTCACCAATAAAGAAGGAATCTGGGGATGATTAGGCTTATTGCTCAAGCATTTCACCCTAAAGAAGCCGAGAGCCAGGCAAACGAAAGCTTTTACCCATTCTACCACCGGTGGGTTTTCGGCAGCACATGGAATCGAACGCCGCACCTCCCACATGCGAGGCGTGAGGTCTTTGAAGCGACATTGAGTAGGAGAAAGCTTGTGCCATGGCGCTCTTTGGCCAGATATTCCGTTGTATTTTGATTAAGTGCACCCACCTCTTTAAAAACTCTGTTCGGGAATGACTCGATATGATTTTAAATGAATAAAAATAAAAAAAACAGTTAATCAGGCTACTAGTTAGCACGTCTTAACTGTATTCTTATGTTCTACACCCCGAACAATGTTATGTCGAGGAAAGTATTTTTCTAACAGAAAAAAGCTTATTTTTTAATTTTCTGAAATATTTGTTGGAAATCCTTTCTGCGTGCCTTCCTTGCCAGTTCTTTACTGCGCCTGCAAAAAAAAGGTAAAATTCACGCGTTGGAATATGGTATTTCGGGTAGGGGCAGCGCGTTAGGTTATTTGCGCCATCGGAATGAAGTGGCTCCTTTTACTCCAGGGCTACACCCAGATATCCGGGGACATTCAAGGGGACAGACAGTTCAGCGTTATTTCGAATCACTCGTACGCATTCATTTTGTTCCAATGGAAGCACAGCATTCTTCGCACGCAAGGCCAGGAAAGCGACCCGTAAACTCCATTTCGGCGACACAGATCGCGGCGGGCATCCAGTAGCTCCCGGGAAGATATCTGGGCAGCTATTTAGCAAAAAATGTTTGAACACTGGCACTGAAGTTCACTATAAATATCGGAAACACGGAATTGTGGTTTCTAAGTAAAAGATTTCGCAGTGGCTTTAAGCCGTGCATCCCGAAGTGCACCTTTAGCCTCTTAAAGGTTTTTTTCTTCGTTTTGCTTTGCGCAGTGTGCACGAGGTCACTCTTCGAGGCGTTCCTTACGCCTCGGCCAGCGGCTGGACTTACGGCTTCGGTTATGGTGGCACTTTGCAGAAATGAGCCGAAGCAGTTTGTATCATCGAAAAAAATATGCCTTTCAAATGAACTGTCGAAATGATTAAAGTAGATTTCGAAGCTATTGGCTACTTTAAGACTTTTTAAACTCCAATACAACGGCGCTTTCCGAACTGTGTACTAATTCTAAGGCGTTTAGTCATGGTAATGCTTTGCTTCATGTCCGAAATTTTTATTTTAACAGCGGCGGTAAATAGTTTCTACATTCTTTAACTAAACCAGCGGCCTTAAAGACGAGTCGCTACCTTATGTTACCGGTGGTACGCGTAAGTACAACCTAATGATTTGATGATCGAAAGATAGCCACTTTCTCGATTTATTACAGTGAAAGATAAGCCGCCCAGTAGAATATTTTCCTTTGCACCAGCTACAAACTAAAGATTTTCCCAGCTGTTTAGCGTGCAAGAGAGCTTATGAAAATCAGTTGCAAGAGTGTTCTTTTCAATAAACGCGAAAACAAACTAAATGATTAACGAAAATTTCAGCCCTGGGAAGACTTTTCTGAATATGATGGGGACAACGCAGCGGAACGAACTTCATTTCCTGGCTTTAGATTTCCCTCTATCCCTTGCTGGCCCAGGTGTCCATATGGCATATGGCATCTGCCCACTTAGCTCTTCAACATCTGCACTGATACCACTTGTACATAGGCGCGTAGATATGGAGTTTTTTTATGTTGAGCGCACGCGTCTGTTGCTTGCTGGTCCTAGGGGCGAGAAACCTAGGCCTTAGCAGCCGCAGATGAAGCCGACGAAGTCCTACATGATGACGTACGTGTGGATATGAGGCAACGCATCGCTTGTGAACAGGTGGCCAGAGATGATGGCCCCTTCGATCACTGCAATGGTGCGATCGATGGTGCCGACATCGCAGAACCATGTGCTCATGTAGCCTTTGTATACGAAGTGCAAGCATTTGCCAACTGCTAGGAGTCCGATGATGACGCTGAAAAAGTGGGTGACTTACAACCAGCCCTAGTATAGATTTTGAGCCAGATTAGTTCTCTCGCGTGTATCAGGCGTCTTTTTGGTAGATAGGATGTCGAAGAGCACATTACCTCGCTAAGAACTTGGAAAGCGCCGTTCTGCTTTAAATAACCTGATGCGCATTACGGTCTATCTACATAACAAAGCGCCGCTATTGTGTCAATTTGTATTATTTTGTAATGTTAAAAAAACACAGATAACTTTTAATACATTCGAGTCAGAGCGAAATCACGGATTTGTGCTACGCAGAATGCGACATCGAGCAGGCAGCGCCTTGGGATGGAGCAGATGGAAGTTGACGAAGACGACGCGCTCTGATGCACAGCACGAGAGTGCGGTGCATTTGTGTGTAGTTTATTTGAGGCCATCCAACCAACAAGAAGCGTGTTGGCTGCGGCGATAGCCCATTCTTTTTAGTGATCTCGCTGAGCGCCCCTTAAATTTGATCTCTTCATGCCAACGCGGGTTCAACTCCCAATCATTGTTTATGAATTTATTTATTTTTCTCGTTTCCATGGTTTGTCCTATAAATCTGCTGAAGGCTAAATCAAGGCACCCGGCGACCTAAGCACGTGGTCCCATAGTGAAGCTTTCGCTTCAAAACGACACTTGACACACATTTCAGATTCAGCCAACACATTCCACACTTCCGTTATGTTCGTTATAAATGAACACAGCTGTATGCGTTTTTTCTGTGGTTCTGTCATTTAATGGTCGCCTTTCTGTAGTTTTATCTGCTTGCTCTAGTGAAACGTAGAAAATAAGAGGAGGAACACCGGTCAGGTTCCGTGAAATTTTAATCACGCTTTTCTCAATTCTGTGTAAAGGTTTCAAGCTCAGCTTGCGTGTTGAGTACTAAGTAGTATATGCCCAATAAACTTAAGCATTGTGGAAGAGGTTTTTCACGTTTTCCTTTCCTGAGAGTCTGTTTTGTACTGTCGGGCATTTTAATTCTTCCGTGTATCAACAGTCCTCCCTGTGCATATTCTCCATTTTGCTAGGGCTCATCAAGAAAAACATTAAGGCCATTCCAAAGCACTAAATATGCAACGTGTGATTTGTTAGCATATAAAGTCGACTATTTCTTGTCATCGAAGTACAGGTTGCGAAGTTCAGGCAAAGTACTTTATGTTTTTACGACGGTCAGTAGGATCTGATTTCTGGTTCTCAAACATTTTGTCATCCATAGATGCGTTTTTCATAGATTTGGACAGGCATGCTGGTGGCTCCGATATCCTGCTAGAGCAGTCGTTGTGGCTGTTGTTGCCTCTAAAGCGATAGTAGATACTGGGGGGTGGGGGACTGGCTACTGTTCTTTGCAGTTCGAAACAGAAAAAAAAAAATCATCCAGATTTATCTCAAGCGGGTCTGAAACAAAAATTCAGGAATCTGAGAAAACTAATAACGAATTTTTAGACATTTTGAAGATATTCGAATGAAAATAAATAAGACCTTTGCAAAAGCGCATCGAAAAGGAAGAGGCAGAATAGGAACGAGAATTGCTCGCGCGCACGCGTTCTGCCAGCTCCCTGCTGCATTGGACTCATCGAACGTAGACGCCATATCAAGAATTCCATCTTGTTCCAGGAAAGCCCATGCAGTCTACGCGTGTAGGCGGTGTCCCTGCCGAATATACACTCTTGATGCCGGCTGCGCCGTCTCGACTCCGGACGTCCACGGGTCCGCAGGGCGCCGCTGTGCAAGGATCGGGCTGCTACAGCGGTTGCTGCGGTGATTGCGCGACGTGCCCGGAGCGGTCATCTCGAAGTACAACAGCCACCCAGCTCGTCCAGGGCCTTGTCGTGCAGGTCCGACTCCGCAGCAGCGAAGCCGCTGAACAGGCAGGTCGAGACGGCCGTTGTCGCAGCGCTACAACGCGGAGGCAACCGAAGCTGCGTGCGTGGGAGAGCGCCCAGGTTGGCATAGCCGTACTCCATCCTCCCAGCTACCAACGCAGGGCTTTGGTATTGAAGGCTTCTCCGGTGAGTTTTGTGTACTTACGAATAATTTTCATCAGAACAGTGAATTTTGGCTTTGAAGGACTAGTAGCAGTTTTCAGATGTTAAAACAGTTTAGTTTAGTTTAGTTTATGGGGTTTAACGTCCCAAAGCGACTAAGGCTATGAGAGACGCCGTAGTGGAGGGCTCCGGAAATTTCGACCACCTGGGGTTCTTTAACGTGCACTGACATCGCACAGTACACGGACCTCGAATTTCTCCTCAAAAGAAATTCAACCGCCGCGGCCGGGATCGAACCCGTGTCTTTCGGGACAGCAGCCGAGCACCATAGCCACTGAGCCACCGCGGCGGCCAGTTAAAACAGTTATGGGCTATGTTTGAGAATAACTTCTAGCTTCCGCTTAGCAAACCCTAACCTATGCAGACGTTGCAGACAAGGAAGTCCATTTGAATAGAGCACTTTTTCAGCACTGTACGCTGTGCAGTTTTCTATACTTTACTGTGCGCGGACGTTGTCGCAAGCACTTCTCAGCACCCTTTAATGCGCCTTGTGGTCCTTTCTTATGCATTGAACGAAGAGAATGATTGGTGCTTCTGCAAAAGAATATCTTTTCTGTGCCCGGCCGAATGTGACGAAGGATGCAGGGGGCCCTCATCACGATGAATAACCGACGGAGGAGCCGTCAGTTCAGTTTTTGTAGGAAACAGTGAGATTTACGCAGCATGTCTTGTATCTAACTGAGAAAAGTCGGCATGCTCACTCACATGCTCACTTAAGAAAGGTGTGAACATTAGAGAGTCACATACGGCAGAGAAAATCCAGACGGTTCAGTGATGGAAGAGACTAAACTTGATTAACAATTAGAGGTGCAGGACGAAACATCGTATTCAAATCCGCTCACTCTGGAGTTCAAAGCAGGTTGGTGTGCTTGACATTACCCCGTATAACCTTTCCTAGAGAGAGCGGGTAACGTTAGGAGCGGAGTTAATTTCTTCCGATGATTGCATTTCAAGAAAAAGCTGGTATGGTGTAGAATGGTGAGGCGTGGTACGGTGTAGCATGGTAGGTTGTGATACGGTCCAGTGTAGGTGATTTGACGCCCCAAAGTTGTACATGAGCTACATAAGAGACGCCGTTGTCTAGTGTCCTGGAATAATTTTGGCTAGCTGGGTTTTTTTAAAGTGGCACTGAGGAAAACAACATGCAAATGTTGTTTTTGTGAAAATTGATTCTTTGGCTATTTCTGGCTGCGTTCACAATTTCCTTGCATCACAACCACGCGTTTATCGTGGTTAACAAATTAACACGTTAACACGCGTTAGCAATCTTCCCACCGGTGAATTCAAACAGTCTTTCACCGAATAGTTCGGGTTGCCAACTTGTTGATAAGAATGACATTGTAGGGCAGCTTTTAGGAACCGCGGCCAAAATTCGGTGTTCATGCACATATTTTACTTGCGAAATTGGTAGACGATAACGGCACCTGTGTTTCTAGTCTTCGACTCTTCTAGCTTCGTTTTACCGTTTTCGTTTATTGGAATCTCTTTTGGATTATAACGCGATGCCCTATTGATGCAATCCAACACCAATTTGTACTGAAGGTGACCTCCGTGTACGCCAGGCCGCCAAAACTGTTACAGAGAACAAACCAGTGACACACAAATAATCCATCAGTTCTTAACCGGAAAGGGTTGCGCAAAGTGCCTGATAACCATTCTAGGGTGGCTTATCGTTTTGTTTTGATGGCTTAACGTCCGTAAGCGAATCATTCTCCGACGGAAGCAGTAGGGGAGGACTCCAGATAGAATTGTAAACATTTCGCCCTCATCGATATGCGACAAACGCGACCGCGATCGAACGCCGGTCCTTCTGGTCAGCAACCGAGCACTATAGGCAATCCCCCGCGGCGGCGTGATAACCATTTAAGACTAAAAATTCAGTTCTCTAAAATAAAATCGTCAATAAAAGTCGATTATTTCTTTATTGCATTTCGCTTAATAGTGCAACCTTAATTTTTGTTTTGTCGCGCTGAATATAAAAGAAAGTACCATTCACTAAGGATAGAATGTTCTTAATCTCCTTGCCAGAGTGTTAAAACTGAGAACATTGCTTCTGGCACGGACAGGACCCCACCAGCTGGCCTGATAAAGAAGAGTGTGCACTATTTTCTGGTTTGTCTTATTTCGACACAATTTTGCTTTCATATCTCTCCTCGTTCAGCAGAATTTCCCTCGTAATGAATGAGAAAGTTACTCCGCGCATTTTTTCGGAGTGGAGCTAAAAAATTACGAGGAACTTTAGCGGCTGAAGTGGTGAAAGGCGAAAGCCTGAGTGCTGCATTCTGCTACGCGATTGTTCAGTGCACATTTCGTTGGTGAATTAATTCACTGCCAATTAATGACGCTTAGGCTTCGCCTTTAGGAGTGGAATGCGACAGCGTGTTGTAGCGCTGCCACGGAGTCCAAGGAACGCCACCACCCGTTCGGCGCGATGCGTTGCCCTTTGAACGCAACGCTTTTTTAGGAAAGGAAATGGGGCTGTAATTATCTGTCATCTCGGTGGACACCTGAGCCGCACCGTACAGGGAGGGAGGAAGTGTGAGTGAAAGAAGAAAGAGGGGCCGTAATGAAGAAAATGAAAATTGTATTTGAGGAAACGAAATTACGCAGTAACTGTCTCACATATCTCAGTAGACACTAGTCCAAAATTGTATTTGAGGAAAGGAAGTTGAGCAGTAACTGCCTCACATATTTTGGTGGGCACCCGTGAAAATTCGCGCACGGTGATGTCACGACCATTTCGACCAATCTGAAACGCGGACAAATACGCCTTGCTCGTCGGTAAATTGGTTTTTGAGGAAAGGAAATGTATCTGTCCCTCATATCTCGGTGGACACCTAAACCTCGCCGTAAAGGGAAGGGAGGAAGATGGGAGTGAACGAAGACACTGTATTCACTAGACGCACCTTTGTTCATTCCAAAACCATCGAGCTGGCATGGCGGAGCGGTAGCGTGCTCGACTCGCACCCCGTAGGCCGGGGTTCGATTCCCAAGCTCGGCCAATTTCCTACTCGGTTTTACTTATTTATCTGGTTTGACTAGAAAGGTTAATTAGACTAGTTGGTTAAGTACGCAATTAACTAAACTCTGTCAAACTTGCTTGGAGCATCACTCTACGATCCCTTTAATTGGTTGCATGGTTAGCAGCCAAAGTACAATTGGCCCCGTTTGAAATTCGCGCACTGTGATGTCACGACCGTTTCGACCAACTGAAAAGCGTGACATTTTTGTCGGCAGCTCCTGCTTACAACGATCAGGCATTAAAGGCTTCCGCATTAATATTAGTAGACGAGTGTTAGCTATACGGAACTTGCTTGTGTTTTGCTCTTCAAAGGTGGTGCAGTACGCGGTATCTCCTAATGCTTCTCATGCAGGTAGAATCCTGGACGGCGTTCACCGGTGCACGAGGTAGAGGCCTGTGTGCTCTTCGACTGATAGCCACAGCCGGGGTTCTGAATCCATGGAATGCCACACCGTCTGATCTGCTCGCCTCCCCCACCACCACCTCTGCCAGCATGCTGGCCGTGATCCTGTCCGGTGGAGGGTCTCGACGCTTTGCACAGGGCTCACGGCACGGGGCTCTTACCGGTGCTGCCGCTTCTGCTGTCCGCCGTGCAGCTGCGTGAGTAGCACCCACCGGAGTTGGACTTGCATTCGGAGGATGTACAAGGGAGAGCACTCGAGAACTCCGCGCCCCCTGTGCTGCCTAGCGAATACAGGGCACATCGGAAAAATGTCAGCGTGGAGTGTCTAATGAAATACGCCAGAAAGCGCCCAGGGTCTGCCAGACTGCGCCGTCGGCAGGTCGCGCCGCGTCGCTTGCATGTTTCCTTTCGTATTTCTTTGGACAGAATACAAGACGGAGAAGGAGCTCTTTTGTTTTGCCTCTCGCTGAGACCCAGTTACGTAGAAGGTTTGAGGTAGCTTATTTACTCAAATTTTACTCGCTTTCAGTTTTCTTAAGTGGCCTGCAGCAACTTCCATTACCCAGTTGCCGTGCATGCGTATAGAAACACGCTATCCTGTTCTGTGCCAATACGAGATCGTATCGACCAGGTTTCTCTGCGCTTTAATGTGCCTCTCAAGCGCTCGAACCAACGTACCTTCCTTTCCACTGACAAACAAGCATCGGAGTTTGCTTTTCAGGTATATAGTGAAGCACTTAACGAAACCTCTTCAGCTCTAATTCTCCGTTATGTTTGTAGGTGCCTTGTCTCCAACTTTCAAAAAATTTTTGCCGCTAGGGGTGCCGAAAGAGCTCCTTCCTTTAAGAAAAGACCATAACGCTGATTATTTATATACAAATATCTGGGTGATATAATTAATGATCCGTGCAATATGTCCACAAATGCTAACGGAGGAAATGACTACTCCGAATGCAATGAAGTACCGAGAGCAAATTAAGCAGCTGGGCATGATGAGAAAACTAACGGGGTACGGATTTGGAGAGCAAATGAAGTGCGCCATAAATAGGTTCGCCGCCTTGTTTTGTTCCTTTAACGCATCTTCTTTTTATTTTTCTCTGAAGATTTCTGGAAAATCTGAGCTAATATGTGTTTGACAAAAAACTTTTATACGGAAATGAAAAAATATTCCAATTTAGAGCTATTTGGCAGAGAAAAGTGAGGGCTTATTGGGGCTAGTTAGACGTAAACTTGAAGATATCCAACAGTAAGCATAAACAAAGAAGGCATACATGAATTTCTTTGTTAGCTTTTTTATTAAAAACACATCACCCTGTGCTTACCTTGTTTTCAATCACTATTGGGTTCATTTAGAATCAAGTCAGAGCTAGTGTATTTTCACATGAAAATGTCAGCAGTGGTGCTCAATCATAAAGAAAACCCGCATACATTTATACCTCGCAGCTACTGCTGTACGGCCGTGGATATTTACGGAGGCATTTCTGGATGTATACGCACTTCTGCTAATTTATTAAGGTCAGCTGAAGTCGACATGGGTATATTATGCTGTCTTCATCACCACTGGAGCTGCCAGAAGGGTTAGTAGCAATCGCTTGAACTTTGGCAACGCTTATCGACCAATGTAAGTCTCCCGTACCGTTCAAGCAGTTGTCACAGCAGTTGATTACGGAGGTGTGTTTGGGCATCGGAAGTGCGTCGATAAAAACATTGCTGCGGATGTAGGGCTTGATGAAACTGAAGAAGAAATGTGAAGTCGTTTTTTTGGCCTCCTGCCTCTAGAACTTCGTTTGTGCTTATGTCGGCTTTTCCATTGAAAACATGCACAGTTTGTGTACATATCTTTGCGCTACATTGTAAATATTATCACACCAATGATCATACTATATCTGACCAGAATAGCCAGGTGTCGCAAAAAGCCAAGACTGTAAAACATAATAACTGACGAAATGGTCCATCCCGAAAACGTGCTTAGAACGGCTGGTGGCAATGTAATCAGGATTTTGTACATCTAAAGTCATGCGCACTTTTTTTCTTTACGCAGGTCGCGTAAGGGGACCTCCACCCGACTTTAAAGCTCCTTATAGGCTGGCCTTTTGGGTGAAGGTGGTACTTTGGAGCTTTTTCTTCCAGAAATTTGTAATGCTATTAAAAAACTGCGTCTTTTAAGTTGTGATGTACCTGATTAAAAGTGATTTGTAAAGATATTTGTTTTGGTCACGCTTTTTAACAGCCAGCTAGTGCATTTCGTGAATAAATAAGGAAGGAGTTGGTGGTGGTGGTGATGCTAGTGGTTTATTTTACAGAAAAAGAAAAATAAATGAAATAAAAAAATAGTTGCCAGCCGCTGCAATTGCTGTTATCTTAAGCATCCGAGCTGCAGCCGACGAAGGTGAAACGGAAAGGGATAGGATAGCGAAAATTATAGAAGGGAGTGATAGCAAGCTAGGACAGGGTAGTGCTCTGTAGACGATTTACAAAAAGCAAAAAGTAATCAAGTTCGTGCCGCTCGCACGCAACTCTCCAGGCTCTCTCCGCAAAATAAGTGCGCGCGAGCGGTCAATGCGTATAATAATTTCCAGAAAATGAGGAACTCTACATACGTAGCCGCGCACACGTAGCGTTATGTCTCGAATTAATCTTGCGCGAGGCACACTGCGCGAGGGACCGGAGTGGGGCGTTCGGCCGCGTACCGTCCGAAGTAGCCCTCCCGGAGACTTCATGTCACGGGTTCACTACCTGGCAAAGAGCATGCGGGAAGTCAAGCCCACCTGTTCAGTGAAAGCCAGGGGCTCACCAATCCTCAATCAAGGGTGCGCGAACTGCCGCCCGGCCACAGGAGCGCCTTGAGACTGTGCGGGACGATTCCCAACGCCCTGTAGACCGCAAACATCACTAGGCGCGGGACTGCAGAAGCGGTATAGCGAAGGAGCTTGTGCTCAAATCTCTCCACTGCATCGCAGTCACTGCGCGCGACGCACGACGAAAGTCCGTGGCACTGCCGCCTTTCCCCAGGACACACGCAGCCGACGCGTACTCGGATGATCATTGCGGGCGGGAGGGGCGACAATGAGCGCGCTCTGACCACAGAAAAGAGCGGTCCTCGCGCGATGAGGGGGTCCGGGTGTTGCTGACGGAGGCGGTCGTAGATGACCGCACGCACGTCTTCCAGGGCGAGTGGTTCGTCACTGGGAGGAAGCGGACGTGCTGTCATGGCGAGCTCGTCGGCTTGCTCGTTGCCGCGGATATCTGAGTGACTGGTCACTCACTCCACCCGAATACTGCATCTACACTCCGCGAGACTGCCAGTGCACTCGCGTAACGCGCACAGCAACGAGATGCCACGGCCGGGTGTCTGCAGGCGGCTAAGGGCGGCAGGGGAGTCACAAAGCAGAGCACACCTGGCTGGCGGCGGAGTAAGCGTGAGCACACGGTCTAAGCCGAGGCGAAGCCTCCGTAGCTCCGCCTTGGTCGAAGAGCGCAGGTAAGTGCAGGGCGGCTGCAGGGCGGAAATGGTGGCCGCTCCGGCGAGCGCATCGCTTTCGCTCGCCACAGAGCTGTCAGTGTATACAAGGAGATCCACCGAGCGGCGTTGAGAAAGCCCCTCCCACGCACACGGGAATAATGCGCGCGTTAAGGAAGCCGTGCACATAACGCAACAATTACCGCATGGTGGACGTTCTCGAACGCAGTCTACACGTCTAGCAGCAACAGCAATTCTATAAATTACATTAATAGCCATCCCAGTACCCCGCCATCCCACTCCCGGCAACACAAAAGAAGCTGCCGAGGTGAGAAGCCGGAGCTTACAGGCAGTTTCACCCACATCTCAGCCTCCTGCGCCGCTATGCGCAGAACACCGCACACTATCACACTATGTGGGCCTGGCAATTCCTGTTGGTTGCCTAGAAAATGCGAAACACACACTATGAACTACTAGTAGGAGGCCGTGCTGCAGAGTTAAAGCCTAGAAGACCAAAAACCGCTGTTCACGGGGCGCAGCTGTCTGCTAAGGCCTTAGGAGCGGTGGGCTAAGGGCTGACCCCAGTTCGTGAATCGCAAAGCTATTTATTTATTGCCTAACTATTCGTATGGCTGCGTTTGCGGAGATTGTCCGCACGACCGAACGAATGGGGTTAGGCAAAAAAGAATAGTGCCTTCGGGCAGAGAATCAAGAAATTTCGTGCGGAAATCCATTGGGTGGCGGTGAGTTAAATATTTAATGAATTAGAGCCAAAAATGTCCAGAAAGTTGGCGGGGCTGCAGCCAAAGTGGCGCCAAATTTTAAAATGCCTGCAGTGTGGCACCACGTGACCGGAAGTGTGGACAGAGCATGGCGTGGCGCCAAATCTGGAAATGAAGCATGGCGCGAAGTTTCAAAACTCATGCTTACGCATTTCTTTAATGCGGGTGCCGTAGTGATCTCTAACGTGTTTGAACCAAAAGTTTTGGACCACCACTGCCTCGCCCCTAAAGCTAGAACGTTTGGTTTATGGTGGTTTCGCGACCCAAATTGACTCAGGGCCACTTCACATGCTGCGACTGGAACGAAAATAGTCGGCCTAGTCGGTGACGCCGCAGTGCGATTTTCTCTCAGTGGTTTCACATGCAACCCGTACCCAGCGAATTCGGTCGTAGGGACACGCAAGGTTGCTCGATGATCGCCTGAGCAACCCGTGATTAAACGCGACAGACACGCTGCACGGAATGTGTTTATGTTAGGACCAGCGTGTTTTTATAGATGCAAGACAATATTTCGTATGTTTTGATTAGAATAAACAGTTTTGCTTAAGCCGCGGCAACAGCTCCCACGTGACCCCACCTCACGCGCCGTCTCGGCGCTGCCCATTGGTCAGTCGCAGAGCGAACACACCGACGCTGCGACTGAATTCCAACCAGACGGAACTCGGTCGCAGGCCGTCTGCGGCTAGACCGACGGCCCTCCCCAGTTGCAGACCGACAAAATTCGAAGCGTCGCATGCGAGAATCGCATGCTTGTGAAACGGTCCTCAGGCTATGAGGCACGCCGTAGTGAAGGGCTCCGGATATTTCGAACACCTGGGGTTCTTTAACGTGCAATAACATCAGTGAACTATGTTCCAAGCAGTAATCAAGAATAGTTTAGTATGTCTGCGCAGGTCACGTAACTGCTGATGGAGTGCTCTTTACCGGGCGTTTGAGATGCGAAACAAAATGATGCAGCACCTATCACGTTTCTCTTCGCGCACAAAATTGGCTCACTTCCGTGTTTCTAGCTTGATATAGCGTTAGAGGGCCGCAAGTGCACCTTACTTCAACCTGAAAATCAGGAAACAGTACCTTGGTACAGGCCCTTTTCGGAGCTGATTCTGAGAACGCAGCTTCAAGCCCGAGGACAGCAGATGCTAGACGATAACGAAACTGCCTGCTCAGGCCCAGACCAGCCGAAACAACGAGTGTTTGGTGAGCCGAGCCTGCTGACAGTGTAAAGAACAGTTTTCAACGGTACAGAGTACATAGCATGATTTAGTGGAGTCCAGCCGACGACATATATCTATTGTGGACATTCTATCGTTTCGCACTTTATGATGCCACTCTCCTATTTTTACGCGCCAGTGGTTCATAGTAGGCGTCCATTTTTGTGTATTATGCGCCGACAATAAGCGGCACTGTAATTAACTTCTGCTGTCGTGAATTTTTCCGCGCCATTCTAAATTTATTTTATTGTCTTACGGAGCTTATTTTCCAGCTCGGGAGCCAAAAAATGGAATAACATGGGTATGCGCCGGAGCTCAAAATGACACCACGCCCTCCATACGTGGAAGCCAGGGTGTAATTGTAGCAACATCAAATTGGCAGCTGACGTCTATATTAAACTGAGCTCAAATGAAGTCAGTTTGTAGTGCAAAAGTGCTGCAGCACGTGGCTACAAAAAGAGAAGGGACAGGACACAGCGCTGACTAACAGCAGATAGTTTATTCAGGAGCCCAAAGCCTATAAAGTCGCGGCAACACTGAAAAAACAGAAAAGCATGAAGAACATCAACAGTACATACCTCTGAGCATGCATAATTTTTCCATGAGGCAAATCTACCGGTTTATAAAATCTGGTTCTTTCTTAGTGATAGTAACCGATTAGGTGCTTACGCAACTCAGACCTAACTTGATCAGCTGAGATGCTTCGATGATTTCTCTTGTGAGCTGTCCTTTGTTTTTATCTGCAGTTCGGGTTTTTTCACACAACTGCTTAAAGGAACAATCGCGGAAGCGAATTCTGATGTGGTGGGCCGCATTTTTTACACTGTTTTTGTGCCCCCTCATCCAATCTGTATTCATTCATGTCAGACCAACGTGCCCATCAGTTCGTGTTCTACAAATGAAGCTTAGCATAGCAATCAGCGCGATTCAAATGCCTTGAAACACATTTTTTTTTTAAACGGCAAGCACGGCTCTATCAGTAGCTAGGTTTGGGCTAGTTGGTAACAGTTCTTCGACACAGCACCTGTCCTGTCCACTTCTGTGTCGTCCGTGTCCTTTTTTCGCTGTTTTCGAACGACTCTATCCCCACCCATTTTGTTCCTCGCACTGAAAGTTATTTTCCCGACACATGCTTTAAGCATTGCACCATTGCTGCGTCATGAGCAGAAAGAGCCCAGTGGTTGATTAGGTCATATCAAGCATCCTCATCTACTGACCGCTCAGAAAAGCGTTGTCCTTGACAGGGAGTACAGGTAATATTTTAGATCTACGCTGCCTTTATGTTGACAGATAAAGCCAGCTGTTGCGAGTGCGTCCACTACACACGCGTTGAATAGCAGAAAACCCACTTTGCAATTCTTCAACTACTCGTACTTCTACTTGTGTGCCTTCTTTTATTTCTCGTGCGTTTTCTACCTCTACACCTTTATGCATGTTTTGCTTCTTTTGCAACGCAGATCTACTCCAGGATGTTTTCACAATGAAAAGGGTCGAGGTAAAATTTCACACATTAGCATAATCTGAAATAATTTTAAGAGCAAGTCCTTTCTAGGTACATTTGTTTTCAAGCCCTGACGGTTATAATTGAGCACATGCAATAAAGAATGTGATCTAGTCATGATTATTATCAAGGCAAAAAGGTTTTTATTGGGTCATTGCGCTCTGAAAAGTTACAAAATTATCATTGCATCCATACAAACAGTTGAGGGACACAAAGCAGTCGCGTTCTGAATCTCCAGGCCGTTCTTGATTTTTTTCGTGGGCCGTGTTCTTCGTCGTTTTCAACCACATTTAAGATTTAAGATCAAGGTGAGCGGAACCGCTAGGACTGACATTCGGTCGGGAAAACCAGTGATGATCTGAGGGAAAAAAAAGGTGTGCAAAGAATGAAGACAGTTTTAAAGAAATAAAAAAAAGCCTATGATTGCTACCACGCATTATGTGCCAGACATATTAATGACACGACATGTTAATGACACATGTTCTTATGGGCTTTTCTATTACTTGTAAAATCTGTCTTTTGCTATCACGCCATTGTCTTTGGCGCGTCCGCGTCCTCTCAGGAATTTCTTTCACGTGCTAGCAATGGCGACGTCGTCCGAGCAGCGCTTTTCTTGCGGAAGCGCCATGAAGAAGATGAGGCCAGAATAAAAAGCAGAATTGCTCGTGCGCACTCGTTCTGCCTCCCTCTCCTACATTCGATGGTTCGTACGCCGGCACTAAGCCCAGTGTTCATTCTTACGCAAGGCTTGGCTATGAAGTGTGCCCATTTCAAGACACCTCCGACTGACCATCCGCACTATCCACCGCCTACAGCACTGCGGCTCCTGGCTGCAACATGTTGGCGCAGCGTCGCTGAACAGGAATTGTGCTACCACCACGGAAAGTTCGAACACAGCTTGGTCTCTGAGCAGCCGTCCTATGGGTGTCCCACCGCCATCGAGCCCGCCAAGGTACTTCTCGTCTCGGCCCTACTCTCGGACAGCAAACACGGAGTACAGGGGACAAAAGTCGCCCGCAGCTACGCAGCTCCGACTCAGTGGCCACCCCAGCTGCTTGTACCGGACACCGCCCAGCCTGGCAGAGCCGTCAGCCATCCTCCTAACCACTATCCTGGGGCGCTGACATTGAAGGTCCCTGTGGTGAGTTTTATGGGCAGGCAATAGCACTAGACATCGACAAATTTCTTGTAATATTTGGTACAGAAGTAATTTGATTGCAGATTGGTTTAAATTCGCAAAACAGCGATCTTTTTTTGTGCTGCATTCGAAAAAGTTAGTAGAGCTGAGCTAATTGGTTTAGCGCATTAATACGCGAAGGTGTTGGTATCGGCTGCTTTTAAGGCAGGCAGCGTCAGTCTGGCGCATGTATATAACACGGGTCGTAAAGCTGGCACAAGCATATTGACAGACATTTTATGCTCACGATGCGCCATTCAGATGCACAAGTAGCTGCTCGGTCTCGGTTTTTTGTTTCGCGCACATTTGCTTACTTGGCATCACCTCTTTTTTCGGGCAGGCTCAGCTACTTAGTTCTGACTTCTTTGTTTCGAACACGTTTAGGTACTTTTCCTAACCTCCATGATTAAAGCTCGTTTAGCCACTGCGCTTCGCCGCTTTATGACACAGAAGCCCCGCTGGTGGTGTGGCGCCACGCTCAGCTCAGATATCTCACTTCCGCGGGCATGGCGAGTCTTCCAGGGTCATACGGCGCACGCATTTAGCGAACATCCTTTGAGGTCGCCTGTGCGCACCTCGTCAACGCGGCACTGAACTCCACAGCTGACACCTTGAAGCGTTCGCAAGCTTCATGCGGCTGGTGCTACGCGATGCACTCCACCGTCGTGTCCAGCGATCCTCATTTTAACCTCGTTTATATGCCAGGCTAGCCTCTCCATCTATCCAGCCTCCGGGAGGACCAAGCCGCAGTTCAGCTTTCTCTCTGTGTTCTCTCCGACCTCTGCCTACACCCACGGCGCTGTTCTCCTTTTTTCCTGTCTTCCCAGCCCTCCTCACTACGTACTCCGCGGGTTAACAGGCTTTCGCTAATATGTTTTTTACATAGCCTGTAGAGAATCACTTGCATAAAGTTACGACAGCTCTCTCTGTAGAACACTAACCTTACACTTCAACGTTTACGCTTACGATTCAGAGGTAATTTTCGGTTACTATTATTTGTAAAAAGCAAGCCAGCAACGCTAGGTTGTTTATTTTGTTCTGGCGACAAAGTTCAGCCCGGAAACAGCGTTTTCAACACACTGCCGTTTATTTGACCTTTCTCTGAAAGATTTCACACAGAGGGCAGACTCAAATGGTATCAGATTCAAGAACAGTTCCGCGCATTGTATCGTTTTTATTATGCGAAGCATATTACTAGAGCTACACTACAACCCGTCGAGCGCGGCGGTGGAGCTACCATTGACCTTTATCGTGACCACATGACACCACGTGACAACATGACGTCACAGCAGAGGAGAGATGGGCTGCCGGCTCACGCGGTCGGCCTTGGCGGTGGAGGCTCCACATCAGAGGCGCTGCAGCTGACCACGTGACGCTACAGCAGGGGTATAAAGCTGAGCTTACCTCGCTCTCCGGGCACTTACGAGGCGGCCAGGTGTTGGGATGCCGCCTAGAAGCAGGGCTGATTTGAACGAGAAGCGAAAGCTTCAGCGCGCCACAGAGACCGATGAAGAGCGGGATGAACGTCAACCAAGGAAAGCCATGCATTACCAAGCCTAGCCATCAATATGCTTCGCATTTGACTAGGCTTAACCTTAGCTAAGCCTCAGCCATTTTTTATCGGTTGTTTAGTTGTTAAAGCGCACCGCTTTATGATAAAGAAAAAAGTTGCCCTTTTATTATATTTGCGCCACATAACTGAAACTCTGTTTCCTGAACATGTGAGTTTACCATATGCGAATTTCTTTTGTCTTTAAGCTCGCAAGCGCTACATTACACTCCACGCTCTAACATTTTTCGCGCAGCGGGCAAGGTTGGCTCGGCTTACTGGCGGAGCAGGACGTCTGTCTTGCACTGCACGGACACCCGCCTCACCTCAGACCTCACCTGAGCCTTCCGCGAGCACCACCGCCAAGACCACCAATGTGCTGGATGTGGACTGACCAGGAGGACACGCAGCATGCCGGACGCTCGTTCTCGGACGGGGCTCTCGGCTGCTTTTTCCCGTCCTCACGCGTGAGTGGCACGTCGCAGTCGCCTACCTAGCCTTATATCCGTAGCAGACTTGAAACGAGGAATTTCCGGTTACAAAGAGGAAATGTTTATTCACAGTAGAGTGGTATATATCAGCAGCCAGCCTTAAAAAGATTTGAAGCCAGACATTTTAGGAGCGCCGCACGTCCAGTATTCGCTCAAACGTTCTTCTAAATGCGGTAGCGTTGCGTGCCGCATTACGCAGAAAATCAGTTGCCAGCGTTGTCGGCGTTGTGAGCGAAAAGTAAGGTGGCGTAGGGGGCCCAGGTGGCCGCACCTAGGAGAAGCAACATAGGCGTTCCACTTAAGTCACGTGACCTTGTGTTGTGAAAAGCACGTGCCCGCCGGATAGCGAGGAAACGGAGCACCGTGGGAGGTGGAAATTAAATTAACGCTCTGTCGAGAGTGGTCGCTTGGGAGGAAATGCTCGGTCCCAAAAAGCCCCACCGGTGGCAGTACCCGCCTCAATAGGGCAGCGGTGCATACATCCCTGAACCGCTGCACTATTGCGGAAGGAGTGGTGTGAGGATTTGATATGATTTGATTTATTTCAACAAACAAGGAGGTACAAGGTTGTAATGGAAAACATGAGGGAAAAGCTTCAATGAAGGCAGCTTGGCTGGCCCCTACTTCCGTTTACAATGACAGCAACAGGACGGCAGGAAAACTTGTTAAACTAAGGCGGAAAAGAGGAACGAGAGATCGAAGGCAAAATCGTATAAACCAGATTAAATATGCTAAAATCAATGAAAAATAAAATGTAAGAAAGGACTCCCTGGGACCTATGAATGTAAAGTTGACAGTTACGCATCCCCCGTATTATGGTCATTAACTCAATTATCGCTATCGTGTCATATCCTTGCGGCGGATATTAAGTGTCCCCTTCCTATTTTTCTCCAAGCGGTGAGAGCATATTTATTTATTATACCCCTAAAGGCACCTAAACCCCTGAAGCCTCTCGTGTTTCTTTCTTTCTTTCTTTCTTTCTTTCTTTCTTTCTTTCTTTCTTTCTTCCTTCCTTTCTTTCATTCTTTCTTTCTTTCTTCATTCCTTTCTTTCTTTCTCTCTTTCTTCCTTTCTTTCTTCCTTTCTTTCTTTCTTTCTCTCTTTCCTTCTTTCTTTCTTCCTTTCTCTCTTTATTCCTTTCTTTCCTTCCTTCCGTTCTTCCTTCCTTCCTTCCTTACCTTCTTTCCTTCTTCCTTCCTTTCTTCCTTTCCTTCTTTCCTTCTTTCTTTCTTTCGTTCTTACCTCCTTTCTTCCTGTCTTTCGTTCTTCTTTCCTTCTCTCTTCCATCCTTCCTTCCTTCTTTCCTTCCTTTCGTTCTTCCTTCCTTCCTTCCTTTCCTTCTTTCCTTCTTTCTTCCTTCCTTTTTTCCTTCCCATCTTTCTTCCTTTCTTTCTGTGTTTATTTATTTATTTTATTTATTTACTCTTTCTTTTTTTCCACCTTCCTTTCTTCCTTTCTCTTTCCTTCTTTCTATCTTTTTGTTTGAGACAATTTACCTAAAATTAGCGCAGGAGGCAATAGCAAAAGGCCCGGATATTACATAATGTGGGGTAAAAAATTCGAACATGAAGATACAAGAACGAACATCAAACATGAGGAACTGAACAAAAAGCAAAACAAGAAAAGTGCAATACCTGAACAGTCAAGTATAAAAAAACAGTGGGTTGACAAAAAAAACGCAAAAATCAGCAGTTCCACGATATAGGCCATAAATAACGCAGTGTGAGAACGTCTGAGGGCAACTAATTTTAGACTGCCCGTACGATGTTTATCTCGCCTGACGGACCTCCATTTTTTCTGCGCAGTGCGAACGAGGTGAACCTATTGGTTCTTCGGAAACTCCCTGCGGCACCCGGATGAGCCTGCTTTATGGAGCGGGTGCTTTGAATTTTTTGCTCATGATCTTTTTTATTATCACTGGAAAGAAGCGTGTTTAAAATGATTACAGGTCTGATTAAAATTCAATGTCGAAGCGAATGGTTATCTCTTATTGAAGATTAAACGTGGTTGAACTGAACCGAGTTTCATTTTTCGATTCTTCATAGAATTATTGGCGTGCACTATACGCATGTTCTGTTAGACAAAAGTTTCTGACAGAACTGCAGGTTCTGTGAGGCAGAAGTGCCTCTGCTCTCTGCCCAGAATCACCCGCCTCCTTATAGCGTTTTGGTGCACAGTCTGTGCACACTATAGTACTGCGCAGTTTTCTGAACAGCCTGTAGAAGGCCAAGAATTGTTGTTTCCCTTCCGTTCTTTTCCTGTCCCGGAAATATGGAGGTCGCAAAGGAAGCCTGCCGTAGCCTAGTCGCAGGGCGAATTTTTAAGGCGGAAGCCTTTAATGCCTCAGAGTTGTAAGCAGGAGTTGTCGACAGAAATGTCACGCTTTTCAATTGGTTGAAACGGTCGTGACGTCACAGTGCGCGAATTTCAAACGGGGCCAATTGTACTTTGGCTAGTAACCATGCAACCAATAAAAGGGATGGTATACTGATGCTTCAAATAAGTGGGAATGAGTTTCGTTAATTTCTTAATCACCCAATTAGCCTAATTACCCTTCTAATCAGACCAGATAAATAAATAAAATCGCATAGGAAATTCGTCGAGTTCGGTAATCGAACCCCGGTCTCCGGAGTGCTAGACGAGCGTGCTAACCACTGCGCCACGCCAGCTCGATGGTTTGGAATGCACAAAGGCGCCTCTAGTGAATACGGTGTCTTCGTTCACTCCCATCTTCCTCCTTTCCCGTTACGGCGAGGTTCAGGTGTCCACCGAGGTATGCGAGACAGACACATTTCCTTTCCTCAAAAACCAATTTACCGATAGAACCGAAGGGGCGATGGCATTCTGTGGAGTCCTTAGGTGCGTTGCAAGACGCTGTCGCGTTTCACTCTTACAGGCGAAGCTTAACATCTTAACAACACATCCGTGACACAAGCAGCAACACTGCGCTTAAGGATTTCGCCTCACCGCGCTTTAGGTCAACAGTGTGCCCCCCTGAATTTTTTTAGGAGCGCCAGCTCTGTATGATTGGTATGGTGGAAAATCATCATACAGTGATTAGCTTCCTTGGAGGCCGTTCCTCAGCTTTTTTGTATATCGGATACGATGGTGGTACAAGCCACGTTTTTAAAATTAGAGTGATGCCTCAGAGCTAAGTGCGTCACGTTGTGAATAGTCTTCATGCGATGGGGTGCCGCTAATCTCTCTTAGGTCTGTGACAGTGAGTCAAGATGGCAGTGACTGTGCGCGCTTTCCGCGAAACATGAGCGTTTACACGAGCCCCGCTGTTCTTTAAAATTCCAATAAATGCTCTTTTTCAAATTAGAATTTTTCTAATCGTATTTGTCTCCAAGTGTCGACTTTGGAACTCGGTGCATTGCTGTAAACAAGCCCGTTGTATGCAAACAGCCCCACAGGCGCATTTAACGAAAATCATTCGTTCCAATTAATGCTTGCTGCAGTATACGCCGTGCGCACCGCGTATAGAATTCCACTGAAATCCGATCAGCTGCTGCTGCTGCAACGATAGTTTGGCCGCTCGCCGCGGTTTGAGGCTCACTCTGCAAGCAGGGTAGAGGTGGGCATGCGTGAGTCTATGTTCGTGCGCGTCGTGCACAGGTAGATTTTCGGCAAAACATTCACAACAGAATCGCACTACATTGTAGTCCACACGTATATAGGTGTGTTTAGCTTAAAGCTAAATCGATAATACAATATTTTTACGAATGTTTCCTGCTAGTAAAATACTCGTACAAAACGAACTGCGTGATACAGGGAAGTGCCAGAGGCGCCGGGGCGATAGTGGGCTGTAGCTTATTGAGTTATAGTTAAACGGTCAAAAAACACAACATTCATCTCCACTAGGAGGGCGCAGCAGGAATTCAGCGGGATGACCGTTATCTCACACCCGCAAGAAAATTAGTCTGCAACTCATTACGACCGCGAATAAATTAGCATTAACAACTAGGTTGAGGAGAGGAACGAGAGCTAGGTATCAGCCATTGCCTCCAATATAGGTTGTCCAGGCACAGCTTGCGCGACATCCATGAGCTCCTGCGTGTCTTCCGGTATTTAAAGGCATGTGCAAGCACAATGAATACAGCGACACCAATAGAAGGCGCGGACCGCTGAACCCTCAATTACGCAGGGGTCGATCGCGGCAGCATGTCTAGTGGCGTGAATGTGAGCCCTGCTTTTGAAATAGTAGCTAAAGAAAACTACCAGGGTGGGACTAAGGGCTAATTGGCCGTCCCTAATTAATTCACCGATAACCTCATTTTTTTTAATGTGCAAACCGCACCATGAGGCCTGCATCGTCCAGGCTGACATCCTGTGGAAGCTTCCCGACCTCAACCTATAAACCCAGCTGAGCATATTTAACTTCTGCTGCTGCAACCACTGACTATGGGAAAATCTTGAGGAACGTCCATTTAGGTGTGCATTTTCACGCGATACCGGTTAAGTGTCCCGTTCAGCGGGAATGCCGGCGGCGTCCTGTCCGCGTCCCACCGGCTCTCGGCGTTGGTGGTGAGTCGCGATACTCAGCGTTATCTGAAAAGCTGTGACGTCACAAGTGGAGGTGCAGAATCAAATAGTGATCAAATCATTACATAAATTGTGCTTTCAAGGTCGCAACATGAATAAAACAACATTGCGACTTGTAAGTACATAAAGTAAATTAACTGCACTGAAAGAAAATTCGGCATATTTCAAGGGGAATCGAACCGTTGAGTTTTGGGATTCCGAGTCAACCACTAACCCCAGGCCACGCAGACAAGTTCGTGCTGTATGGTTAAAGCAGAGTTTTTTTACCTGTATTGTGTGGTCTTTCACATGATTTGGCAGCTTACGACTGTGTGCTAAAATGAGTGTGCGGGGGATTAAGCGTTGCAATATAGGTATGTCTATCGAGTTATACATGTATATGCGTGTGAACCTACCAATACTTTTAAGTTAAAGCGTTACGGAAAAACCCGGAAAACGCGGAAAAGTCAGCGTCATTATTTTCAGGGGTGGACTGAGCGAAAATTGCCCAAGGAATGCAGCCTAGGCAAGCAGCAAGGCGGCAAGAGGGTAGCCTAGCTCACGTGACCTGGTGGCGTTATCACAATCTACCCACCAGAATTTGAGCAAGCTGCTCACCGCGGCAGGTGGTAGTTTAGTTAAAGATTGGTCGTGAAAGGTTTCTCAGAAGTGTAACCTGGGTCCCGCAAGCCCCGCTGGTTGCTTCGATTGAAACAGCCAGCTGTAGAGGAGTGGTGTATCGCTTAACCGCTGCACCCCAGCTCCAAGTGTGGAATAGAATGACCAAATCCAGTTATATGGGTGTCGCAACGTCCGATCGAAGCTCGTCGTCTGCGTCCATCCTGCTACGACGGCCGGCGGGCAGCTCGCGGAAAACACAACGACGGGAAGCGGCAGCCAAAGCTAGCGCGGAGAGCGGCATCGTCATGATCACGTAGGGGCGGTCCTCGGAGCCGGGACTTCCTGCCAGCGTTGATGCCGGCCGCTAGCGTCTGAAAAGCGCGCTATTATTGTTTGTTCACGTTCATAGCAAGCCCTGGGTTGGATGAAAGTCAAAATGCATCATATCTGACGAACGTTGTAATACCGAGTTGCTGGTAGAGGTGATCACCGCGATACAAGCAAATTTCATCGAATAGGCGCTTTGGTGCTGCTCCTCCCTGGTGCAGTTCGCCTGCCGTCTGCTAGCTCCGTTGCTGAAGGCCTCGTGGAAATCCAAAGTATCTTTTATTTTTGGACAGGTTGGCAGTAAAGGGGTGCCGAATGCAGCGCCTTTATTTGAGCGCTGGCCAGTCCCGTACTGCTCTCAGCTACGGCACCGATGCGAAACCAGCTAGGTTTAGCGACCAGCAGGGCAGTCAGGGAGCAGCTCGTAGTTTGTCACCCGGCGTTCCTGCAGGCGGCGTCGTCGCCGAAAGCTCCACTCTTGCACAGGCATGCTGTCGCTGCTCCATTCTAGGAGACAGACTTTGTGGTAGCATGGCTGTTTCGTATTTTCTTGTGCAAACGTGAAGTACGGCGAGCATGAAGGCCTGTCAGCCAGACTGGATCTCGTCGCCGGCGTCGCAAAATTGAGCTGAAGATCGTTCTTGTGGCAAAAAATAAACCCTGGTATAAGAAATGTGAACACTGTATCATCTTTGAGGATCGCTGCCCAATGCTGAGTTGCTGGTACAAGTTGCAACTGCGCTAGGAGGAAATTTCTTTCCACAACCGCCTTGCAGCTGCCGCTGGCCCGGTGGGGTCCGGCTCGAGTGGTGCCTGCTAGCTCCGCTGCCAAAGGCGTCGCGGAAACTGACTATACTATTATTTTTTGTGATATGATGATGTTGACACTAAAGCGATGTGAAGAGTAGTCCTTTAATCATAGCGCAGCCGAATTCCGCCATTAGCCGGCAGGCTATAAGCCTAGAGACGACCAGGGCAGCCAGGCAGCAGCAGAGTTCGTCGCCTGGAGCGCACGCGGGCGCTGCCGTTACCGAAAGCACACAACATAACCAGGCATGCTTTGTCGCCGTTCGATATAGGTGGCAGTCTCTGATAACAAAGCATTCTTGTATTTTCTAGCGAGATTTGTGCTCCAAGCGAAGGAGCGCTCAGGCACTGCTGCGTAGTGGCGAAGTGCTACACCGGTTGTGTGCGGAGCTTGGGTAGAGGTGCGCAGCCATGCTCACCGCTCCGTGTGTGCCTGCTTGCAGTGGAGCGGCAGTTCGCAAGCGACCATCGATGCATCGCGCCGGCAAACTTTTCGCACATGTGCCCCTGCTTTAGTCGCCGCGGGATGAAGTAGATGGTTCTTGATGAAGACGACGCTCCAATGTACAGCCTTCGTCAAACGTTTAGAGCTCCGGGGTCTGCTTCTGGGCCACATTGCTTTGCTCGTAATGCGTCCACAGCATCCGAAATCTCCTGAAAGTAAGAAGATTTTTGGTCCTGCTCTCTCCGATGCGTAGGACTTCCGTTAGTGCTACAGGAGCGCCACAATAGTGCTTAGAAGCAAACCCGCTGGGCTCTAAACTTTTGACACAGGCTGTATAGCGCGAGAGTGTCGTACAGTTTACCACGAAGCGGGTTGGCTGTGGCGATAGCCTATTTTTTATTTTTTTAGCGGTCTCTCTGAGCGGCTCTTAAACGAGATCTTTTCGCGCCGCCGCAGGTTCTGCTGCCGGTTATTGGTTATGACTTTATTTCTTTTTATAGTTTTCATCTTTTGACCTATAACTCAGCTGAAGGCAAAATATAGCCACCCGGCGACCGAAGCACGATGTCCCATATTATAGCTTTCGTTTGAAAAGCACATTTACCACGAACTTCTGATTAAGCCAACGCTTTCCACACGACATTTAAGTTCGTTTTGAATGAACACAGCTGTATGCGTTTTCGCTGCAGTGATATCATTTAATGGTGACCTTTTTGTACTTGTATCTGCTTGCTCCAGTGCAACGTAGAAAAAGATAATAGGGTAGTCCAGTCAGCTTCCGCACCATTTTATTCGCGCTTTTCTCCCTTCTTTTAAAGGTTCAAGCTCAGAGTGCGTCTTAAGTACTATATACCCAAAGACGACTATAGCGGGAGTGCTTTTTTAAAGTTTTCCGTTCCTGAGAGTCTGTTTGGTACTGTCGGGCTTTTAAATTCTTCCGTGTATCAACAGTCCTACCTGCCGGTATTCTCCATTTTGCTACGGCTCATCAAGAAAAACAATAGGGTGATCATAAAACGTTAAATATACAACGTGTGATTTGTTAGCATGCAAAGTCGTAAATGTCTTGCCGTCCATTCATTAAGTACAGGCTGGTAGCTTCCGCCAAAGTCCTTTTTTGTTTTTACGACTGTCATTAGAATCTCCTTTCCGGTTCTAAGACATTTTCTCAGCCATAGATGCGTTTGTCATAGTCTTGGACAGGCGAGATGCCCGCCCTGACATCCTGCTTGAGCTGCCGTTGTTGCTGTTTTTGCCTCTAAAGCGATAGTACATATTCACGGTGATGGATTGGCTAGTGTTTGCTGCAGATCAAAAACAGGAGAAGAATTCATCCAGATTTATCTCAAGCGGCTCTTACAGAAAAATTAAGGCATCTAGAAAAACTATTAACATATTTTCAGAGATTTTGAAGATATTCGAATGAAAATAGAAGAAACCTTTGCAAAAGCGCAGCGAAAAGGAAGTGGCAGAATAGAATCCAGAATTGCTCGCGCGCAAGCGTTCTGCCAGCTCCCTGCAGCATTGGACTAATCGAACATAGACGCCACATCGAGCATTCCTTCTTTTACCAGGACAGGACGTGCAGTTTACGTGTGTAGGGGGTGTCCCTACCGACTTTCTGCTCGTGATGTCGGCTGCGCCGGCTCGACTCCAGACGTCGACGGGTCCGCAGGGCACCGCTGTGCAAGGATCGGGCTGCTACAGCAGTATCTGGGGCCGCAGCGTGATCTCCGCAATGCTGTCCTCTGGGGGAACAACAGCCACCAAGCTCATCCACGGTCTCGTCCTGGAGGTCCGAAGCTGCGACAGCGAAGCCGGAGAACCAGCAAGTCGAGACAGCCGTTGTCACAGCGCTCCAACGCGGTGGTTATCAAAGTTGCGTGCATGGCTGAGCGCCCAGGTTGGGATAGCCGTCCTCCGTCCTCCCAGCTACCAACGCAGGGCTTTGGTATCGAAGGCTTTTCCGGTGAGTTTTGAGGAGTTACAAATTATTTTCAGTCAAAACAGTGAATGTGTGCTGCGAAGGACTAGTAACAGTTTTCGGATGTTAACACTTTTCGGGTCTAGGCTTGAGAATGACTTTTCGTAGTCTCCGCATAGCAAACCCTAACGCACGCAGACGTTGCAGCCAAGGAAGTCGATTTGAATAGGGCACTTTTTCATCACCGTATACTGTGCAGGTTTCTATATTTTACTGTGCGCGGACGTTGCCTCACTCACTTCTCAGCACCCATGAATGCGCCCTGTGGTCCTTTCTTATGCATTGCACGAAGAGAATGTGTGATGCTTTTGCAAAAGCATCTCTTTTCTGTGCCCGGCCGAATGTGACGGAGGATGCAGGGGGCCCTCGTCACGATGAATAACCGACAGAGCCCTCAGTTCAGTTTGTGTAGGGAATGGTGTGATGGATGCAGCGTGTCGTATATCTTACTGAGAAAAGTCAGCGACATGTTCAAAAAGATGGGAACAGTAGATAGTTGCCTACGGCAGCGAAACTCCAGACGGTTCTGTGGTGGAAGAGGCTAAACTTGATTACCGGTTGGAGGTGCAAGACGAAACTTCGTATTCAACTCCGCTCGCTCTCAAGTTCAAAGCAGCATGAAGTGCTTGATATTACCCTGTATAGTCTTTCCTAGAGAGAGCAGGTAACGTTACTAGCGGAGTTGATTTCATCCGATGATTGCATTTCACTAAAAAGCTGGTATGGCATATATCGGTGAGGCGGGGTAGGGTGTAGCGTGGTATGTTGCGATACGGTCCCGCGTAGGTGATTTGACTTCCCCATGATATACATGAGCTATGTAAGAGACACCGTTGTCTGGTAGCCTGGATTAATTTCGGCTAGCTGGGTTTCTTTAAACCGGTACCGAGGAAAACAGTAGTAGTAGTAGTAGTAGTATTAGTAGTATTAGTAGAAGTAGTAGTAGTAGTAGTGGCTTTATTTTCTGCATTTAATATGGAAGGTGAAAGAATTTTTTGCTGCCCCGGAATCTGCTATCGCGGCTGAAAGTACCTGAGCTGGGGCATCGGAAATAAAGGATAGCAGGCAATGTGCAGAAGTGAAAAGAAAGGGGTGAGGTTATAGCAGAAAGGGCAGGGGAAGGGGTACACTAATCATAGATTTATTTACATATATACATGATAAACATAGATATATACAGGTGGCACGCGCATGAAGGTCTGGCAAGAGACAGTACAAACACACGCGCACGACACAAAGCACAAAACAGGTGGAGTGGGGGCGTCCAGCTTGTTATCGTCCAAGGTAGCACACGCGGAGCGTTCGGTCACTGTACGTAACTACCGGGCGGAGAACAGGCGGGATGTCAAGCCCGCCTGTTCGAGGAATGCACAGAGGCTCACCATTGTTCTCTCACGGGTGCGCGCACTGCCCTGCGGACACAACAGCGTTGTAAGAGTGTCTGGGAGAATGCCCAGCGCCCTGTAGGCCGCAAGCATGTCGCGACGGGCATCAGCGAACGCGATGCAGCGAAAGAGCAAGTGCTCTAGAATTTCAGCGGCACCGCATCCAAAACACACTGGAAAACAGCCTGCAAATGTTGTTTTCGTGAAAATTTATTCCTTGGCTATTTCTGGCCGCGTTTACGTTTTCCTTGCGTCACAACCACGCGTTTATCGTGGTTAACAAATTAACACATTAACACGTGTTAGCAATCTTCCCAGCGGCTGATTCATACTTTATTTCACCGAATAGTTCGGATTACCGCCTTGTTAATGAGAATGGCGGTGTAGGGCATCTTTTAGGATCCGCGCACAAAATTCCGTGATCACGCACATATTTTACTTGCGTAATCGGCAGACTATGACGGCACGTGTATTTCGTGTCCTCGAGTCTTCTAGCTTCGTTTTACCGTTTTCGTTTATTGGAATCTCTTTTGGATTAGAACGCGGTGCCCTACTAATGCAATCCAACAACAATTTGTTCAGGTGATGACCTCCATAGACGACAAGCCACCAAAACTGTTACAGGGAACCCATCAGTGACACACAAATAATCCATCAGTCATCAACCGGAAAGGGTGGTGCAAAGTGTCTGCGAACCATTCTAGGTTGGTTTATCGTTTTGTTTTGAGGGATTAACGTCCGTGAGCGACTCAGGTTGTGACGGAAGCAGTAGGGGAGGACTCAGGATAAAATCGAAAACATTTCGCCTTCATCGAAATGCTACAAACGCGGCCGGGATCGAACACGCGTCCTTCTGGTCAGGAACCGAGCACTATAGCCAATGCACCGCGGAGGCGTGATATCCATTTAGACTAAAAATTTAGTTGTCTAAATAAAATCGTGAATAAAAGTGTATTATTTCTTAATTGCATTTCGCTGAATAGTGGAATCTTAATTCTTGATTTGCCGTGCTGAATTTAAAAGAAAGTGCCAATCACTAAGGATAGAATGCCCTTAATATCTTGCCATGTTCAACCTGAGAACATAGGAGTGCGCACCGGCGTGCCTGACAAAGAAGAGTGTGTACTATTTCCTGGTTAGTCTTACCTGGACATAATTTTTCTTTCATATCTCTCCTCGTTCAGCAGAATTTCTCTCGTGATGAATAAGAAAGTTACTGCACGCATTTTTTCGGTGTGCAGCTAGTGTCTGTGTTTAGTAGGCGATTGTGAGCTATACGGACATTGCTTGTGTTTTGCTCTTCATATGTGGTGCAGTACGCCTTATCTCCTGACGTGTCTCATGCAGGTAGAATCCTGGACGGCGTTTCCCGGTGCACGAGGCAGAGGCCTGTGTGCTCTTCGACTGATAGCCACGGGTGGCGTTCTTAATCCATGGAATGCCAAATCATCTGATCTGCTCGCCTCCGCCACCACCACCTCTGCCAGCATGCTGGCAGGAATCCTGTCTGGTGGAGGGACTCGACGCTTTGCACAGGGCTCACGGCACGGGGCTTTTACCTGTGCTGCCGCTTCTGCTGTGCTCCGTGCAGCTGCGTGAGTAGCTTCCAATGACGGTGCACTTGCAGTCGCAGGATGTACAAATAGAAACACTCAACAACTCCGCGCCCCCCGTGCAGCCTAGCGAATGCAGGGCACCTCTCGAAGAACGTCAGCGCGTCCTGTGTTATGAAATACGCCAGAAGGCACCCAGGGTCAGCCAGGCTGTGCCGTCGGCAGGTCGCGCCGCGGCGCTGACGTGTTCCCATTCGTATTTTTTTCGACTGAATACAAGACGGAGAAGAAGCTGTTTCGTTTCGTCTCTCGCGTAGAACCAGTTACGTTGAAGGTTTGGTGCAGCTTATTTGCTAAAACTTCTCTCGCAGTAAGTTTTCTTAATTGGCGTGGAACCACTTCCTATACCTCTTTGCCATGCATGCGTAGAAACACGCTATCCTGTTTTGTGCCAATACGACATCATATCGACCAGGTTTCTCTGTTCTTTAATGTCCCCCTAAAGCGCTCGAATCAAGGTACCTTCCTTTCCACTGGCAAACAAGCATCGGTTGTTTTTTTCTCAGGTCTGTAGTCAAGCACTTAACGAAAGTTCTTCAGCTCTACTTCTGCGTTATGTTCGTAGATCCCTTGTCTACAGCTTTGAAGAAATTTTGGCCGTTAGGAGTGCCGAAAGGGTGCCTTAACTCAGATGAGAGGCAAATCCAATTGCGTATCTTCTTTTCGAAAAGACCATAACGTTGATTATTTATTTATAAATAACTTGGGGATGTAATTAACGATCCGTCCAATACGTCTAGAGATGCTAATGGAGGAAGTGACTACTCCGAATGCAATGAAGTACCGAGAACAAACTAAGCAGCTTGGCATGATGAGAAAACTCACGCAGTGCGGATTTTGAGAGCAAACGTAGTGCGCTATAAATAGGTTCGATGTCTTGCTTCGTTCCTTTTTCTTGTTTCGCTGAAGATTTATGGAAAATCTGAGCTGTTGTGTGTTTGAAAATTAAACTTTTACACGGAAATAAAGAAAACAACTCAAATGTAGAGCTATTTGTCAGGGAAGAGTAGGTGTTTTTGGAGTCAGTTGTGAGGTAATATTGAAGATAATGCCGTATACATTTGTGCCTCGCAGCTGCTGCTGTGCAGATTTGGATGTTTATGGTGGTAGTTCTGGATATATACTCAGTTCCGGTAATTCATTATGGTCAGCTGAAATGCACATAGGTATGATATGCCATCTTCATCGAACTGGAGCCACCGCGGTAGCAGCCAGAAGTGTAAGTAGTGATCGCGTGAGCTTTGGCAACGCTTATTGACCAAGGTGGGTCTCCCGTAGCGTTCAAGAGGCAGTCACAGCAGGTGATTACGGATGATTGTTTGCCCATCGGAAGTGCGTTGACAAAAACATTGCTGCTGAAGTAGGGCTCCACGAAACTGAAGAAAAAATGTAAAGTCGTTTTTTTGGCCGCTTTCCTCCAGAACTTCGGTTGTGCCTATGTCGGCTTTTCCATTGAAAACATGCACAGTTTGTGTACATATCTTTGCGCAACATTATCAATATTCTTACACAAAGATCACGCGATATCTGAAAACAAGAGACAGGTCCCGCAAGGAACCAGGACTGTAAAACATATTAACTGACGAAATGGCAAATCCCGAAAACATGCTTAGAGCGCCTGTTGTCAATGCAATCACGATTGTGTGTAACTAAAGCCATGCGCTCTTTTTTGTTTACGCAGGTCTCATAAAGGAACCTCCACCCGGCTTTAAAGCTCCTACTTGGCTTTCCTCTTGGGTGAAGGTGGTACTTTCGAGCTTTTTGTTCCAGAAATTTGTAGTGCTATTAAAAACTTGCGTATTTGAATTTGTGATGTACCTGATTAAAAGTGATTTATAAAGCTATTTGTTGTGGTCGCGGTTTTGAACAGCCAGCGAGTGCATTTTGTGAATAAGTAAGAAAAACGTTGGTGGTGGTCGTGGTGGTGGTAGTGGATATTTTAAAGAAAAACGAAAAAAAAAATTAAAAAAAGGGATAGTTGCCAGCCACGGTAACTCCTAATATCTTAAGCACCTGAGCTGGGGGCCTCAGACGTGAAAAGGAAAGAGAGAGGGTAGCGAGAATTGTAGGAGCTATAGCAAGATAGGGAGCGGTAGAGCTTTTATACTATTTACAAATACAAAAGGTGATAAAATACGCGCCGCTCGCACGCAAATCTGCAGGTTCTGTCCGAAAATAAGCGCGCGCGAGCGGCCTCTGTGCCTCTTTAAGCAGCTGATCCCGCTTCATCTAAATTCGGTGAGGTTGCTTTGGGTACCGGGTCACGTGGGCATTCAGTTAAATGAGGTTGCTGATTCATTAGCAAGGGCCTCTCTCTGTGGCCCAATAATTGCTGTCCTGCCAACCTGCGCATATACAGCTGCGGTGAGGTTTCGCAGTTACACAATATTTCAGGAATTTTCAGCCTCGGCGCTTACTTCATCCCCCGAATACAAGCATCTTCTGCACCCTTGGAGCAGCAAAGACTGGAGTTCGCGCAGACTGGAGGTCTCTTTCACGCGTTTGCGATGCCGAGTTCCTCTGCTTAATTTCTACCTTCACAGATCTGGTCTGGCGGTTTCTCCACTGTGTCCATTTTGTGCCGAGCCTGAGACAGTGGATCACTTCCTGCTGTTCTGCCGCCGATTCTCTTCTTTGAGGAGGCGCCTATTAGAAAATCCGTTTCACCAGCTGGGTCTGCCTGTGTCCTCTGAGGTTGTTCTTTCCTTTGGCGCTACTTCGCTTGGACGAAGCAACAGGAGTGCGCGCTGTGCAGTTCAAAAATTTCTTTTAGAAACACAGCGACTCCCATGCTAATATTTTTTTTTCTTTTTCTATTGTTTTCATTTTTCTGATTCTCAAACTTTTAATTTATTATTATTATTATTATTATTTTTTCTGTCTCTCTTTCAGTCAATACAAAATTGAACCATTCCATATGTTGCATTCAAATTTGCACATAATGCCGTCCTCCCATCTTCGATCTCCCTGCTAACAGGTCCCCTTTCGTTGCGTCGTCCAATCTGTCAGCCTATACCCTATTAATACTCCTTTACCTCTAAAACTCTTAATCATTCAAACAGTTCACCGCCTGTGTCTTGGCCACTCCCCCGTAGTGGGTATGTGCCATTCTAATTGAGGCCAACCAACCAACCATTTCCAGAAAATGAGAAACTCTACGTACATAGCCGTGCACACGCAATGTCCTGTTTCGAACTAATTGCACGCGAGGCACACTGCACGAGGGGCGGGAATGCGGCGCTAGGCAGCGTACTGTCCGAGGTAGCACTCCCGGAGACTTCATCTCACGGGTCCACTACCTGGCGAAGAACAAGCGGGAAGTCAGGCCCACCTGCTCAATGAACGCCAGGGGCTCACCATTCCTCAATCACGGGTGCGCGAACTGCCGCGTTGCCACAGGAGCGCCGCGAGACAGCCCGAAATGATTCCCAGCGCCCTGTAGGCCGCGAGCATCTCGCGAAGCGGCACTGCACAAGCGGTACAGCAAAGAAGCATGTGATCCAACGTCTCCACTGCGCCGCAGTCACCTTATGTGTCCCTCGACGAAAGTCCGTGGCGCACCCGTCTTTCCCCGGGACGCACGCAGCCGACACGTACACGGATGATCATTGCGCGCTGAAGGCGCGACAATGAGCGCACTCCGACGACATAAATGCGCGTTCCTGACGCGATGAGAGGGTCAGAGTGTTGCTGACGGAGGCGGTCTTAGATCACCGCACGCACGTCGTCCAGGAGTGAGGTTAAGTAAGGGTGAGTACAAAGTTTAAGCCGAGGTGAAGCCCCCGTAGCTCCGCCGTGGTCGAAGAGCCCAGGTAAGCCACTCTTTGCTGGCGGTGCAGCTGCAGGGCGGGGATGGTGGCCGCTCCGGCGAGCGCGTCGATATCGATCGCCACGGAGCTGTCAGTGTGTACAAGGAGATCCACCGAGCGGCGTTGAGAAAGCCCCTGCCACGCGCACGGGAATAATGCTCGCGTTAAGGAAGCCGTGCACATAACGCAACAATTAGCATGGTGGACGTTCTCGAACGTAGTCTACTCGTCTAGCAGCAACAGCAATTCTATAAATTACGTTTGTAGCCATTCCAGTACCTGGCCATCCCACCCCCACCAACACAAAAGAAGCTAACGAGGTGAGAAGCCTCAGCTTACAGGCAGCTTCACCCATATCTCAGCCTCTTACGCCGCTATGCGCAGAACACCCCACACTGTATCACACGACGTGGGCTTGGCAATGCCTGCTGGTTGGCTAGAAAATGTCAAACACACACTATGAACTACTAGTAGGAGACCGTGCTGTAGACTTAAAGTCTAGGAGACCAAAAACAGCTGTTCACCGGTCGCAGCTATCTGCTTAGGCCTTAGGAGCCGTGGGCTAAGGGCTACCCCCCGTTCGCGGGTCGCAAAGCTTTTAATTTATTGCCTAACTATATGTATGGCTACGTTTGCGGTGTTTGTCCGATCGACAGAACGAATGGGGTTACGCGAAAAAGAACACTACCATCCGGCAGAAAATCAAGAAATCTCGTACGGAAAACCGTGCGGTGGAGGTGAGTTCAAAAAATTGGAGGCTTATCAAGGTTAAAGGTGCACTGAAGAGGAATCTGAACTCGTCTTTTTGCCGCGGGAACTCAATCTACACGTTCCGAGCATTCTTAGAAACTTCGATTTATTGCCCTGTGTGGCCGATTTCCATAATTAAATCGAATTAACGTCCGGCTCCCGCCTTTTTTTTTCGAATTCTGCCTCGTACGGTGGGCGGAGTCGACCAACGCGGGGAGTGCCTCTCACCCAGTCCCGTGGCGGCTTGCCGCTCTGCCATCGGCGGAGTAATACGTAGTAGTCCGTAGAAGCAAATAGTCCGCGCGTATTTTTATTTCTGAGTGCTTATTTTGCGGTTATATTATCTACAAATGAAACTATTTATTCCCGGAAACCTAAAAAACAATATGAAGCGAAAGCAAAGCCTCCACGGAGCTGGCTGAAAGGCACTCCACGCGTTGGTCGACTCCGCCCACCGTACGAGGCAGAATTTAAAAAAAAGGCGGGAGCCGGACGTTAATTCGATTTAATTATGGAAATCGGCCACACAGGGCATTAAGTCGCAGTCTCTAAGATTGCTGGGAACGTGTAGATCGAGTTCCCGCGGCAAAAAGACGAGTTCAGATTCCTCTTCAGTGCACCTTTAAGCCCAGTGGATGCGAAGCATGTCCTTAGCGTTTGGAGGCATCTTGACCTCATACACGCCCGGCGCAAAGACGCTGGCGCGGTTGCGGGCACAGAGACTGACGCGACGGCGGGCGCGCGCCGCCTCATCCCTGGCGTGACGTCACATATCACGTGATGCAGCGATGGTGGCGCCGCCGCCGCGTCGCGCGCGACGGCGCGAACCGAAGCGCGGAGGCCTCCGCCGGGCGACGTCCGACGGCGCGATATGAGGCCCCATCTGCACCCGGTGTGACGTCATCACGTGACATCAAATCATGTGATCTCACTTCAAGGTCAATGGTGGCCACCGCCGGGAGGCGACCGACGGCGCGATATGAGGCCCCATCTGCAGTCGGTGTGGCGCCATCACGTGACGTCATGTCCCGTGACCTACTTGAAGGTCAATTGAAGGTCAATGGTGGCCACCGCCGGGCGTCGCGCGAAGGCCCGAAACCTACGTTAATATGCTTCGCATAATATATAATGATTTACAGCCAAAAATGTCCAAAAAGTTGGCGGGGCTGCAGCGAAAATGGCGCCAAATTTTAAAATGCCTGCAGTGTGGCACCACGTGACCGGAAGTGTGGGCAGAGCCAGCGCGTGACGCCAAATCTGAAAACTAAGCGTGGCGCGAAGTTTGAAAACTCTTGCTTATGCATTTCTCTAATGCGGGTGCCGTAGTGATCTCTAACGTGTTTGAACCAAAAGTGTTGGATCACCACTGCCTCATCCCTAAAGCTAGAACGTTTGGTTTACGGGGTTTAGCGATCCAAAACGACTCAAGCTATGAGGCACGCCGTAGTGAAGGGCTCCGGATATTTCGACCATCTGGGGTTCTTTAACGTGCAATGACATCAGTGAACTATGTTTCAAGCAGTAATCGGGGATAGTTTACTATGTCTGCGAGGTCACGTAAACGCCGGATATAGAGTGCTCTTTACGCGGCGTCTCAGATGCGAAACTAAATAATACAGCACCTCTCACGTTTCCCCTGGCGCAAAAAACTGGCTCACTTTCGTATTTCTAGCTTACTTACTTCACCTACTTCAACCTGACAATCAGGAATCACTACGTTAGTACAGGCCCTTTTCGTAGCTGATTCTGAGAATGCAGCTTCAAGCCCAAGGACAGCAGATGCTAGACGATAGCGAAACGCAATGCTCATGCCCAGACCAGCCGAAACAACGAGTTTCGTGGTGAGCCGAGCCTGCTGACAGTGTCAGGAACAGTTTTCAATGGTACAGAGTACATAGCATGATTTCGCGGAGTCCAGCCGACGACATATAGGTATTATGGACATTCTATCGTTTTGCACTTTATGATGTCACTCTCCTATTTTTACACGCCAGTGGTTCATAGTAGGTGTTCATTTTTGTGTATTATGCGCCGACAATAAGAGCCACTGTATTAACTTGTGCGGTCGTGAATTTTTCCGCGCAATCCTAACTTTATTTCACTGGCTTATGGAGCTTCTTTTTCAGCGAGAAAGCCAAAAAATGGAATAACATGGGTATGCGCCGGAGCTCAAAATGACATCACGCCCCCATACGGGGAAGCCAGGGTGTAATTGTAGCAATATCAACTTGGCAGATGACGTCTGTATTAAACTGAGCGCAAATGAAGATAATTTGTAGTCCAACAGCGCAGCAGTACGTGGCCACAAAAAGAGAAGGGACAGAACACAGCGCTGACTAACAGCAGATAGTTCATTCAGGAACCCAAAGCTTATAAAGGCGCGGCAGCACTGAAAAAACAGAAAAGCGTGCAGAATATCAACAGTACATACCTCTGAGCATGCATAATTGTGCCATGAGCCAAATCTACCGGTTTATAAACTCTGGCTCTTTCTTAGTGATAGTAACAGATTAGGTGCTTACGCAACTAAGACCTAACTTTATAAGCTCAGGTGCTTCGACGATTTCTCTTGTGAGCTGATCTTTGTGTTTATCTGCAGTTCGGGTTTTTTCACACAACAGCTTAAAGGAACAATCGCGGAAGCGAATTCTGATGTGGTGGGCGGCCTTTTTTTACATTGTTTTTGTGCCTCCTCCTCCAATCAGCATTGAATCATGTCAGACCAACCTGCCCATCAGTTCTTGTTGTACAAATGAAGCTTAGCACAGTAATTAGCGGGCTTCAAAAGCCGTGAAACACATTTTTTAAAACGGAAAGCATGACTCTATCCCCACCCATTCTGTTCCTCAGACTGACGATTATTTTCCCGATACATGCTTTAAGCATTGCACCATTGCTGCGTCATGACCAGAAAGAGCCCAGTGGTTGATTATGTCGTAGCAAGCATCCCCGTCTACTGACCGCTCAGGAAAGCGTGGTTGTTGCCAGGGAGCACAGGTGATATTTTAGCTTTACGCCGGTTTTATTTTGACAGATAAAGCCAACTGTTGCGATTGCGTCCACTACACACGCGTTGAATATGAGGGAGCCCACTTTTTCAATTCTTCAACTACTCGTGCTTCTAATTGTGAGCCTTCTTTTATTCCACGTACGTTTTCTGCCTCTACACCTGTCTGCATGTTTTGCTTCTTTTGCCACGCAGATCGACACCAGGTTGTTTTCACAATGAAAAGGGTTGAGGAAAAATTTCACAAATTAGCATAATGTGAAATACTTTTCAGAACAAGTCCTTTCTAGGTACAATTGTTATCAAGCCCTGACGGTTATAATTGAGCACAGGCAAGAAAAGATTTGATCTAGTCACGATTATTATCAAGGAAAAAAGATTTTAATTGAGTTATTGTGTTCTGAAAAGTTACAAAGTAATCATCGCATCATTACAAACAGTTGAGGGACACAAAGCAGTCGAGTTCTGAATTCCCAGGTCGTTCTTCATTTCCTTCGTGCGCCGTGTTCTTCGTCGTTTTCAACCACATTTAAGATTTAAGATCAAGGTGAGCGGAACTGCTAGGACCGACATTCGGTCGGGAAAACCAGTGATGATTTGAGGAAAAAAAAAGCTGTTGAAAGAATGAAGACAGTTTTAAAGAAATAAAAAAAGCCTATGATTGCTACCACGCATTATGTGCCAGGATATTACCGTTTTGTGGTCAAGTAGCTGTACACACGACGTGGTAATGACACATGTTCTTATGGGCTTTTCTATTACTTGTAAAATCTGTCCTTCGCTTTCACGCCATTCTCTCTGGCGTGTCCGCCTCCTCTCAGGAATTTCTTTCGCGTACTAGCAATGACGACACCGTCCGAGCAGCGCTTTTTTAGCGGAAGCACCATGAAGAAGATGAGGCCAGAATAAAAAGCAGAATTGGTCGCGCGCACTCGTTCTGCTTCCCTCTCAGCCCGAGGACATCATCATCATCATCATCATCATCATCCTACATTCGATGGCTCGGACGCCGACACTAAGCCCTGTGTTCCTTCTTTCGCAAGGCGTGGCTATGGAGTGTGCCCATTTCAAGACACCTCCGACTGACCATCCGCACTACCCACAACCTACAGCACTGCGGCTCCTGGCTGCAACATGTTGGCGCAGCGTCGCTGAACAGGAATTGTGCTACCACCACGGAAAGTTCGAACACAGCTTGGTCTCTGAGCAGCCGTCCTATGGGTGTCCCACCGCCATCGAGCCCGCCAAGGTACTTCTCGTCTCGGCCCTACTCTCGGACAGCAAACACGGAGTACAGGGGACAAAAGTCGCCCGCAGCTACGCAGCTCCGACTCAGTGGCTACCCCAGCTGCTCGCACGGGACACCGCCCAGCCTGGCAGAGCCGTCAGCCATCCGCCTAACCACTATCCTGGGGCGCTGACATCGAAGGTCCCTGTGGTGAGTTTTATGGACAGGCAATAGCACTAGACATCGACATAATTCTTGTAATATTTGCTACAGAAGTAATTTGATTGCACATCGGTTTAATTCGCAAAACAGCGATCTTTTTGTGCTGCATTCGAAACAATTAGTAGAGCTGAGCTCATTAGTTTGGTGTATTAATCCAAGAAGGTGTTGGTATCGGCCGCTTTTAAGGCAGGGAGGGTCGGTCTAGCGCATGCATATAACACGGGTCGTAGAGCATATTGACAGACATTTTATGCTCGTGATGCGCCATTCTGATGTACAAATAGCTACTGGGCTTCGGTTTTTTGTTTAGCGCACATTTACTTACTTGAAATCACCACTCTTTACGGGCAGGCTCAGCTACTTGATCCTGACTTGTTTCTTTCAAACACGTTTAGTTACTTACCATAACCTCTATGATTAAAGCTGGTTTAGCCACTGCGCTTCGCGCTTTATGACACAGCAACCCCGCTGGTAGTGTGGCGGCATGTTGAGCTCAGATATGTCACGTCCGCCGGCATGGCGAGTCTTCCAGGATCATACGGCGCACGCAGTTAGCAAACATCCGTTGAGGTCGCCTGTTCACACCTCGTCAACGCGGCATTGAACTCCACAGCTCACACCTTGAAGCGTTCGCAAGGTTCATGCGGCTGGTGCTGCGCGATGCACTCCACCGGCGTGTCCAGCGATCCTCATTTCAACCTCGTTTATATACCAGGCTAGCCTCGCCATCTACCCAGCCTCCGGGAGGACCAAGCCGCGGCTCAGCTTTCTCTCTTTGTTCTCTCCGACCTCTGCCTGTACCCACGGCGCTGTGCTCCTTTTTTCTTTTCTTCCCAGCCCTCCTCGCAACTTACTCCGCGGCTTAACAGGCTTTCGATAAAATGTTTTTTACATAGCCTGTAGGGAATCACTTGCATAAAGTTACGACAGCTCTCTCTGTAGAACACTAACCTTACACTTCAACGTTTACGCTTACGATTCAGAGGTAAATTTCGGTTACTATTATTTGTAAAAAACAAGCCAGCAACGCTAGGTTGTTTATTTTGTTCTGGCGAGAAAGTTCAGCCCGCAAACAGCGTTTTCAACACATTGCCGTTTATTTTACCTCTCTCTGAAAGATTTCACGCAGAGGGCAGACTTAAATGGTATCAGATTCAAGAACAGTGCCGCGCATTGTATCGTTTTTATTATCTGTCGTTTAGCTGTTAAACCTCACCATTTTCTGATAAAAAAAAAGTTGCCCTTTTAATATATTTGCGCTACACAACTGACACTCTGTTTCCTGGACATGTGAGTTTACCATATGCGAATTTCTTTTGTCTTTAAGCTCGCAAGCGCTACATTACACTCCACGCTCTAACATTTTTCGCGCAGCCGGCAAGGTTGGCTCGGCTTACTGGCGGAGCAGGACCTCTGTCTTGCACTGCACGGACACACGCCTCACCTCAGACCTCACCTGAGCCTTCCGCGAGCACCACCGCCGCAACTACCATGCTACTGGATATGGGCCGACCAGGAGGACACACAGGATGTCGAACGCTCGTTCTCGGACGGGGCTCTCGGCTGCTTTTCCCCGTCCTCATGCGTGAGTGGCACCTCGCAGTCGCCTACATGTCCTTAAATCCGCATCAGGCTTCAAACGAGGGATTTCCGGCTACAAAGAGGAAATGTTTATTCACAGTGGAGTGGTATATTAGCAGCAAGCCTTAAAATGATTTGAAGCCAAACATTTTAGGAGCTTCGCACGTCCAGTATTCGCTCGCACGTTCTTTTGAATGCAGTGGAGTTGCCTGCCGCATTACCCCGAAAATCAGTTGCCGGCGTTGTCGGCGTTGTGAACGAAAAATATGGTGGCGCAGGTGGCCCAGGTGGCCGGCCCAAAAAAATGCTGGGAGGAAGTGCTGGGTCCCAAAAAGCCCCACCGGTGGCAGCACCCGCCTCAATAGGGCAGCGGTGCATACATCCCTGAACCGCTGCACTATTGCGGAAGGAGTGGTGTGAGGATTTGATATGATTTGATTTATTTCAACAAACAAGGAGGTACAAGGTTGTAATGGAAAACAACGGGAAAAAGCTTCAATGAAGGCAGCTTGGCTGGCCCCTACTTCCGTTTACAATGACAGCAACACGAGGGCAGGAAAACTTGTTAAACTATGGCGGAAAGAGGAACGAGAGATCGAAGGCAAAATCATATAAACCATTTTAAATATGCTAAAATCAACGAAAAATAATATGTAAGAAAGGACTCCCTGGGACCTATGGATGTAAAGTTGACAGTTACGAATACCCCGTATTATCGTCATTAACTCAATTATAGCTATCGTGTCATATCCTTGCGGCGGATATTAAGTGTCCCCTCCCTATTTTTCTATAAGCGGTGAGAGCATATTAAGGCGAAAGCCTTTAATGTCTAATCGTTGTAAGCAGCAGTTGTCGACAGAAATGTCACGCTTTTCAATTGGTCGATACGGTCGTGACGTCACAGTGCGCGAATTTCAAACGGGGCCAATTGTACTTTGGATAGTAACCATGCAACATATTGAAGGGATCGTACAGTGATAAGTGGGACTGAGCTTCGTTAATTGCTTAATTACCCAATTAGCTGAATTAAATTTCTAGTCAGGCCATACAAATGAATAAAACCGAGTAGGAAATTTGTCGACCTCGGGAATCGAACCCCGGTCTTCGGAGTGCGAGACGAGCACGCTATCCACTCCGCCATGCCAGCTTGACGATTTGGAATGAACAAAGGCGTCTAGTGAATACGGTGTCTTCGCTCCCATCCTCCTCCCTTCTCTTCCGGCGAGGTTTAGGTGTCCACCGTGATACGAGGGACATATACATTTCCTTTCCTCAGAAACCAAATTACCGACGAGCGAGGCGTCGAACCGAATGGGCGATGGCATTTTGTGGACTCCCTGGCAGCGTTGCAAGACGCTGTCGCGTTCGACTCTTAGAAGCGAAGCTTAACATATTAACCACACATCAGTGACGGCACTTTAGGTCAAAAAAGTGCCCCCCCTGAATTTTGACGGGTGTCCACCGAGATATTTGAGACAGTTACTGCGTAATTTCCTTTCCTCAAATATAATTTTCATTTCTTCATTACAGGCCCTCTTTGTCTTTCTTCTTTCACTCTCACTTCCTCCCTTCCTCTACGGTGCGGTTCAGGCGTCCACCGAGATGACAGAGAATTACTGCCTTTCCTCAAAAAGCACTGCGTTCAAAGGGAAAGGCATCGCGCCGAACGGGTGGTGGCGTTCCGTGGACTCTCTGGCAGCGCTGCAACACGCTGTCGCGTTCCACTCCTGAAGGCGAAGCTCTAGCGTCATTAATTAGCAGTTAATTAGTATTCAAGCATTAATCAGTAATTGACCATTAATTAGTGATTTGTCATCACTTAGTAATTAGTACTCAATTATATGTGACGCCACCAGTGCCGCAGAAGCAGTCAAAGTGTTGCGGAAAACGCTTTCGCCTCTACGCACTTTAGACAGTCAAAGTGCCCCTGAATATTTTTATTTATTATACCCCTAAAGGCACGTAAACCCCTGAAGTCTGTCGTCTTCCTTCCTTTCTTCCTTCCTTTCTTTCTTTCTTTCTCTCTTTCTTTCTCTCTCTTTCTTTCTTCCTTTCTTTCCTTCTTTCTTTCTTTCTGTCTTCCTTTCTTTCTGTCTTTCTTTCTTTCTCTCTTTCCTTCTTTCCTCCTTCCTTGCTTCCTTTCTTTCTTTGCTTCTTTTTTTCTGTCTTCCTTTTTTCTTCCTTTCTTCCTTTCTTTCTTTCTGTCCTTTCTTTCTTTCTTTCTTTCTTCCTTTCTGTCTTTCTTCCTTTCTTTCTTTCTCTCTTTCCTTCTTTCCTCCTTCCTTCCTTAATTCCTTTCTTTCTTTCCTTCTTTTTCTTTCCTTACTTCTTTCCTTCTTTCTTTCTATCCTTTCTTTCTTCCTTTCTTTCTGTCCTTTCTTTCTTTCTTCCTTTCTTTCTCTCTTTCCTTCTTTCCTCCTTCCTTCTTTCCTTCCTTCCTTCCTTTCTTTCCTTTTTTCTTTCCGTCCTTCTTTCTTTCTTTCTTTCTTTATTCCTTTCTTTCTGTCCTTTCTTTCTTCCTTCCTTCCTTCCTTTCTTTTATTTCCTTCAATTTTCTTTCCTTCCTTCTTTCTTTCTTCCTTTCTTTCTGTTCTTTCTTTCTTCCTTTCTTTCTTTCTTTCTCTCTCTCTTTCTTCCTTTCTTTCTCTCTTTCATTCTTTCCTCCTTCCTTCCTTCCTTTCTTTCTTTCCTTCTTTTTTCTTTCCTTCCTTCTTACTTTCTTTCTTTCTTTCTTCCTTTCTTTCTGTCCTTCCTTCCTTCCTTTCTTTCTTTCTTTCTTTCTTTCTGTCTTTCTTCCTTTCTTTCTTTTTCTCTTTCCTTCCTTCCTTCCTTCCTTTCTTTCTTTCTTTCCTTCTTTTTTCTTTCCTTCCTTCTTTCTTTCTCTCTTTCTTCCTTTCTTTCAGTCCTTTCTTTCTTCCTTCCTTCCTTCATTCCTTTATTTATTTATTTATTTATTTATTTATTTCTCTCTTTCTTTCTGCCTTTCTTTTTTTTTTCCACCTTCGTTTCTTGCTTTCTCTTTCCTTCTTTCTTTTTCTTTGAGACAATTAACTAGAAATTAGCGCGGGAGGCAATAGCAAAAGGCCCGGATGTTACATAGGGTGGGGTGAAAAATTCGAACATGAAGATAGAAGAACGAACATCAAACATGAGCAATTGAACAAAAAGCAAAACAAGAAAAGTGCAATACCTGAACAGTCAAGTTTAAAAAAAAGTGGTTTGACAAAAAAAAAATTCAGGGGGCACTTTGACTGTGTAAAGTGCGTAGAGGCGGAAGCGTTTTCCGCACCACTTTGACTGCCTCTGTGGCACTGGTGGCGTCACATATAATTGAGTACTAATTACTAAGTGATGGCAAATCACTAATTAATGGTTAATTATTGATTAATGCCTGAATACTAATTAAATGATAATTAATGACGCTTCGCTTTAAGGAGTGGAACGCGATAGCGTGTTGTAGCGCCGCCAGGGAGTCCATTGAACGCCACCACTGCAAGGCTTTTTGAGGAAAGGAAATGTCGCAGTAATTCTCTGTCATCTCGGTGTACACCTGAACTGCACCTTAGATGAACGGAGGAAGTGGGAGTGAAAGAAGACAAAGAGGGCCCGTAATGAAGAAAATGAAAATTGTATTTGAGGAAAGGAAATTACACAGTAACTGTCTCGCATATCATGGTGGACACCCGTCAAAATTCAGGGGGGCACTTTTTTGACCTAGAGTGTGGTCACTGATGTGTGGTTAAGATGTTAAGCTTCGCCTGTAGGAGTGGAACGCGACAGCGTCTTGTAAAGATTAGTCCATAGAACGCCATTGCCCATTCGGTTCTATGCCTCACTCGTTTGTAAATTGGTTTTTGAGGAAAGGAAATGTATCTGTCTCTCATATCTCGGTGGACACCTAAACCTCGCCGGAAGGGAAGGGAGGAGGATGGGAGTGAGCGAAGACACCCTATTCACTAGACGCGCCTTTGTTCATTGCGAACCGTCGAGCTGGCATGGCGGAGTGGATAGAATGCTCGTCTCGCACGCCGAAGACCGGGGTTCGATTCCCGAGCTCGACCAATTTCCCACTCGGTTTTATTTATTTATATGACCTGACTAGAAAAGTTAATTAGGCTAATTGGGTAATTACGCAATTAACTAAGCTCAGTCCGACTTACTTGGAGCATCACTCTACGATCCCTTCAATTGGTTGCATGGTTACTAGCCAAAGTACAATTGGCCCCGTTTGAAATTCGCGCACTGAGACGTCACATCCGTTTCGACCAATTGAAAAGCGTGACATTTTCTGTCGACAACTGCTGCTTACAACGATGAGACATTAAAGGCTTCCGCATTAAAAAACGCAAAAATCAGCAGTTCCATGATATAGGCCATAAATAACGCAGTGTGAGAACGTCTGAGGGCAACTAATTTGAGACTGCCCATGCGATGTTTATGTCGCCTGATGGACCTCCATTTTTTTCTGCGCAGTGCGAACGAGGTGAACCTCTTGGTTCTTCGGAAACTCCCTACGGCACCCGGATGAGCCTGCTTTCTGGAGCGGGAACTTTGAAGTTTTTGTTCATGATCTTTTTTATTATCACTACAAAAAAGCGTGTTTAAAATGATTACTGGTCTGATTAAAATTTAATTTCGAAGCGAATGATTATCTCTTATTGAACATAAAACGTGGTTGGACTGAAACGAGTTTCATTTTTCGGTTCCTCTTAGAATTATTGGCGTGCGCTACATGCATGTTCTATTAGACAATAGTTTCTGTCAAAACTGCAGATTCTGTGAGGCTCTACTCTCTGCCCAGAATCACCCGCCCCCTTATAGCGCTATGGTGCAGAGTCGGTGCACTCTATAGTACTGCGCAGTTTTCTGAACAGTCTGTAGAAGGCCAAGAATTGTTGCTTCCCTTTCCTTCTTCTCCTGTCCTGAAAATATGGAGGTCGCAAAGGAGGCCTCGCGTAGCCGAGTCTAGGGGCGAATTTTTTTTAGGAGCGCCAGCTCTGTATGATTGGTATGGTGGAAAATCATCATACAGTGATTAGCTTTCATCGAGGCTGTTCCTCAGGTTTTTTTTATATCGAATCCGATGGTGTAACAAGCCATGCTTTTAAAAGCAGAGTGACGCCACTTAGCTACGTGCGTCATGTTGTGAATAGCCTTCATGCGATGGGGTGCCGCTAATCTCTCTTAGGACTGTGACAGTGAGACAAATGGTAGTGACAGTGCGCGCTTTCCGCGAAACATGAGCGTTTACACGAGGCCCGCTGTTCTTTAAAATCTCCTATAAATGTTCTTTTTCAAATTAGAATTTTTCTAATCGTATTTGTCTCCAAGTGTCGACTTTGGAACTCGGTGCATTGGTGTAACCAAGCCCGTTGTATGCAAACAGCCCCACAGGCGCATTTAACGAAAATCATTCGTTGCAATTAATGCTTGCTACAGTATACGCCGTGCGCACCGCGTATAGAATGGCACTGAAATCCGATCAGATGCTGCAGCTGCAACGATAGTCTGGCCGCTCGCCGCGGTTTGAGGCTGACTCTGCAAGCAGGGTAGAGGTTGGCGAGCGTGAGTTTATGTTCGTGCACGTCGTGCGCAGCTAGATTTTCTGCAAAAGATGCGCACCAGAATCGCACTACATTGTAGTTCACATGTATATAGGTAAGTTTGGCTTAAAGCTGAATCGATAATAAACACAATATTTTTACGAATGTTTCCTGCTAGTAAAAATACTCGTACAAAACGAACTGCGTGATACAGGGAAGTGTCAGAGGCGCCGGGGCGATAGTGGGCTGTAGCTTATTGAGTTATAGCTAAACGGTCAAAAAACACAACATTCATTTCCACTAGGGGGGCGCAACAGGAATTCAGCGGGATGACCGTTATCTCACACGCGCAAGAAAATTAGTCTGCAACTCATTACGACCGCGAATAAATTAGCATTAACAACTAGGTTGAGGAGAGGAACGAGAGCTAGGTATCAGCCATTGCCTCCAATATAGGTTGTCCAGGCACAGCTTGCGCGACATCCATGAGCTCCTGCGTGTCTTCCGGTATTTAAAGGCATGTGCATGCACAATGAATACAGCGACACCAATAGAAGGCGCGGACCGCTGAACCCTCAATTACGCAGGGGTCGATCGCGGCAGCATGTCTAGTGGCGTGAATGTGAGCCCTGCTTTTGAAATAGTAGCTAAAGAAAACTACCAGGGTGGGAGTAAGGGCTGATTGGCCGTCTCTAATTAATTCACCGATAACCTCAATTTTTTTATTGTGTAAACCGCACCATGAGGCCTGCGTCTTCCAGGCTGACATCCTCTGGAAGCTTCCCCACCTCAACCTATCAACCCAGCCTAGCATATTTAACTTCTGCTGCTACAACTACCTCTGACTATGTGAAAATCTTGAGGAACGTCCCATTGGATGTGCATTTTAACGCGATACCGGTTAAGGGTCCCGTCCAGCGGAAATGCCGGCGGCGTCCTGTCCGCGTCCCGCAGGCTCTCGGCGTTGGTGGTGAGTCGCGATACTCAGGGTTGTTTGAAAAGCTGTGACGTCACAATTAGATGTGCAGAATCGAAAGTGATCAAAATATTACATAAATTTTGCTCTCTAGGTCGTAACATGAATAAAACATCATTGCGACTTGTAAGTACATAAAGTAAATTATCTGATCTGAAAGAAAATTCGGCATATTTAACGGGGTATCGAACCCCTGAGTTTTGAGATTCCGAGCCAAACACTATCCCCAGGCCACGCAGACACGTTCGTGCTGTATGGTTAAAGCAGAGTTTTTTACATATATCGTGTGGTCTTTCACATGATTTGGCAGCTTACGAGTGTGTACTCAATGAGTATCCGTGGGATTAAGCGTTGCAATATAAGTATGTCTATCGAAATATATATGCGTGCTAACGTACCGATACTTGGCGTCCGTTTTAAAGTTAAAGCGTTAAGAAAAAACCCTGAAAATGCGGAAAAGCCAGCGTCGTTATTTGCTGGGGTGGATTGAGCGAAAATTGCCTACGGAATGCAGCCTAGGGAGACAGTAAGGTAGCAGGAGTGTAACCTAGCTCATGTGACCTTGTGGCGTTATCACAACCTACCCACCAGATTTTGAGCAAGCTGCTCACCGCGGCAGGTGGTAGTTCAGTTAAAGATTGGTCGTGAGAGGTTGCTCAGAAGTGTAACCTTGGCCCCGTAAGCCCCGCTGGTTGCTTCGTTTGAAACAGACAGCTGTACAGGAGCGGTGTATCGCTTAACCGCTGTACCACAGCTCCAAGTGTGGTATAAGCACTTCAAGCAATCTAAGAACCTAAAGTATAGAATTACCAAATCCAGTTGTATGGGCGTCGGAACGTCCGATCGGAGCTCGTCGTGTGCGTCCAACCTGCTACGACGGCCGGCGGGCAGCTCGCGGAAAACACAACGACGGGAAGCGGCAGCCAATGCTAGCGGAGAGCGGCATCGTCATGATGACGTAGGGCGCGTTCTTCGCACCCGGGCCTTCCTGCCAGCGTTGATGCCGGTCGCTGGCGTCTGAAAAACGCGCTAGTATTGTTTGTTCCCGTTCATACGGCCAATTATTGTCACAACTATCGCCCGTCAACCGGCTGCCTGGTGCAAGCCGTCGAGGCACAGGGGCCGCTTTACGCTCCCCTGTGGCCTAAAAGCGAGCGTTGTGCAACATTTATTTTTTTGAGGTCGGTCAGCCCGTGCGTGGTGCACGTGTGTCGGTGCGTCAGTCATCGAGAATGAACTCAAGGGGTTGCGGGTTTAAAACAAATATTTAATCGCATGCAGGGAAACACAAAAACATGTAAAAACAAACAGAGGAGTAGCCGAAAAACTATACAAAACGCGACAAGCAAGAGAGAACAATACTAAGAACACACAAATCCAACTACAGAGAACAAGAAGGCGTACATGGCATGAAAAGAAGTAATATACAAAAAGTTAAATGGGAAAAAGAATAGAAAGTCCGACGGACAATTCACATACAGCAAGCCGTGAGTTGGATGAAAGTCAAAATGCATCATATCTGAACCGAGTTGCTAGCTGGTAGAGGTGGCGCATGGCGCCCGCTCGCTCCGCTGCCAAAAGCGTCACTGAAATTGACTATACTATTACTTTATTTTGATATATTGCTGTTGACAATAAAGCGATGGGAAGAGTAGATCTTTTATCATAGCGCAGACGCTAGGGCAGCCAGGCAGCAGCAGAGTTCGTCGCCTGGAGCGCCCGCGAGCCGTGCCGTTACCGAAAGCTCGCAGCATAGCCAGGCATGCTTTGTCGCTGCTCGATATAGCTGGCAGTCTCTGATATGAAGGCAGTCTTGTATTTTATATCGAGATTTGTGCACCAAGCCAAGGATCGCACAGTCACTGCTGCGCAGTGCCGAACTGCGAACTCGGTTGTGGGCGGAGCTTGGCTAGAGCTGCGCAGCGATGCTCACCGCTCCGTGTGTCCCTGCTTGCGACGATCGGTGCGGCGCGCCGGCCACGTTTTCGCACATGTGTCCCCAGCTTTAGTCCCCGCGGCACGAAGCAGATGATAGTTGTTGAAGACGTCGCTCTCCGATGTATACAGCGCGAGAGTGTGGTGCAGTTTAACACGAAGCGCGTCGGCTGCGGCGATAGGCTAATTTTTAATTTTTTTTTAAGTGGTCTCGCTGAGCGGCTCTTAAACGAGATCTGTGCGCGCCGCCGCGGGTTCAAGTGCCGGTCCTTGGTTGTGATTTTCTTTCTTTTTCTGCCGCCGCGGTGGCTCAGTGGCTATGGTGCTCGGCTGCTTGCCCGAAAGACGCGGGTTCGATCGCGGCCGCGGCGGCTGAATTTCTTTGGAGGAGAAATTCGATGCCCGTGGACTGTGCGATGTCAGTGCACGTTAAAGAACCCCAGGTGGTCGAAATTTCCGGAGCCCTCCACTTCGGCGTCTCTCATAGCCTTAGTCGCTTTGGGACGTTAAACCCCATAAACCAAACCAAACCAAACCTTCCTTTTTCTCCTTTTCATATTTTGCCCTCTAACTCAGCTGAAACCCAAATCTAGGCACCCGGCGACTGAAGCACGATGTCCCATATTGTAGCTTTCGTTTGAAAAGCACATTGAGCACGAACTTCTGATTCTGCCAACGCATTCCACACGACATTTAGGTTCGTTACAAATGAACACAGCTGTATGCGTTTTTTCTGTAGTGATATCATTTAATGGTGACCTTTTTGTACTTGTATCTGCTTGCTCTAGTGCAACGTAGGAAAAAAAAATAAGGAACTCCAGTCAGCTTCCGTGCCATTTTATTCGCGCTTTTCTGCCTTGCTTTAAAAGTTGAAGCACAGCGTGCGTGTTGAGTACTAAGTAGTATATACCAAAAGACTTGACTATAGTGGGAGTGCTTTTTTAAAGTTTTCCCTTGCTGAGAGTCTGTTTGGTACTGTCCGGCTTTTAACTTCTTCCATGTATCAACAATCCTACCTGCCGGTATTCTACATTTTGCTAGGGCTCATCAAGAAAAACAATAAGGTGGTTATAAAGCGTTAAATATACAACGTGTGACTTGTTAGCATATAAAGCCGTAAATGTCTTGCTGTCGATTCATTAAGTTTAGGCTGGTACCTTTAGGCAAAGTCCTTTTTGTTTTTACGACTGCGATTAGAATCTCCTTTCCGGTTCTAAGACATTTTCTCAGCCATAGATGCGTTTGTCATAGACTTGGACAGACGAGCTGTCGTTCCGACATCCTGCTACAGCTGAGTTGTTGCTGTTCTTGCCTCTAAAGGGAGAGTACATACACACGGTGAGGGATTGGCTATTGTTTTCTGCAGATCTAAACAGGAGAAAAATTCATCCAGATTTATCTCAAGCGGCTCTTACAAGAAAATTAAGGAATCTGGAAAATCTATTAATGAATTTTTAGATATTTTGAAGATATTAAAATTAAAACAGAAAAAAAACCGTTGCCAAAGCCCACGAAAAGGAAGAGGCAGAATAGAATCGAGAATTGCTCGCGCACACGCGTTCTGCCAGCTCCCTACAGCATTGGACTAATCTAACGTAGACGCCACATGAAGAATTCCTTCTTGTTCCAGGAAAGTCCATGCAGTGTGCACGTGTGGGCGGTGTCCCTGCCGAATATACACTCTTGATGCCGGCTGCGCTGCCTCGACTCCGGACGTCCACGGGTCCGCAGGTCGCCGCTGTGCAAGGATCTGGCTGCTGCAGCGGTTGCTGCGGTGACTGCGCGACGTGCCCGGAGCGGTCGTCTCGAAGTACAACAGCCACCCAGCTCGTCCAGGGCCTCGTCGTGCAGGTCCGACTCCGCGGCAGCGAAGCCGATGAACAGGCAGGTGGAGACGGCCGTTGTCGCAGCGCTACAACGCGGTGGCTAACAAAGTTGCGTGCGTGGGAGAGCGCCCAGGTTGGCAGAGCCGTACTCCATCCTCCCAGCTACCAACGCAGGGCTTTGGTATTGAAGACTTCTCCGGTGAGTTTTGTGTAATTACGAATTTTTTTCAGTCAGAACAGTGAATTTTGGCTGCGAAGGACTAGTAGCAGTTTCCAGATGTTAAAACAGTTATGGGCTATGTTTGAGAATGACTTCTAGCTTCCGCTTAGCAAACCCTAACCTATGCAGACGTTGCAGAAAAGGAAGTCCATTTGAATAGAGCACTTTTTCAGCACTGTACGCTGTGCAGTTTTCTATACTTTACTGTGCGGGGACCTTGTCTCACGCACTTCCCAGCACCTATGAATGCGCCTTCAGGTCCTTTCTTATGCATTGGACGAAGAGAATGAGTGGTGCCTTTGCAAAAGCATCTCTTTTCTGTGCCCGGCCAAATGTGACGAAGTATGCAGGGTTATTCATCACGATGAATAACCCACGGAGCCGTCAGTTCAGTTTTTGTACGAAACAGTGTGATGGATGCAGCAAGTCTTGTATTTAATTGAGAAAAGTCAGCGACATGTTCACGTAAGAAAGATGTGAACAGTAGAGAATGGCATACGGCAGAGAAAATCCAAACGGTTCAGTGGTGGAAGAGACTAAACTTGATTACCAATTATAGGTGCAGGACGAAACGTCGTATTCAACTCCGCTCGCTCTGAAGTTCAAAGTAGCTTGGTGTGCTTGATATTGCCCCGTATAGCCTTTCCTAGAGGGAGCAGGTAACGTTAGGAGCGGAGTTAATTTCTTCCCATGATTGCATTTCAGTAAAAAGCTGGTATGGTATATATCGGTGAGATGTGGTACGGTGTAGCGTGGTATGTTGTGATACGGTCCTGCGTTGGTGATTTGACGTCCCAATTTTGTACATAGCTATGTAAGAGACGCCGTTGTCTAGTGCCCTGGAATAATTGCGGCTAGCTGGGTTTTTTTTTAAGTGGCACTGAGGAAAACAACATGCAAATGTTATCTTCGTAAAAATTTATTCTTTTGCTTTTTCTGGCTACGTTCACGTTTTCCTTGTGGTTAACACGTTAACACGTTAGCACGCCTTAATTATCTTCCCACCGTTTATTTCAAAGTATCTTTTACAAAACGTTCGGGTTGTCACCCACCTTGTTGAGGAGAATTACGGTGTAGGGCAGCTTTTAGGATCCGAGCACAAAATTCAAATTTTAGTGTTCACGCACATATTTCACCTGCGAAATTGGCAGACGATGACGCCACCTGTATTTGGTGTCTTCGAGTCTTCTAGCTTCGGCTTACCGTTTTCGTTTATTGTAATCTCTTTGGGATTACAACGCGGTGCCCTGTTGATCCATTCCAACATCAATTTTTTCAGGTGATGACCTCCGTAGACGCCAAGCCCCCAAAACTGTTACAGGGAACCAATCAGTGACACGCAAAGAATCGATCTGTGATCAACCGGAAAGGGTTGAGCAAGGTGTCTGATTACCGTCCTTGATTGGTTTATCGTTTTGTTTTGGGGCTTAACGTCGGTAACCGACTCAGGTTGTAACGGGAGCAGTAGGGGAGGACTCCGGATAAAATCGAAAACATTTCGCCTTCATCGAAATGCGGCAAACGCGGCCGGGATACAAGGCGCGTCCTTCTGGTCAGCAACCGACCACTCTAGCCAATCCACCGCAGAGGCGTGATATCCATTTAGAATAAAAATTTAGTTCTCTAAATAAAATGGTAAATAAAAGTTGATTAATTCTTGCTTCCATTCCGCTTAATAGTGCAATCTTAATTTTTGCTATGCCGTGCTGAATTTAAAGTAAAATGAAATTCACTAAGGATAGAATGTCCTTAATCTCCTTGCCAGAGTGTTCAACCTGAGTACATTTCTTCTGGCACGGAAAGGACCCCACGACTTTTCTGAATTGCTTACCTGCATCCGAAAGCGTTCACGCATAGTAGTGTGCACCGGCTGGCCTTAAAAAGAAGAGTGTGTACTATTTTCTGGTTAGTCCTCGACATAATTTTACTCTAATATCTCTCCTCGTTCAGCAGAATTTCCCTCTTAATGAAATAGAAGGTTACTGCGCCCATTTTTTCGGTCTGGAGCTGATGTCTGTGTTTAGTAGACGAGTGTTAGCCATACGGCCATTGCTTCTGTTTTGCTCTTCAAAGGTGGTGCAGTACGCGGTATCTCCTAATCTGCCTCATGCAGGTAGACTCCTGGACGGCGTTCACCGGTGCACGAGGCAGAGGCCTGTGTGTTCGTCGATTGATAGCCACAAGCGGCGTTCTTAATCCATGGAATGCCACATCGTCTGATCTCGCCTCCTCCACCACCACCTCTGCGAGCAGGCTGGCAGTGGTCCTGTCCAGTGGAGGGTCTCGACGCTCTGCACAGGGCTCACGGCACGGGGCTGTTTCCTGTGCTGCCGCTTCTGCTGGGCGCCGTGAAGCTGCGTGAATAGCATCCAACGGTGTTGCACTTGCAGTCGCAGGATGTACAAGGGAGAGCACTCGAGAACTCCGCGCCCCATGTGCTGCCTAGCGAATACAGGGCACCTTTCGAAGAATGTCAGCGTGGGTGCCTTAAGCAATACGCCAGAAAACGCCCAGGGTATGCCAGCCTGTGCCGTCGGCAGGTCCTGCCGCGGCGCTGGCGTGTTCCCATTCGTATTACTTTCGACTGAATACAAGACGGAGAAGAAGCTGTTTCGTTTTGTCTCTCGCGGAGAACCAGTTACCTAGAAGTTTTGGTGCAGGTTATTTACTCAAATTTCACTCGCTGTCAGTTTTTTTTAAATGGCGTGCATCCACTTCCAATATCCCTTAGCCGTGCCTGCGTAGAAACACGCTATCCCGTTTTGTGCCAATACGACATGATATCGGCCAGGTTTCTCTGCTCGTTAATGTGCCCCTCAAGCGCTCAAGCTACGGTACCTTCCTTTCCAGTGGCAAACAAGCATCGGTTGTTTCTCTCTCAGGTCTGTATTGAAGCACTTAACAAAACCTCTTCAGCTCTAATTCGGCGTTATGTTCGCAGATTCCTTGTCTGCAGCTTTGAAGAAGTTTTGGCCGTTAGGGGTGACGAAAGGGCGCTTTAACTCAGATAAGAAGGAAATCCAATTGCTTATTTTCTTTTCAAAATGACCATAACACTGATTATTTCCATATAAATAACTGGGTGATATAAATAATGATCCGTCCAATACGTCTGGAGATGCTAATGGAGCAAGTGTCTTCTCCGACTGCAATGAAGTACCGAAAAAAAATAATCAGCTGGGCATGATAAGAAAACTCAGGGAGTGCAGATTTGGAGACCAAACGAAGTGCGCCATATAAATAGGATTGGAACCTTGCTTCGTACCTTTTAACGCTTCTTTTTCTTTTTTCTCTGAAGATTTATGGAAAATCTGAGCTGTTGTGAGTTTGAAAATTAAACTATCACACTGAAATAAAAAAAAACAACTTAAATGTGGAGCTATTTCGCAGAGAAGAGTAGGGGCTTGTGGAGTTAGTTATGACGTAATATTGAAGATAAAGCAGTATACATTTGAGCCTCGCAGCTACAGCTGTACAGCCGTGGGTGTTTATGGGGGTAGGTCTGTATATATACTAAGTTCTGGTAATTCATAAGGGTCAGCTAAAATCGACAAAATTATGATATGACGTCTTCATCGAACTGGAGCTACCACGGGAGCAGCCAGAAATCTTAGTGTAATCACTTGAACTTTGGCAACGCTTATTGACCAAGGTGGGTCTCCCGTAGCGTTCTAGCAGCTGTCACGGCAGGTGAATAGGGATGATTGTTTGCCTATCGGAAGTGCGTTGACAAAAACATTGATGCGGACGTAGGGCTCGACGAAACTGACGAAAAAATGTGAGGTCGTTTTTTTGGCCGCTTTCCTTCATAACTTCTTTTGTGCCCACATCGTCTTTTCCATTGAAAACATGCACAGTTTGTGTACATATCTTTGAGCTAAATTATAAATATTCTTACACCAAAGATCCCGCGATATCTGACAACAAGAGACAGGTTTCGCAAGGAGCCAAGACTGCAAAACAATAAATGACGAAATGGTCCATCCCGAAAACATGCGTAGAGCGGCTGTTGCCAATGCAATCATGATTGTGTATAACTATAGTCATGCGTTCTTTTTTTGTTTACGCAGTTCTCATAAGGAACCACCACCCGGCTTTAAAGCTAATAGGCTTTCCTCTTGGGTGAAGGTGGCACTTTGGAGCTTTTTCATCCAGAAATTTGTGGTGCTATTAAAAATAGCGTATTTAAAATTTTGATGTACCTCATTAAAAGTGATTTATAAAGGCATTTGTTGTGGTCGCGCTTTTAAACAGTCAGCGAGTGCATTTTCAGAATAAGTAAAAAAAAGTTGGTGGTGGTCGTGGGGGTGGAAGTGGTTTATTTTAAAGAAAAACGAAAAAAAAAGGAAAGGATAGTTGCCAGTCGCGGCAATTGCTAATATCCTAAAACCTGAGCTGCAGGCGGCGGAAGTGAAAGAGAAAAAGAAGGCATCGAGCATTATAGACGGGAGCGATAGCAAGATAGAACAGGGTAGAGCTTTGTACACTATTTACAAAATACAAAAAGTTATCAAATACGCGCCGCTCGCACGCAAATCTCCAGGTTGTAGTGGCTGCGCGCCTACTGATAACACGCGCGCTACTGGAACACGCCCCTTTGATAAGAGCCTATATACCGCGGCACCGAGCGCTGTCGCGGGCACTTTTCGCGGGCAGTTAATGTGGAAGGAACTATCTCACAAATGGAGCTTGACACTGGAGCAGCAGTATCGGTCATGTCGCATCGTCAGGCCAAAGTCTACTTTCCCGGTATACGTTTGCAGCGAACAAAGATGCAACTGAAGACGTACACAGGGGAAACTGTGAAACCTGTTGGCGTAATAGATGTGCTCGTACGCTACAACAACCAAGAGGCTTTACTGCCGCTGTACATTCTACCGCAAAACGGGACACCACTTTTTGGTCGCAACTGGCTACAGCATATCAGGCTGGATTGGGCAGGCTTCCAACGCCTTTGCAAGGTGTCCGCTACGTCAGGCAGTCCGCCGGCAGCATTAGAAACTCTGCTACGAAAAAACGAAGACCTGTTCAAGGACGAGCTAGGAACCATAAAGGGAGAGCAGGCAAGCCTCCGGTTCAAGGATGGCCAAGTGCCCCGTTTTCTGAAGGCACGGAGTGTACCTTTCGCTCTTGTAGAAGGGGTAGAGGCTGAGCTACAAAAGCTCGAGAATTTGAGAGTAATTTCTCGCGTCGCCAGTAGCAAGTACGCTACGCCAATTGTTCCCGTAGTGAAGCGCGACGGGTCAATTAGAATTTGTGGCGATTACAAACTCACGCTGAACCCGATTTTAGATGTCGAGACTTACCCGCTTCCAAAGTTGGATGAACTTTTGTCAGCGTTGGCAGGAGGTCAAAAGTTCTCGAAAATCGATCTCAATAGGGCTTATCGGCAAGTAGAGATGGACGAAGAGTCGAAAGCCTACCTGACTTTGAATACGCACAAAGGCTTGTATGTGCTTAATCGTTTGCCTTTCGGCATAGCCTCAGCACCCGCGATCTTTCAGAAGATCATGGACAACGTCCTGAAGGGTCTTGACGGAGTTACTTGCTACATCGATGACATAATGGTCACCGGTAGGACGGAAGAGGAGCATCTGAAGAATTTGGAGGCGGTACTGAAACGGTTGTCAGAGAGAGAGGCATCAGAATAAAGAACGAAAAGTGCGAATTTTTCAAAGACAAGCTACAGTACTTGGGCCATGTCATTAGCAGGCACGGAGTAGAACCAGCTACTGACAAGCTAGAAGCTATCGCAAAAGCTCCTCGTCCTACGGATAAGCAACAGTTGCGTTCATTGTTGGGCTTGATAAACTACTACGGCAAGTTTGTTCCCAACCTATCAAGCGTTGTTTTTCCTCTCAACAGATTGCTACGGCTCGACGTCCCCTGGGCCTGGAACGACGAGTGCGAAGCAGCATTCTCGGACATCAAGAAGCTGCTTTCACAACCACCGGTTCTAACGCACTACGACCCCAGTGCACCTCTGCAGTTGACGTGTGATGCATCCGCATACGGTATAGGAGCCGTCATCTATGTGCAGCCAAACGGTGAATGCCATCCGGTGGCGTACGCATCGCGTACACTATCTGCAGCAGAGGTAAATTATAGTCAGTTGGAAAAAGAGGCACTTGCTCTAGTTTTTGGCGTCAAGCGTTTCCACTACTATCTTTTTGGGCGTTCGTTTGTTCTTGTTACGGACCACAAGCCCTTGCAGACAATTTTCGGTCCCAAGACGGGAATCCCTACCATTGCCGCAGCTAGACTACAACGGTGGGCTGTACTTCTGTCAGCCTACAATTTTAGCTTGAAGTATAAACCGTCGTCTCAAAACGCCGACGCAGATTGCTTATCTCGTTTGCCTTTGCTGAGTGACAGTGAAGAACGCTCGGATGAGCAGTTTTATCTCCTACGCATGCAGTCCCTGCCAATTGACTATCGTGAGGTGGCACGTGAAACGAGCCGAGATTCGCTTCTAAGACAAGTCAGCCAGCACGTAATGAACGGCTGGCCTGAGCGCGTCGTGAGTGAAGAAATGAAGCCATTCTTTCACACGCGCTGTGAACTTTCTGTGCAACTAGGATGCCTCATTCTTGGAATGCGTGTTGTTATTCCTCAAAAATACCAGCCTCAAATGCTCGAAGAATTGCACCAGGGACACCCTGGCATTGTTAGAATGAAAGAACTAGCACGCAGCTACGTGTGGTGACCAGGAATCGATCGTGACATTGAGGCTCATGTGCGTTCGTGCAATCCATGTCTAACGCAGCGCACAATGCCTTGCCCTGCTCCTTTGCACCCGTGGGCATGGCCCACCAGACCATGAGAACGTCTGCACATCGATCTTGCAGGACCTTTCAAGGGTGCCATGTTCTTGGTTGTGGTCGACGCTCACTCCAAGTGGCCTGAGGTGTGCCAGATGCGTGACACGTCCGCAGAAAGCACTATAAACCGGCTACGCGAAATCTTCTGCAGGTTTGGTTACCCTGAAGTGGTGGTGTCCGACAATGGCCCGCAAGTCATTTCGGCTGCTTTTTCAAATTACCTTAAAAGCATTGGCACGCGGCATGTGCGCACATCAGCCTACCATCCCAGCAGTAATGGACAAGCTGAACGATTTGTCCAAACCTTGAAAGCGGCATTACGTAAAAGTACCGCCGCAAACTTAAGCACAACGTTGGGAGAGTTTTTGTTGTCTTACAGGAACACTCCACACACGACCACGGGCGAGGCGCCGGCCACTCTTTTGCTACGGCGGCACCTGCGCACCCGACTGGACGCAGTCAAGCCATCGCTGCAGCGGAATGTTGCGACAAGACAGTGCGCCCAGACAGTGCGTCGCAAGCAGCGTACACGTGCATTTGCTGTGGGTGATAGTGTTCTGGTGCGAAATTTCAGACGCGGTGAAAAGTGGTTACCTGCGACTGTGGTGGCAAGAACTGGACCTGTATCGTACAGACTGCGAGTGGAAACCACTCAAGGTGTGTTTGTTTGGAACCGTCACCAGAACCACATCATTCAGGCTATGAGCATGGACTCGAGTTCTGCGCCTGAACAGCATGACTCCGAGCAGCCGCATCCAGCGACGACGGCGGTGCAGCAAGATTCATCTCCACTGCCAGCCACGACAGAGCGCCATTATCCTGAGAGGCACCGACGCCCTCCAGACCGCTATGTGCCATGAACTATGTTTTCGTGTTTCATTTCCATGTACCCGAATGAAAATAAGAAAGGGGGAGTGTAGTGGCTGCGCGCCTACTGATAACACGCGCGCTACTGGAACACGCCCCTTTGATAAGAGCTTATATACCGCGGCACCGAGCGCTGTCGCGGGCACTTCTTCCTGGCTTGTCATAGACGTCGGCCCAGCTCTGCTGGCGCTCGCCAGTAACTTTGTTAGATGGAATAAAGAAATTCCGTCGACGCACTTTGCTGCAGCTTCGTGGTTATTGCTTGCACGGACGAACACCACACAGGTTCTATCCGAAAATATCCGTGCGCGAGCTGCCAGTATGCATAATCATTTCCAGAAAGGGAGAAACACTACATACGTAGCCGTGCACACGTAGTGTCCTGTGTGGAACTAATAGCACGCGATGCACATTGCACGGGGGGCAGGAGTGGGGCGCCAGGCCACGTACCGTCCGAGGTAGCAATCCCGGAGAGTTCATGTCGCGCGTCCACTACCCCTCAAAGAGCATGTGTGAAGTCAAGCCCAGCTCCTCAATGAACGCTATGGGCTCATCATTCCTCAATCACGGGTCCGCGAACTGCCGCGTTACCACAGGAGCGCGGCAAGACCGTCCGGAATGAGCCCCCGCGCCCTGTAGGCCGCGAGCATCTCGTCACGCGGCACTGGAGAAGCGATACAGCAAAGAAGCATGTGATCCAATGTCTCCACTGCGCCGCAGTCACCGTACGCGTACCTCGCCAAAAGTCCGAGGCGCACCCGTCTTTCCCCGGGACACACGCAGCCGACGCGTACTCGGATGATCATTGCGCGCTGGAGGCGCGACAATGAGCCCACTCCGGCGACAGAACAGCGCGTTCCTGACGCGATGCGATTGTCCGGGTGTTGCTGACTGAGGTGGTCTTAGGTCACCGCACGCACGTCGTTCAGGGCGAGCGGTTCGTCTCTGGGAGGAAGCTGACGTGCGGCAATGGCAACGTCGTCAGCTTGCTCGTTGCCGTGGATGCCACGGTGACCGGGCACTGTCGTGACCGCACTTCTGGCCACGTGGGCCCGATCAAGCAGCTACCGTGAACAGTCGACGATGCCGACGACCTCGCGACGGCGGTGGTGCAGTGGGGTGCTTGGAATGCCTCCCTCCGAGCCTAAGTGGATGAGTGCAGGTGACCGTGGCAGCAGCGACGAAGGCAGGAGATGCGCAGGAGGTATTGTCAGCGCAACCACAGAGGAAGCAGAGGCGACGTGGCGGCGCCAGTCACGCTGGCTGTTAATTGAAGACTTCTGTGTCCCTGACTCGTGTTCTGGACACCCGGCGGGGAAGCAAGTTCATTCACCCGCTGGAAGACTGCGGGAGATTCCTTTCCAGTCGGACTGGATTAGTCAGCATCTCCCCCTTCCCATCGACCCAGCTGCGAGAGAGTGGAACAGCCCTGCCGTGGGTGATAACACCAGCGTCTACTTCGGTCCATCCAATTGGACAGTGCTCTTCGAACTTTATTCCCCAGCCATGGATCTGGGGAATCCGAACACTATTTAACTCGGCTGTGAGTGTGGCCGAGAGAAGCCTGCTAGCTCCAGTCGACTACGGTTGACTAACACGTTCCCCTTCCACTGAGAGTCTTTCTCAGTCGCTCTATGTAAATAATGTAAATAAGTGTATAACGTTTTTCTTTACCTTCCTCATAATTCAGTCTCCCATCCTCCTCGTCCCATCACCGGTCCCCGGCCATGCTACCCGGGTCGCACAACTGGTTGGCAGCGGTGAGATCGTCTGCGTGGTGTCCTGGCTCCGGTTTTGGTGAGTGTATTGCCTTCTCTCCTTGAGTATTGCCAGGCTTAGCATTTGTACTACTCTTCCTGGTAATGTAAGTTGGTTGTAGTAGCCTGTTCGGACTTGAACCTTGCTTTGCACCAACATCCTTGAGAGACTTGCGATAACATTATTAACGAGCACTTAAGGGCGGTCATGGATTGGCGAAAGCTGCGTAAGATGGACCTGATCTTCTTATCGGGGGAATTAGGGATTCATTGTGGCAAAATTTTAAGAAACTCCATGTTGTCAGTGCGATAGAGGCCCTCGGTTTTGAGGATGAGGAGATAGTGGAGCACTGGGAGGAATTGGAGGAACAAAGAAGAAAAGAGCAACTCGCGGAAAGAAGAAAAGAAGAATTGGAATTAGCGGAAAACAGAGGAAATAAGAGGTGGAGCGAGAAATGAAGCAACTAGAGGTGAGGCTAGCTGAAGCTCAGGCAGAAGCAGCGAAAGCGGAGCGAGAAACGCGAAGGCTTCTCAAATGGCGAAGGGCTCAAGATCGTTTGAGGACTTTTGAAAGAGGCGAGAGCTTCAGAACTTTCCTCGAGAATTTTGAGCGAGTCTGTACGGAAGAGGAGCTAGATCAGGGCGAATGGTCAATGATGTTGCTGGCTATCCTCCCTTGTGAGGTCAGCGCCGTATTAGCGCGACTGTCCGATGAGGATGCCCACAACTATGATATAGCAAAAGGTGCCCTCTTCCGTTTCTTCGGCACACGTATGGTGGTGGACTCTAAACGTCAAAGTGAAGATGCAGCTAGGGACACAACAGTTGCGCAAGACAGGAAAGAGAAGGCAGGTATAAGCGTAGAGAGAAGTGCCAGTTCAGTAGAAACAGCGGCAGGATCTGTCGATTTAAAGGCAGAGGAAAAGGATGGTAGCACTACCAGCCATAACAAAGGCACTAGCGATGATTTGTTTGAACACGCTGGAAACAAAGAAATCTGCCACAGGGCAATATCGAACCCTCAGAGCCATGCCGATTTGAATGGGAAGGACGAGGCAAAGGAAGCTCAGGGTCAGGTAGACTGCGAAAAATCTCATCTGAATACAGCTGGTGAGACACCCGAGAAAGGTTCTTTGAAGGTAGATGACGACAGAGTCGCAGCGGCCCGCGACAGAACGCCAGAAAAAAAGTACCGAGCTCAGACAAAATCGCTGAGGCGTGCGAATTTTCACAGAGGTCGTTCCCTAGCACTGACTGTGGGGCTCAGGTAGTTTTGCTATGCGAGGAAAATTCCGCACGCGACGAGCCTCCGGGAATTACTGTGTTGGCTTTTGACGCTGCGGCGAGGGCCGGCACCTTAACACGTGACGGCACCACAATAACAGAAAGCAGTCGCGCACTGAAAGCGACAAGTGAAAGATCGATTGTAAGCGAGGAATGCGCATCAGCGCTGCATCAAAACAAAGGTTATTTCAGGGATGAGGGAATAACGGGCGCTCGCGACCGAACACCCGAAAACGAGTTGTGGTCGAATGAAATCGCAGGAGCGGTGGATTTTTCGGAGAGACCGTCGCCTAGCACTGCGAGGAAAGCGCAATTGGCTTCGCTGAACGGCGAGAAAAATCGTGAACACGACGGGCCTTTGGAAATTGATGCTGCGGCGAGTGCCGGCAGCTTAACACGCGACGGCGCCGCGATAACCGGAAACGCACGATACAGATGCTCTAGGGTAGCCTCGAGAAAGCGTCGGCGCGCAAGGAAAACTAAGGTGAACGGTTGCGCTGAAATGAAAAAGGTACGGGTCATAAAGCACGCGAGCTTGAGGACCGGCCAACCTTGTAACCTTGCAAAATTGCAACGGCGGCGCTCAAGAGTTCATAGGCGTCGCATTAAAGCCAAGGTAACTGGGCGTGCGCAGTCTGGATGTTAACCACCTGCTCCATTGTGGGACCGCAGCAGGGGTTGTCATGAGACATGTGAAACCTGCTGCAGGCTGAAGAAAGAAGCGCGCGGCAGCCAGACAAAAGGGCGCCGTAGAGCGCGCGCGGGTCAGAAAGAGACGAGACATGCAGGGAACCGGGAGAGGAGGAAACGCCTCTCTCGTGTAAAGCATTTTCAGCGCTGCCCGGGCTTTGCATGCCAGTCGCAAAGAGATGGAACTAATCAGCCCCGTAGCTTTTTGGAAACCGTAGCTAGTAGAACGGCAGCCCGACCGCGCCGGGCGCGGATGAAGTAGGTGTATTCTTGGAATACTTCTTTCTTGTAGTTACTGTTTTTTTTTTATTCATGTACGGTAGAAAAACGCAAACGAAGTGTTGAGCTTTTATGCCTGTGCGGGATTTTGTACTTCGTGTTTTCTAGCCGTAATGATGTAAAAGAAGCTTGTTAATTCTCTGCATAAAAGAGCTTTTTTTTTGTATGACAGCATTGGAGGTTTTGGAATGGATAGTTGCAGTGTGTGGGTTTTGTGTGTTTTGTATAGATTAGCGCTTGAGATTACGTGAGCAGTAGTGGAGCTCTACTATCTTCTCGTCTGATCTATCGGGGCCGTTTGTCTGTGAATCGCAACGGCAGCTGTAATTTCTCCAGAACAAAACCTGTTTCAAAATTGAAAAATGCGGTGGCATTAAATCGCCCGCATAGGCCACGTCCGCAGCTCACCCAACCAGACCGCCTGAGGGGGGGGGGAGCCAAAAAGGGGAGTTAATTGAGCAGCACAGCTTGAGGCCTTGTTCTTTGTTTTGCCTGGCACCACTCGGGAGAAGGGTGGTGCTCTTGCCTTGCCGGGGTGGGGGCATTGTGCAGATTTGACCACTAATGCTCTACCTGAGACCCTTCGCCTGCAGACACCGACCCTTGGATGACCCAGGAAACAGAGGACCTGCCTCGCTGATGCGGCCTCTTCAGAGGACAGCGAGGAGCTGTAGCCCCTTTCGTGGCCTCTACCTGGCGGCGGACGAGCTGTCGTGACCGTACTTCTGGCCACGTGGGCCCGATCAAGCAGCTACCGTGAACAGTCGACGAGGCCGACGACCTCGCGACGGCGGTGGTGCAGTGGGGTGCTTGGAATGCCTCCCTCCGAGCCTAAGTGGATTAGTGCAGCGGAGTGCAGGTCACCATGGCAGCAGCGACGAAGGCAGGAGATGCGCAGGAGGTATTGTCAGCGCAACCACAGCGGAAGCAGAGGCGACGTGGCGGCGCCAGTCACGCTGGCTGTTAATTGAAGACTTCTGTGTCTCCGACTCGTGTTCTCGACACCCGGCGGGGAAGCAAGTTCATTCACCCGCTGGAAGACTGCGGGAGATTTCTTTCCAGGCGGGCTGGATTAGTCAGCATCTCCCCCTTCCCATCGACCCAGCTGCGAGAGAGTGGAACAGCCCTGCCGTGGGTGATAACACCAGCGTCTACTTCGGTCCATCCGATTGGACAGTGCTCTTCGAACTTTATTCCCCAGCCAGGGATCTGGGGAATCCGAACACTATTTAACTCGGCTGTGAGTGTGGCCGAGAGAAGCCTGCTAGCTCCAGTCGACTAGGGTTGACGAAGACGTCCCCCTTCCCCTGAGAGTCTTTCTCAGTCGCTCTATGTAAATAATGTAAATAAGTGTTTAAAGTTTTTTGTTACCTTCCTCCTAATTCAGTCTCCCATCCTACTCGTCCCATCACCTGTCCCCGGCCATGCTACCCGGGTCGCAACAGCACCCACTGCACGCGAATACTGCATCTGCACTTCGCGAGACGCGCAATGCGCTCGAGTAACTCGCACAGCAACAAGGTGCCACGGCCGGGAGTCTGCAGGCGGCTAAGGGCGGCAGGGGAGTCACACAGCAGAGAACACCTAGTTGGCGGCGGAGTATGATTGAGAACCAAGTCCATGCCCAGGCGAAGACAAAGTAGCTCTAACGTGGTCTCTTTTTAGGTGACGATTGAGACGCAAAACTAAAGAAAACAAAGACTTCACTTTTCTCCTTGCTTACAAAATTTGCACACTTTCATCTTATTTGGCTACATTTAGCGTTAGAGGGCCCCAAGGGGACTTCAACCAGAGAAGATGCAGACTGCGAAGGTAACAGTTGTATACAAAAAGGGAGATAAAAATGACTTTGCAAACTATAGGCCATTGTCAATATTGCCTGTTTTCTCCAAAGGGTTTGAAAAAATAATTTTGTCCCGGATGAATAACTTCTGTAATAAGCATAATATAATGACACCTTCACAATTTGGATTTCGGAAAAATCTGTCAACGGAACTCGCTTTGTTAGAACAAAAAGAATTCATTTTAAACTCTTTCGATGACAAATGCTTAGCTTTAGGAATATATGTAGATTTTTCGAAGGCCTTTGATCATCTTAACCACATGTTACTGCTTAAAAAGCTTCAGGTATATGGTTTCCGTGGACAATCCTTGTTACTTTTGAGCAGTTATCTAAGACATCGACATTAGTATGTAGAATTAAACGGTCACCGATAAGATGTCAAACCTATCTTATCTGGTGTGCCACAAGGCAGCATCTTTTGCCCATTCCTTTTTAATATATATGTGAATGACATAACACAAATAGACAAAGAAACAAAAATTGTAATATATGCAGACGACACCACCTTGCTTTTTTCCGGGTCATGCGCCTCATCTATGATTGCAAAAGCAAACACAACGCTTACTCAACTTGAAAAGTGGACAAGATTTAATGCCCTCAAGATTAATACCTCAAAAACTAAAGCTATTATTTTCCGCCCCAAGAACAAGAACATCCAAAATAATGATGGTATATTTCTTGATAATTTTAAAATAGATGTTGTTAGCTCTTTCAAAATACTAGGTGTATTTTTCAATGAGAAAATGACTTGGGACGAGCACATAAATTACATAGCATCTAAACTATCCCGTGTCATAGGAACAATTTACGCTCACAAAAACATTCTCCCTGTAAATGTGAAAATGCTTTTGTATAAGTCATTGTTCTGCTCGCATCTTAATTACTGTCACTTGGTATGGGGAAATACATCTTTCACAAACCTCCGAAAATTACTTACCCAACAAAAAAGAATTCTTAGAATAGTATATAATGTAGCATATGACCACCCATCCAAACCACTTTTCGAGAAAGGGGACATAATGCCAATTAATGATTTATATGCATACTACTTACTCTTTAAATACAAAACCGAAAATAAAAACAATACTCCTTTCATTGCCACACTGGCTTCATTATGCAAAAAACACGCATCGTACAAAACAAGAAACAACGAAATATGGCACATTTATGCATACAGAACAGGGTATGGCAAACAGATGCTTAGGTATAGTCTACCGCACTATCTCAACCTCTGCCATAGTCACAACATGACTGTTGAGCACTCGAAAAAAAAAGAGTTGCAAAACTTTGTTTCAAGTATATGTAACCGGGTGTAACTTTGAATTGTAATTTCTGTAATTTTGTATAATTTTTGTGGTTGTTATTTTGTAACTTCTAAATTGTAATTCCTGTAATTGTGTTTAAATTTATGTTATTACAATTTTTGCAATTTGTAATTTTTGTGTAATTTTGCCTTTACGTTTGATTTTTACGCGTTACAAAGCGTTACAGTTGTGTCAGAAAATAGGTTCTGTTCATGCTTCCTTTATTTCGTTAGTATTACTGCCACGTTTTTCTTTTTTTCTTTTTTTTTCTTTCTTTTTTTAAGTTTTGCCGGTATGCTGTTATGTTGTCTGCATATTTTCCCTGTACAAGTTATATCTATTTTTGGGGAGGCGAGAGCTCGTCAAGCTACACCCCTAGCTTTTTCTGTCTGCCTCCCTCATCCTTGTGATGAAAAATAAAGGCATTATTATTATTATTATTATTATTATTAATCTGGAATCAGTACTTTGGAACAGGCCCTATTAAGAGCTCATTCTGAGACGGCGGTTTCAAGCCCGAGTACAGTAGTATACGGACAAAAACTAAACGCCCAAGTCAGGCCTAGACCTTACGAAAAACGAGAGGCGTGGCCAGCCGAGCTTGCTGGCAGTGTGAGAAAGTTTTCTAACGGTCCAGAGCACATGGGTTGATTTAGTGCAGCCCAGCAAACAAGATATACGCCTTGTGGACACTAAATCGTTTTATTTTTATGGTGTCACTCTACTAGCTTCACACGCCAGCGTTTCTTAGTAGGTGCCCCGTCTCTGTGTTATGTGCCGAAAATAAGCGGCCGTACGTTAACTTGTATTGTCGTGAATTTTTCTGCGCAATCCTGAGCTGTATTGTTTGCTTATGAAGCTCATATTCCAGCCAGGGAGCCAAAAAAAAAGGAATATCACGCGTATGCGCGGTTGCTCAAAATGCAACCTCGCACTCACACGGGGAACCGAGGGCCTAGGGGTTGCCATATAAACTCGGCAGATGTTCTAACTGCATCGCCCTGCGCACAAATGTATTCATGTGAAAAAAATGACGTCATTTTTAAAGTGAGCGAGATTGCTGCTTAGAGTACTATTTTGTGGGCATGAAAAGCCGTGAAACACTTTTTTTTTAAACTTGAAGCACGAATCTATCAGTATCATCTTTTCCTCGGAATGATCTCTATTTCATATATCCTTTAAACACTGCACCATTACAATTTAGTGAGGAGCAAGAGCCAGTGGTCGATTCGGTCAAACAAAGCATCCCCTTCGCACGGCCGCTAAGAAGAGCAATGTCCTATGTGAGGTGCAGATGTTTTAGCTTTTCGCTGTCTTTATGTTGACAGTTAATGCCAACTGTTGCCAGCGCGTTCTCTACGGACGCTTTGAATATCAGAAAGCTAACTTTTTGATTTCCCTTCTTCAACTTCTAGTGCTTCAACCTGTGAGCCTTCATTTATTCCTTCCGTCTTTTTGACCTGTACACCTTTGTTCATGTTTTGCAGCTTCGTCGATCAAGATCTACACCAGCATGTTTTCACAACGAAAAGGGTTTGAGGAATAATTTTGCGGAATAATATGAAATAAATTTAAGAACTAGACTTTTCTACCTCAAATTTTATCAAGCCCTAACTGTTAGAATGGAACACTTAAAAAAAAGGGTGTCGTCTGTTCATTATTATAATCAAGGCAAAAAAGATTTAGTTTGATCATTGTCTTCAGAAAGTTTCAAAATTATCATCAACTTTATTTAAATAATTAAGGACCGAAATTTCGCTGGTTTTGACTTTAGAGGGCGTTCTTGATTTCCTTCATGAGCTGTGTTAGTGGCCGTTTTCAACCTCGACAATGAACTTGAAAGTATAAAAATGGCATCGATACGAATAGGTGAGCAATTTTATGCCAATTTCTCATTGGCCTGAGTAAAATGCAGAAACATGTCTTCAAAACACTAATATTTTTTGGCATCGTCTGAGAAAGTTCAGGCTGAAGAAATTGAGGTCAAGGAGAGCGGAAGCGCTATGACCGATAATAGGTCGAGAGCCCCTGGGATTATGTGAGATAAAAAAAAACTGCTTAGAATGAAGGCAGTTTTAGAGAAAATAATAGTTATGATTTCTACCACGCATTAGGTGCCAGGATATTTGGGTTTCGTGGTCAAAAAGCAGTACATGTGACACAATAACGACACGGGTTGTTTTGGTTTTTCTATTACTTGTAAAATCGGGCCTTCTCTTTCACGCCATACTCTTTGGCGTGTCCATCTCAGCTGCGGAATTTCATTTGGAGTGTTAGCGCTGACCATCTCGTCCTAGTAGCACTTTTATATGCGCCACCTTCAAGAAGAAGATGAGGTAGAATAAAAAGAATAATTACTCGTGCACACTCGTTCTGCCTGCGTATCCATCATTCGATGGTTCGAACACTCCACCGAGTGTTCCTACTTTCGCACGGTGTGGCCACGCATTGTGCCCCTTCCAAGACACCTCCAACTGACCATCCGGTCTCTCCACCACCTACAGCGTTGCCACTCCTGGCTGCAAAACGTTGGCGCAGCGTCACCGAACAGAAATTGCCCTGCAACCGCAGGAAATCAGGGCACAGCTTGCCCTCTGCACAGCCGTCCTATGGGTGTCCCACCGCCATCGAGCTCGCCGAGGTACCCCTTGTTCCGGTCCTACTCTCCGACAGTAAACACGGCACCCCAGCTGCTCGCGCGGGAGACCGCCCAGCCTGGCAGGGCCGCCAGCCGTCCTCCTGGCCACCATCTCGGGTCTTTAACATCGGAGACCTCAGAGGTGAGATTTATGCACAGACAATAGCATTGAGATATCGAGGAAATTCTTCTAATATTGGTACAGAATTTCTTGAATTTCACATTGGTTTAAATTGGCAAAAGAGCTATATTTTGCGTGCTGCATTAGAAAAAATTAATAGAGCTAAAGTTATCGGCTTAGTACATTAATCAGCGAAGGTAGTTGGAATCAGCAGCTTTTCCGGCAGGTAAGGTCGCTCTGGCGCATGCATGTAGCGAGGGTCGCAGCGCTGCCAAAAGCATATTGATAGATATTCTATGCTTGTCATGCGCCATTCTGACGCATAGGTAGCTAATTCGCTTTTCTGTTTTGTGCACATTTACTTACCTGCCATCACCTCTCTCTTCGGGTAGGTTTAGGTACTTGGCTCTCACTTGTTCGTTTCGAGGACGTTTAGGTACTCACCCTAACCTCTCTGTGTAAAGCACGTTTAGCCCCTGCGCTTCTGCGTTTTATGAACCAGCCACCCCGTTAGTGGTGTGGCGGAACATTCAGCTGGCACATCAAGCCGCTTTTGACTTTCCCGTCGGAATGGAGATGTGTCACTTCCGCAGTCATGGCGAATCTTCGAGGAACACACAGCCCGCACATTTAGCAAACATCGGTCGAGGTCTCCGCTTCGCATCTCTTGAACATGGCACTGATCTCCGCAGCTGACTTCTTGCAGCGTTCGCAAGCCTCATGCGGCTGGTGCTACGCGATGCACTCCACCGCCATGTCTACGCATCCTCATTTTAACCTCGTTTAAATACCGCGCTAGCCTCTCCATCTACCCTGCCTCCGCAACGAGCATGCCGCGGTACAGCTTTCTCTCTTCGTTCTCTCCGACCCCCTGCCTGCACCCACGGCGCTCTTCCCCATCTTTCCCTTCCTCCCAGTCCTCCTCGCTACTCACGTTGCGACTTAACAGGCTTTCGCTACATTGCTCGTTACATGGCTTGTACAGAATGACTTGTATAACGCTGCTGCAGCTCTCAATGTAAAACACTAACCTTACACTTCCAAATTTACGCTTAAGCCTCACCGAATTTACGGTTCAGCCTCAGTGGTAATTTTCGGTTAATATTAATTTTAAAAATGAAATCAGCAGTGCTAGGTTGTTCATATATTTGTACCGACAGTGTTGAGCCCGGGAACAGCGTTTTGAACGCACCGCCGTTTATTTGACTTCCAGCTGAAAGATTTAACGCACAGGGAAGTACCAACTGGTATCATATTTAAGAACAGTGCCATGCATTTTCTCGTTTTTATTCACTGTTGTTTTGTTGTTAAAGTGTACTGCTTTATGACAAAAGAAAAAATGGCGCTTTTAATATTTTTTGCGCCGCATGAATGAGATTCTGTTTCCTGAACATGTGTGTTTACCATGTGCACATTTCCTTTGCATTCTATCTCTCAAGCGCTGCATTACACTACATGCTCTAACATTTTTCGAGCAGCGCACAACGTTGGCTCGGCTCACTGGCGGAGTAGGACGTCTGCCTTGCACTGCGCGGACAACTGCCTGCGCCTACGCGATCTCAGCGAACGAGACATCGCCTGAGCCTTTTGCCAGCAAGCACCCCCCCCCCCCCCCCCCCCCCCCCTACGAAGGTGCTGGAGGTTGACCGACCAAGAGGACACGCAGCATGCCGGACGCTCGTTCTCGGACGGGGCTCTCGGCTGCTTTTCCCCGTCCCAATGCTTGAGTGGCACCTCGCCATCGACTACATGCCCTTATATCCGCAGCAGAGTTGTAACGAGGATATTGCGGGCGCAAGAAAATGTTTATTCACAGTAGAATGGTACACGTTAGTAGAAAGTCTTATAAAAGGTTTGAAGCCAGACATTTCCGGCGGAACGGCCGTCTAGTATTCGCGCGCACGTTCTTTTGAACGCGATAACGTTACACGCGTCGTTACCCAGAAAATTCGGAGCCGGCTTTATAGGCGTTGTGAGCGAAAAATGATGTTGCGTAGGTGGCCCAGGTGGCCACATCTAGGAGAAGAAACCTAGGTGGACCACTTAGGTGCTGGAAATTAATTTTAATGGTCGATCGAGACAGGTTGCTTGGGAGGAAACGCTGGGTCAGAACAAGCCCCACCGGTGCCAGCACCCGCCTCAGCAGGGCAGCGTGCATCCCGTAAACGCTGCACCACTGCGGAAGGAGTGGTGTGAGAATTTGATTTGATTTATTTCCATAAACAAGGAGGTACAAGGTTGTGATGGAAACCAAGCGGAGAAAGCTGCAATGAAGCCACTTTGACTGGCCCCAACTTCCGTTCACTATCATAGCAGCAGGACAGAATGGACGAAAAATAAAATGTAAGGAAAGACTGCCAGGGACCTCTGGATATTATGGTCATTAACTCAATTATCGCTATGGTGTCATATCCTTAAGGTGGGTATTAAGTGTCCCCTCCCTATTTTTCTCCAAGCGGTGGGAGGATATTTATTTATTTTATATCTAAAGGCCACTAAAACCCTAAAGGCCCTCGTCACGAGGTTATTACATAGGGTGTGGTAAAAAAGTCGAAAATAAAGATACAAGAACGAACATCGAACATGAGGAACTGAACCAAGAAGAAAACAAGAAAAGAGCAACATTCGACTAGTCTACAGGTATCAAAATATGGTTTAACAACAAAGCGCAAAATCAGCAGTTATATGATATAGGGTATAAATAACGCAGAAGGCTGAGGACGTATGAAGGCAACTAATTTTAGACTGCCACTATGATGTACATCTCGCGTGATGGACTTCGCTTTTTTCTGCGCAGTGTGAACGAGGTGAACCTCCTGGTTCTTCGGACATTCCCTACACCACCCGGATGCGCCTGCTTTCTGGAGGGGGTGCTTTGAATTTTTTGTTCGTGATTTTTTTTATTATCACTACAAAAAAGGGTGTTTAAAACGATTACTGTTCTGATAAAAATTTAATTTCGAAACGAAGGATTAAATCTTATTGAACATCAAACGTGGTTGAACTGAAACGGGTTTCATTTTTTGATTCCTCTTCGAAATTTTGTGTGCACTGTACGCGTGGTCTTTTGAGCTTGCATCAGTTGGCTGTGTGGCATCGTCAGTTCGACATCGCATTGCAGTTTGCCAGGCAAAAGCGCCTCTGCTCTCTTCCCTGAATCAGGCCGCCACGGTGGCTCAGTAGTTACGGCGCTCGGCTGCTAACCCGAATGACGCGGGTTCGATCCCGGCCGCTGCGGCCGAATTTCGATGAAGGCGAAATTCCAGAGGCCCGTGTGCTGTGCGATGTGAGTGCACGTTAGAGAACCCCAGGTGGTCGAAATTTCCGGAGTTTTCACTACGGCCTCCCTAATATCCTGAGATGCTTCGGGATGTTAAACCCCAATAAGCCAATGTCTTCCCTGAATCACCCGCCCCCTCATAGCGTTTTAGTACAGAGTCTGTGCACTCTATTGTAGTGCGCAGTTTTCTGAACAACCTGTAGAAGGCCAGGTATATTTAGTTACCTCTCCTTCTTTTGGGGCCCTGAAAAGCTGGAGGTGGCAAAGGAGATCTCGCGTTGCCGAGGCTGCGGGCGATTTTTCTTCTGGAGCGCGTGCTCTGTGTGTGCGGTATGATTGAAAATTATTATACAGTTATTAGCTTCCATCATCCAATTAGCAGTGACGTCACAAGTGGAAGTGCAGAATCGAAAACTGTTTAAATCATTACGTAAATTTTGCTTACAAGGTTGTAACATGAATAAAACATCGTTACGACTTGTAAGTACACAAAGTAAATTAACTGCACTGAAAGAAAATTTGTGATAATTAGAATGGAATCGAAGCCTCGCCTTTTGGTATTCTAATAAGACGCTATCCCCAGACCACGCAGGCACGTTCGTGCGGTGTGGTTAAAACAGGGTTTTATACGTATATCGTGTCGTCTTTCACATGATTTGGCAGCTTACGGCTTTGTGCTCAGTGAGCATGCGTGGGATCAAGAGGCTCTAAATAAGTGAGCATTGATTGACCGAGTAGCAAAGCACGTGTCTATGAGAGGAGAGCACGCAAACGAACGTATGCTGCTGACACGTGACATTGATATATCAGATAATACTGTAAGACTAGCAGACCACATAAGCGCTTAACCGACGACTGCAATCAAGGGGAATCGCTGATGGCACCCATTACTGCCGTCACGTCATACACTAAAAAAGGGGAACTTAACTGTCCTCAACAATTTCAGTAACTCATTAGTTGGCCTTCCTCTCCGCCAATCTTTCGTTCCCAGCTTGAAGACGTTGAAGGAAACAGGGGAGAACTAGTGAAGAGTAGATAAATAAAAGGGCAAATGCAGCATAGAGCATGTTAGAGTTAAGTGCAGTTAAGGCGGAATGACCTCAGGCGGGCATATTGTTAAGGTTCTAAGACGTCTAAAGTGAAAGGAAAAGGGTTTGGTTCAGATTATAGGTTAGGTGCTGTTAGTAGGTGCTGACCCGTGGAAAAACCTAATTACACTGTAAAAAATTTCACACCTTTAAAGGGAACATACTGACAAACACACCCTCGCACCCGACAAAATAGGAGTTTCTGTTACTCGTGCACCCGTCCTGCACCCGTCTGCAACCTAGCATTTTAGGGGCGGGTGCATATGGTCAAAATACCCGCCAGTGCAGGCAAGGGTGTTCCTTTAAAAAATGTAAAGCTGGCTTCACCTCAGTTATGCATGCCGGACTAATTGGGGAAAGGAAATGTAAAAAACATAAAATATAGCTGTAGCTCGTGCGTTTTATGGGACAAAATGTGTTGGCGTGGTTACTGTGACAACAACACGTGCACGTGTGAAGCAGTAACATGCGTTTTCGGCATTTTATCCACGTTTCACTGATGCATCGAAGCGATTGTTAAGGCAACATTCCACATGGCGATCCCAACTTAACTAATTATGAAGGCAGTACAAACGCTCTGACGGGGGCGATAGTATGCGCTTTTGAGGATTGCACTTTGAGGCATGGTTTACATCTTTCGCAGCCGAGAACATACATGCAGCGGCGAGAAAAATATTGGTTCACTCGCAGCTGAAAAAAAAAAAAAGGAGTTATTGATTTTATTACGGCCGCCGCGCCGCTGCGGAAAGTTCTGACGCACTGTCAAGCCGCTGCTAAGAGCGGCGGCCGTTCACTTCGCCACGGTCAGCGGGCACACTCAGTTTCCATGCTCAGTTTGCTCGAAAACGCCGTTGAGAGCGTTGCAATTTGGTAGCGCACGAGCGTAGTCACGTGGTATCTTTTCATATTTCGCGGGCTTTCTTTAGATGCCGGAAAAAGGACCCCGTAGGAGATACGATGCTACAATAAACTGTATTCGTTGTTTATAAACCTGCTCTACAACTTAACGTAATGGTCTTGGCACTAAAGTGAATATATGAAAAATTGCATAATTCATCTTAGTTAATTAATTAAGCGCAATACAAAATATTCTCAGGAGCGCCACATGATGGCGAACAATGCATCGTTGGTTTCAGCTGGCTGCGGTGTACCGCTTTTTTTAAATCCTTGGTTCAAGTTACGTGAAACACCCTGCATATTTTTCAAACGGAGTACTGTCAGCGCGAAATCATTCTACTTTACGCACGAAACTACGCGCAAAAAACAAGACCAAAATTAGCAATTTCTTGAAGTAACCTCTGTGTCAACTGGAAGAAAGGTAATGATGGAGACCTGAAGTTAATTAGGGTCCCAGAAGAGCTTGAGAAGCTCAAAGAGCAAAGGGAAGAAAACAAAAATTTTATTTTGCCCCGACGTACGTAGCTCTCCAAAACTGAGCGAGTAGCAGAAGGTACCTGTGCAAACCCATTACAAAAAAGTTAAATGCTGCGGTATACAGCGTTTAATGTCTGAAAGCTAAACCTGAGCTATCGGAGACACCGTAGTGGAGGACTCCATACCATTTTCGGCAATCGTGGGTCCTTTAACGTGCACTGACATTCACACAACACACGGACAATTTAGGCATTTAGTGCTTCCAGTTTCCGCTCTGGACAAACTAGCGAACATCGTCTACGCACAGCAGCGCACAGGACAGAGAACATGAGCTAGAACTTTTAGAACCTTAAGCGAACATTTCGATCCTCCCGCTGATCTCGTAACAGGCGCGCCGCGAGTGGAAGCACGCTGTGCGGGCCCATGAGAGCGCCAAGGGAGCTGAAGGTCTACTGGACCGCAGAAAAATCTGTCGCGATCAGACCTTGCAGTCGTCATTCGGCCTTATGTGTTGCTCTCAATCACCGCTGCGTTTTGTTGATTAATTTAAGTTTATGAAGAGCAATGCCACAGGCCTTGGAGCATTATGCCTATCCATCATAACATAGCGCCCTCCCGCTCATCTTCTACCTCTCTGAGCCTCCTCACCACGAATGCCCTGGCACCGTCCCTGTGCGGCCCTTCGAAGGTGTCGCTTGACGGTGGGGGTGCCGTCCCAAAATATGCTACGCCGTGACTGCCATACATTTCATGCTCCCTCCACTTTCGACGACGATATAGGCTACACTTTTTTATATATATATATATATATATATTTTATATATATATATATATTTCGCCACCATCGAAATGCAGCCGCTGGAGTGAACGTAAAAAGAAAGAAACGGCAAGGGGGCCAATTCATGGTAACTTTTGAATACGAAGAAATATATCTAATTTAATCACTTCGCATTTTCCGTAACTGGTAACGGTTGGCAATCGTTGCGTATGCTGTTCCGATGCTGCAAATACATTCTAGCTTCCGTACGCACTGTAAAAAACCCAATAAACTGAATTCAAAACTGAAAGTAAAACTGAAAGTGAAACTACATTTCCGCCGCTAGGCGGCCATCGGTACCGTCGGGCCTTTGTTGATTTTTTCCTGCCTGTTGTGTGGCGTCGGTCGTGGTGTGCGGATTTCAGCAGTTGACGTGAACTGCGTTTTCGACCGCGTTTTTCGAGGTACCGCGTTGAACTGAAGTGTTTTTTGTGCATATATAACTGGAGTAGTGCGTAGGTTCGTTCACTGCTGTCCAAGTACTCGTATCTCACGTATCGGAACAGAAGCACCCTTTGGAGGCTCTGCCGAATGCGTTTCTTTGTTGTAGATTGGCAGAAAGGCCGGCGCTCGCTCACGTTTTAAAGGTTTGATATCAGAAATCACGGGCGAAGTTATAATGTGCGCGTGTTTATGCACCAGAATGCATTTTGTAATGTAGAAACGTCCTGAAGTCGGCGTTAATGAAAAACTAGCGTTGCCGTGACTTGGAGACGTACTTCATCAGCTCGGCACGACTACACACCTGCCTCGAATGGTAAGCAATACTATGTCTTCATGCATGCTTGTGTGCATTATTCAAAGCATATTTTATGGAAGAGCGGCCTCAAGACTTGCCGCTTCTACTACCAAAGTGCCAAGATCTGCAGACAGGCAGCTCTTTCCATGTATCCAGGAAGAGAAGCAGCACTGAACAGAGTTCGCCGAGAATGATTCTACTCAGAGCTGTTTTTGTTTTGACGAAACGAATGTTGCAGAGTACTGCCTCATGCTACTTAAGAGCTCTAGTATGTGTGTTCTGGCAAATTTAAAGCCGTTTAACGCTATTTCGTCAAATCCCTTGTCCTACGGTTTATCTGCACGTGGTAGTTTTTCCGCCCGTGCGTAAGGTCTATTCCGTATCTGTGCGTAAAATGCGTTGCGTCAGCGTGACGTCTGAGATAAGCTTTCAATTTTGTGTGCTGCAGGCGCTGACCACTGATCGTTTGTGCATCAGGCCATGTTTTTGCATAAATTTGTTGACGCTGCTATCTATTTTGGTTTTTAATTGTTTTTAGAACGGCATCCAGATTAAAGAATCCAGTGCTGTGCCAGCTAGGTATATTTAGCTTGCTTTTTCAAGTTTTTAAAAGCTTCATTGTTTGGCCGTAGTAACCTAATTTCTGAATTTTGGCGGCCTCTAATCGTGATGGTATTAAATGGATGTCTGCAGGGGAAACATCTACATCCACATGGGAGTCCACAGCCACAGCTTGCACCTTGTTGCCGCTGGGAAATATTCACGAGCAGTATGGAAGCAAAGGTGTGTTTTAGTTCTTGCTGCAAGCTTCTTTTTATGTTGTATGCTAGGTTCTTTTTTGGGCCATTTTCCCTTCTTTCCTTCATCAGGCTGCTTCATGAAACAGGGTACATAGCCTAACCATAATCAAGGGTTCGACAGAATCCTGTCTGGCGAGGGAGAGGCATAGTGGTGAAATAAAACGTACACTCGCCAAAAGATGGTTTATAAAAAAACTTAGTTTGACGTTTTGGGACCCGTACGTTTCCCCGGAGTGGTGTACAAAATCCCCTGCAAAAACTGCGATGCATCATACATTGGCGAATCAGGCGATTTCAGAAGAAGATTAAGAGAACATAAAAACGACGTCAACAAATGTCGCACCTCATCGAACCCGCTGGCAGAGCATGCTCAAGAAAAGAACCACACCATTGACTGGGAGAACGCCACAATATTAGATACCATGAAACCCACATCGTCACGACTGCTTTTAGAATCTTTTTATATACAGACCACGGATCATGTCATTAACAGGACGAAGGGTAATCTCCCGGATAACTACGCCCACTCACTGCGTTGTCAAGTGCGCATATAAGAAGCGGCCCATTCCGTCCATCATTCATTGTGAACAAGGGACCCGTACGGGTCCCGAAACGTCAAACTAAGTTTTTTTTTATAAACCATCTTTT